>NC_135592.1:10322793-10630587 GCF_965152235.1 Eretmochelys imbricata | reverse complement strand
ATACTGGGCTTCAATTGAACTTTAAGGCATGTTTCATGAGAGAAACTGACCACTCCAGCTGATCTGGCTTCTCCAGCATCTCAAGAGCTGCCTCTTATTACATGCACTTGAGGAATGCTGTTTGCTGCTATGTCCTAGGCAGACAGCACCCAGAGTTTCTCCTCCTGCTGGAGACTGATGTATGGGATTTCCAGGTCATGACACATGTAGGGGGGGGGGAAGGAAAACCAGCCCCTCATGATACAGACTGTGTTTGTTTGTTTTCACCGCCTCAGTGGACCCTGGGAATTCCCGAGTTCTAATCCCGACGCCTTTCCCACCTCTGGCAAATCGCTTAATCTCTGAGCCTTGGTTTCCTTATCTGACCGAGAGGTTAACCCTGACCTTGCTTTTGTGCCCATGAAGGGGGGAATGCCTGGCACTTGGAAGGCAAATAAGCATGTATTGTTTGTTGCAGGTGATGCGAGGCTGGGGTGGATACCAGCCCCATCGGACTTCGCTCATGGACATGAAAGCGTAACGCAGCTCGGAGAGGCGACGTACTAACCACCTCCACCCCTCTCCCTTGTTGTCAATTTCTGTGCTAACGTCAAGTCCTCCCACCTGGAGTTAATTGTTAAAGCTCCATCCTCCATTTCGCTCTACTTCCACTCGCCTCTCCCCGTTCTGGGGCAGGTGGGTGTAGGCCCTGCCGGCTTTAGCTTCCGAGCATTGTCAGACCGTGCTGCAGCTGCCCCTGAGTGTGCCTGCCGGTGAAGCACTGAAGACATGAGCTGAATCTTGGGTTTGCACGTTTTGACCAGGAGCGGCTCTTTCCCCCTCTTGGTTGTGGATATAAAACCCTCTGAGCCTTTTCGCGTGGGCCCAGAAGAGAGGCTGTCGATCCTGAGAGTGTGTTGATGAAACTCCGTCGCTGGGTGGCTCAAAGACTCAACCCCAATAAACCCAGTTTATCGCAGCCTCCCCTTCAGTATAAGCCACTTAAAGCCAACACAGCTCTGGTATTGCAGATGCATCTGCTGACTGCACAGAGAACAAACCTCCTGCCATGCTGCCTATCTATTTATGCACGTGCTGGGCGTGTTACTTTGCGTGGGGGCAGTCCCATGCACAAATCTGATTGATTGTATCTCTTGCGCTCTCTGTATGGAGACTGTTGTTGAACTGTGCAGCTGGGGATCTTAATACCTAGTTTAATGGAGCCTTTGCTGCGATCTTGAAATAGCTGACAGCGAGCATTTGAAGCAGTCCTTTGATTCCAGTCACCCCAGGGCAGGGATGGGTCCAGTTTGCTTATGCAGTAAAAACAGGGTGCGTTTAGTAGAGCAAAAATGTCTGTCTCTGCATTCAGCCAAGAGGCCTTATGTATTTGCCAAGGAGGAGAAGTCTTCCTGGCACAAAAGCTACTGGATAGTAAAACAACCGAACTCTGTAATAGTTCAGCAAGGTGGATCTTTCTATGTGGGTGATTTTTGTATTCAATAGTAGCTCATCTCTATATTTTGTAAATAAAAAGGCACCATGAACATGAGTGTCTCTGGTAAGATCTCATCTTTTTTTTTTTTTGCTTTTTTTTTGGGGGGGGGTGGGTTATCTGCAGTTCCTGTCTTTCCGCTTAGAGCAGTCAAAACCCGTGCGAAGTGCAGCTTATGTTGTGTTAACCCTTTGTCAACTGCAGAGCTGGGCCTGGGATGTCCTGACTGAAGAGGAACTGTGTCCTCTGAGCAGAACAGAAACACCACCATCACTTGTCTTGAAGTCAGGTCCACTGATCTCTCCAGACTGTGGCATAGAGTGTGCGTGGGGGAAGGCTGGTCCTTGGCTCAGTCCTGTCTGCTTGCTCTTTAGAGAATCCTTTATTTCCAGGATTCTCCTCACACTCCCCCTATCCCTGCCCTGAATGCAGCAGAGATGGGTGCTAATGCTGAGTGCTTCATGCAAGCAGGTTGCATGTGGCTGTGACCCAGTGAGAGATCTTCTGCACTGGGAGATCCTGGGGTAAAAGGGCTGTTTTGTTTGCCTCCTTCAAACTGGGTGACAGGGAGCTTGGAAAAAAATAGAGATCTAAACCAATCGTGGTTACAATGATGCTGAAGTTACAGGTATACATTAGTAATTCAAATGCATGGTAACCATTCCAGAATGTCAATTTTAAAAATCCCTCAAATGTTAAAAACAGGGCTTTGGAGCTGTGCTCCGGCTCTGCTCCAGCTCCAGGCAAAAACCTGCAGCTCCGCTGCTCCACACTCCAGCTCCAGGCTCTGCTCCAAAGCCCTGGTTAGAAACCCAGAAAATGCAGAGTTAGGGCTGCACACTCCACAAATAAGGTGCCTATATCACCTTAACTCTGACCCTTTAGATGCCTCCTCACCATCTTGTTTGAAACCTGGCCTCGCAGTCTGTTCCGTTAGATAGGTATGTGTGAATCTGCTGCCTCGTCCCTACAGTAGCCTTTGCTGTTTTCACAGGCACTCTGTCGCGATTAGTGCCTGCGAGGCCTGTCTGGAGACATGAAAGCAACTGGGGTGCCATAGGGAATTGCAGCGCTCAATTCTGAGCTGAGCGCCCGGGAGGAGCCTTCAGCCCCTGGCAGGATCGGGCTCTCATGAAAGAGTGGGGAATGGTAACGTAGCAAACGCAGTTTAATAGGGAATGCGTAACATGAGCGTGCGCGTCATGGTCACCCAAAGCGCAATGTGGATAGCAGCCCACAAGCTAAGCAGCTGAGACGAGCACACATCATTTGTGGCATTGACCAAATGAAACTTGTAGCGGGCAGCAAGTTTCTAACTTTCTCTGCAGCTCTGAGCGTGCAGGCTTGCAGTTCTTTACTTGCTGAGGTGCTCACGCCGTGTGGAGGGGCACGAGTGGAAAATCTAGATGCTGGGTGTGGTTTTCTTTGACTTGAAGGTCCCACTACTTCCATCGGGTGTATTTCTGGAATCCCAAGGTCAGTGCACGGAACATGCTCTGTGTGGAGCTGTACGTGCCCTGCAGCCTTAACCAAAAACTATACAGAGGATCCATTTGCTGCCAGAAACCCTATTATGCTTGCACCCTTGTTGCCTCAGCTAACGGGCAGGCGGGGGGGTGTCGGATGTTCTCCCTGCCCTGAGGAGAGATCTATAAGGAATACCCCTAGGTGCTGGGGATATAGCCAGGGGAGCTATTTAGCTCAGAAGTGAACCATTGTTGCGAAGAGTAGGAGCTGCTGCTCTCACCTTTCATATATGTCTATGCTCCTGCCCCCCTTGTGGCTCCAGGCTGGAAGAGGGGCCTTGCGTCTAGTGCTGTTCTGCTCACCTGAGGTCTCAGTGGAAAGCGAGTGGCCACCAGCAGCCCTGTGTTGTGTGCTGTGACTGTATGTAGATTGAAAGGCAGAGGCCTGCCTGCCAGGGAGAGGGTTGGTGGTTCTGTGGCAGGGGCTGGGTGCGGCTCTAAAACCAACCCACCAGGTGGGAGAGACAGGGAGGCTGGAAACATCCATAAAATGTTTTATTCAAGTAACTGCAAATAGGAAACCAAAAGGTCTTTAACAATGGACCAAAAACCATCCACTTTTTACCAGTTATCAGCCATCTGCCTGCTTTCTCCAGCCACGGCTTACACTCATGTGGTGTCCCCCCCGCCGCCCTGCTGGACAGGTGACTTGAACACCCAGTAAAAACTCTCAATGTAAACCCCAAAACTGCTTTCACCCCTTTGTTCTTCCCCATAGTAATAACCTCCAGCTCCGCTGCAGTTGGTTGTAGCTAAAGGGATGGAGTGTGGTGTGGCGAAGGGATCTCTCAGGTCGTTGGAGGCAGCCGCTCACGCTGTTTACTTTCCTGCTGAGTCTAATCCCCCAGCCTGAGGCATGGAGCATGAAAAGAGTAAGTGGCCTGGTACCTGAGGTGGATTAACGAGCGAACAATATCTCGCCCCGGCCCCTCCTTTACCTGCCGCAAGCAGGGGCGCCTTCCTGCGAGCTAAGGCGCTCCATGTTGTTGAGTCACCTCACGAACATCATCCCCTCCAGAGGCAGGTGGGGAAACAGAGGCAGGGGCTGACTCCACCATTATTCAGACCCAGGCCTAGTCCCGCGCCCGACCCAGGCTGCTTCTCTCTCTAGAGAGCAACATCTCCAGTTCAGTGATCTCGAGCCGCCGGGGAATGTTTCCAGGCCACGGCAGTAGAGCACTAATCCCAATGGGGCAGAGGGACAGGGAGGGGTGTTTTCCCCACTGGCAAGTGCTAATGGCTGGTGGGGAATAGGTCATGGGTTGCTGCTTTGCCGTTTTCTCTTGTTTTTCTAACGTTGGCTGGAAAGCCCCGGGGAAAGGGTTGACGGGGTGTCTTCACCACACCCCCTTGAAAAATTCTGTCCCTTTCTATAGTAGAATAGCCTAACACTTTAAAATGATCTCCTCCCACCGCTCCCAGCCATCCACCCAGCTTCGGCTCCTGACTGTAAATGAATCATTCCCGGGGGGAGGAATAAAAACCAGAAAGACCATGTTGGAATAATAAATGTTGTAACCAGTACAGCAGCAGTAACAGCAGCAGCATATCTATGGTTAAGAGAATGGAACTTAAATTATCCAGAGGTAGTTGTGAATGGAGGAGGGAAAAAACAAACCAACAAAAATAAACCTTAAAAAAAAAAAATCCCCTGAAATCTGGCCTGGAAGTACAAGTGTCACTAAAAAGCCCGCGATGCTATTCCTGATGGAGAACTCCACAGAGCTGATGGGAAAGAGAAAGAATCAGCAATGCTGCCTGTGAAAGGCAAATTCCCCTTTAAATGGCAGACACCCCTCTGGGGCTGATCCCACAGTCCTGCAATCAGAGGGCTGCTGCAGCATGACTGAGGGTAGCCGGCCTTATGAGCCTTACACACAGGGTGGGGGGAAGCTGAAGCGAAAAGGCAGCCAACAGTGCCGTGTTACATCTATTGTGTGTTGCGGGGAGTCTCGGTCTTCTGCCGAGAGGGAAGTCTGCTTTTGTAAGTTGGAAGGAGGGATGCAGAAAGCATTAGTGCTTCCGTAATAGAAGAGCAAGGGGTGGCTGGACTTTGTAACTTAAAACAAAAGGACAACTATTCTTGAGCACTGAGTCTTAAAAGTTCTCTCAAGATGGCAGCAGGTCAGTTTTAATCTCTGCCCTAGAGTAATTCAGACAAATCTGGCTGCACCCTGCTTCCAGGCTTGTGATTGTGCACTGGTCACCTGTGGGGGCAGGGGTGGATCAGATTGCCAGCTGGTCCCTATACCATGTGTCTGCTCTGTGTTTCAGCTGTGCCATTCTTCTGACTGCAAGGAGGAGCCTGCTCTATCATGAGCAGGATGCTCTGTAGGCTTGTCTAGGGGTCCTTCAAAATGCACCCGATGGTAATACTTAGCTCTTGCCTAGCACTTTTCATCTGTAGCTCTCCCAGCACTTTACAGAGGCAGTTGGTAACATTATCCCCCTTTTACAGATGGGGAAAACTGAGGCACACAGGTGATGTGACTTGCCGCAGGTCAGCCAGCAGGCCAGTGGCAGAGTCTGGAATAGAACTTGGGTCTCTCTAGTCCTATCTCGTGGAATATTCCCCCAGCGGGGCTCTGCGTGCTGGGTGTGATCACACCTCAGTGCCAACAGAACATGCCTTGGTTGAACTGAAACAAACCGTTAACACGTAGCTGCAGCTCAGAGGCCCTCGTGCAGCCAGCCATGGATGCACTACTATTGCCCTACCCCCTAAAGTGATTTTAATACATAGCCCTGCTCTGCTGCTGGGCCCAAAGGAGAAAACTACACAAGTGCTGGTTCCCCTAGGCCAGCACAGAGCTTTGGGGAGCTCAGCCGGAGCTGGATCAGCACAGGAGAGGGAGCTTCCTTCATGTCCTCTCAGTTAGGGGATCCCAGAGCAGAAAGGGCGGCCTCCACCTTTAAATCTTCCCCGCAGGGCCAGCAGCTGAGGAGGGTGGGCTCGAACATCAGCACCAAGGAAAGAGGGGGAAGTGTCAGACGGTTCTGCAGCTGTGTGTGACAAGGGAGTTTGAGATGGGGGAGCGGTGCTCAGCCAGCCCTGTCAGACTAACATTCCCCACTCCCCTCGACAGACCTTGGCTCCCCTCTCAGGGCTGCAGGGAGAAGCTCATATCACCTGCAGCTTTGGGGAAGCTCCTGTGCAAAGTAGAGATGCTGCAGGGAAAAGGGGTGTGTGGGTGGAGGGCTTTAACACATCTGTCCCCAACTAGTTTAAAAAGAAAACTAAAAATACAGACAGCCATAAGCAGCCCCCTCTCCTCCTTTCCCTACCCTGAAGTGTGTTTGGAAAAAAAAAAAAAATCACAAAACAATAAAGCAACCGTTCTACAGGAGCCTTCCCTCAGTGAATTTCACTAGGAACAAAAGAAACTACATCAGCCAATAGGCTAAATTTTAACCCTGTCCAATAAGCAAGAGAAACAACAGAGCCCGGTTTCCCCCTTCGAGTTAACAGCGTCCGTCAGCGAGCACGGTGGCCGCTCTGTCGGTTTGATCTGAACCCCAGTGCTGCTGCTGTTTGAGGGTGAGAAAGTTGTGCGGGGGGTGGGGGGCACGGAGGAGGAAAAAAAAAAAAAAAAAACTCCCACCAAGGATTTCTGTTTTGTTTTGGTTCCTTCCTCAGTCCAAGAACTTGACGAGAAATTGGTAAGTTGAACGATGAGGTAGTGCCGGGTTCAAGCGTTTTCACTGCTCCTCTTCGGATGACTCCTGCGAAACGTTCACTTCCTCTTCGTCCTTCTGCTGTAAGAGAAGGGAGGAGTGAGGCAGCACCCGGCCAGCCTGGCTCCAGGTCAGCCTAGGGAGCATACGCCATGGCGAGTGCTGCACCCTTAAAGACACAGCCCTCATTAGACCTGCCCCTTGACAACTCTGTATGTTTAAAACGTTCACACTCAGCGGTCTTTGAGTGGAGCCCTAACCAGATTAAACTTCAAATCAAGCTCCCAAGTACCTCCAGGCCCAGCCAGGCACTTGGAACTGGCTCCGCTCCAAGGCATAGATCCGAGCTAGGATGCCAGGATTCTAGTCCCAGCATTGCCATGGTGACTTTGGGGAAATCACTCCGTCTCTTCG
Source organism: Eretmochelys imbricata (assembly GCF_965152235.1). NCBI lineage: Eukaryota > Metazoa > Chordata > Testudines > Cheloniidae > Eretmochelys > Eretmochelys imbricata. The sequence continues at coordinate 10,623,498 of NC_135592.1, read as the reverse complement.
CCCGGGTTTCCATACCTGGGAAATGGGGATAAGGGCACTTGCCCGTCTTTGAGAGCTCCAGATTAAAAAGTGAGTGAGAGACAGAGTCACGTAACCAAGGTAGTCGGCATAATTGGCGATGGCTGGAACTGAACATGGAAGAATCCTGACGCTCAGTGCCCTGCTCTTAGCGTTGGACTATAGCGCCTCTGCCAAGGAGACACCCCAACTTCTGTGCCTCCAACGGGCCCCTGTAATGGATTCTGGTTACCGTCCTCAGGGAGAAGCACCTGCGCCGGCTGGTGTTGGCAGGGCCAGTCTCGGGTACTAATGTGGTGGTGGGCGCCCTGGTCCTGAGTAGGTCTTTAGCCTCGGCCATAGCAGAAATACTCAACACTAGTAACTTCCATGGACGTGAACAGCCCAACAAAAAACATATCCAGCGGCTAGATGTAATGCTTCCCAGAGGCCACAAGAGGGGACCGCAGCAGCAGCTGGAATCTCAACATGCCTGTTAAGACCAACCCTACTCTTCCTCCCCTTTTGCAATCGACCTCTGTTCGCCCACTCGGAGAGCAGCACCCTCCCTTGCTCACCCCACCTCCCAAACCTGCAAAGCAGGGAGCACGCGTCAGCACCGCTGGCAGGAACCCCTGGGCCGAGTGCCCCAGCGATGGCATGAAACGGAGCCGGGGAGCTAAGGCATTCCTTGAAATGCACTCTTCCGCCTGGCTCTCTTTAAAGAGACACGCACGCTCGCAAACCAGTCTGAGTCACCCTCACAGTCAGCCCTGAGTCAGCAACCTCCACTTCCGCGCGTTTCATTCATAAAAAAAAAAAAAAAACAAACCCTTGAAGCCGGCATGGAAAGCAGCTGCCAATTCCATACAAAGTTTTCCAGTGACACAGGCCTTCTCACTTAGCGAAGGAAGGAAGGGAGTGATGGGCCCTGGTTAACCCTTCTCCGCTCCTGGGAAGCGGATTGTGGTTAACTAGCATGCCAGGGCAACCCAAAATAGAAAAAGGGGTTTGGCAGCCCCACCTGGAGAGTGAGGAAGCCGGTTAGAAAATCCTGCAGCTGTGCGAAGCCAAGGCCCTGCTCGCAGGCAGAGTTGTTTTCAGTTTAGACATTGCTTTTGCTTGGAGAATTTCGGGTGTAGAGGTAACAGCTCCCCAGGGGAGCCTGCAAAGGAATTTGCAGATTTCAAAGCCAAAGACACTGTAAAAATAATTGGAGGCGAGCTTGGTGGATCACTTGACAATTACCTGTTCTGTTCCTTCCCACTGAAGCACCTGGCATGGAAAACAGGATCCTCTGGACTAGACGGACCTTTGGTCTGACCCAGTGTGGCCATTCTTATGTTCTAGAACACTAGTGAGCGAGGGATTGTGCAAGTTTCAACGAAGCAGCTTTGGGCTAGACCCCTGCAGTGCCAAACCAGCCCCCCGCTGCTGTTGCCATGGCAAAGCACCCCAATTCCCTCCCTCCACCACACAGGAATGCTGGGGACACTTGTGTCATCTGCATTGTGCAGGAGGTCAAACTAGATCATAACAGTCCCTTGTGGCTTTATGAATGCACCTCAATCTAGATCTGAAGCCCACCCCTTGCCATTCCCATCTCAGGCCTCATTTAGCTAGGGATGGTTCCAGAATTTGGCAAGTCAGGCATTTTCCTACCAGACAGGCCTAGAACAAGTATTCCCCTCTTATTATCCAAGCTGGGATTTGAACTTACGTCTTGAAGAGCGAGCGGCCAAGTGCACTGTGCACCATGTACGTTGTTATCCCTGGTCTTGAGTTTCCAGACAAACTCCCTTCAAAGCTGCATTTAGGAGCCCCCTCCAAATCTGGTGGCAAGCGGCAGCATCTTGCAGCACTGGTGCAGGATATTGGAAACCAACTATCCAGGCTCCCGCCCCTTCTCTGGATGTGGAGTCAGTACAGCCAACCAGCAGCAGGTGAGCATGACACATTTAGCCAGGCTGTTTCTGCCAAGGGCTGAGGTGGGGGGCGGGGGGGGTCCTGCTATGCAATGTGACCCTGACAGTGGCATAATGCTTAGCTTGAATGGAGTTACACCAGGGAGAAAGTTACGGGGTGTACAAAGAGAGGTGGTGGCTGGAGACAGCAAAGACTGAAATCCTCAGGGGGCTGGAGGGATGCAGAGGAGCCCGTGGAGCAGTCAGGGGAAGGTGGGAGGAATTCAAGTACTGTTTACAGGGTGCCCCAAATCACCAGGCTATTCAAGCTGGCTGTAGAAGGGGACCCAGCGGAAGAGGCATGCAGCGCTGCCTTAGCCTGGAGAGAAGAAAGAAAACCACGGCTCTGCAGAGCTTGCCGAGCCAGCAGAGTGCTCCCTAGGGCAGCAGATAGCAGCTTACAGCAGGGGAAGGGTGGGGCTGCTGCAGTAGCTTATCGCTCCTGGGGTGGGGCGGGGTGCTGCTGGGGGAAGCTCAGACTGCCAGGCACTGTGGGAGGGTCTGTTACAGCCAGAGATCCTCAGTGGCTGGGAAAGGGAAGAAAGAGGAGCAACATATGGGGGCAGAGGGAAGTTGCTGCACACTCACTCTGCAGGAATGCCACCCTGGTAACACACCACAAAGCCTTGGGCAGGCCTGTGCCAGCTAGCTGAAGAGAACAAGCCACTTCCTGTTAGTCACTCCAGGGAGCAGGGAAAGAACACTGAGCTAATTATAGCCATTTAGAGTGGTCATGGACCACAGAGAGGTGGATTATTACCTACCATATTAAAGTTTACCCCCCAGGAACCCTCTGGCAGTGAGACACCCGTCCCCTCGCTGTACCCCTCTGGGCGTCATCCGGCACCAGGATGTGACTGTGTCCCCTCGACCACAGTACACTGCATCACACCCCTAAGGTGTACCACAGTGCTGCTTCCAAGGACATCTGGCACCGATGCAGGACTGCGACCCTTCTGCTAATTCTATGCTGCTGCCCTAGGAACTTGCATCCTCCCTGCTATATTACAGCACAGGTCCCGAGGATACAACCTACCAAGATACAACCTCATGCCCTCTGCTCGGTTAGAGCATGGCCTGTGTTGCTAATGTTCAGCCCAGAGACGCAGCTCCTTGCACCCCAGCCCCTTCCACGCTCGGTTGTGCTGCTGTGGTTGCAAAGTAGTCGAATGAGCGTGGGACCACGTTGAACTGCATGATTCCCATGGAAATTCACAATGACAGAAGAGACAGCTCTCAGACCCAGCTTTTGGTGCAAAAGGAGATTTCCATCAGCAGTATAGGGGCTATGGCATGGGGCGCAGTAGCTGGCGAGCACAGATACCCATGCAGGCTAGCCAGTGTCAGTACATGCATTAGCCCACCACCAACTGGAAAGCTCCCAAGAACAGAGACCAGCTCTTATTACAGTGCAGAAGTGAAGCCATCCATCTGCAGTGTGGAATACCCGGACTGCCATCACCGTGATTCCTCCAGGACACAAGAAGCTCAGATGAGTTTCATGCTACTCCTCTTGATCCCACCCCTCACCACCGAGACTGGCTTCCTCCCTGCAAGAAGCAGGCCTCTTTCCCCACCTTGTATCTGTGCAAGGGCCTGATCCTGTGGGGCTCTGCATGCTCTCAATTCACTGGGAGCAGAGGGGGGCTCCGCACCTGGCAGAATCGGGCCCCAGAGGAGAACGATTAGGAAAGGAAGGTTCCACTTACCGATTTTTTGGGCCGGCCTCGAGGTTTCCTCCCAGGTGTTACTGCAGCTTTCTAAACACAGAGAGAACTTTTAAATCCACAGAGGGGACCGAAGAAACACACGCTCGCCTCCTTCCCTGGACATCTTTGATTTCTATTGTCTTCTAGCTCAGATGTCACGACAACCGTTCCTCTTCCCCCCTTGTCACCTGTCAAACTCATCACACGAGGGGCAGTTCCCAGGCTGCCCTTAGGCTGCTGGACACAAAGATGGCCCCATGGGGCTAGATCCTCCCCCCCCCCCCCGCAATCAGAGTTATTTTCCTGCATGTGATGGCCAGGCCCCAGCCCCATGACTCAGAGAAATTTGCAGGATATGAGTCGCGTGTTTTCAAAACAGCTTTAAAACACAAACACACACACATACCACATTCCCTGAACCTTCTGTCGATCTCTCCCCCATCCCTTCCCCCACGGATAAGCATAGTGATGTCTCATACTCTGTCATTTATACATTCTGTCCTCAAAGACTTCCTGGGGAGGCGGGTGGGGGCCTGAAGGAAGCTGGTAACCTCATCCCCCTCACTAACACACACACGCGACCCCAGGAGAACAAGCACGCTGCTGCTGGGTCACTGCTGCCACAGATTCCTCCCTACGCATCGCCCTAGCTATAAGACTTGATCCTTCTATGAGGCAAGGATCTCAAAGCACTCCTCCCGCCAGTCCTGTGTGATGGGTATCCTTATTCCCATCTTACAGTTGGGCAAACTGAGGCACAGGAGAAAGTGACTTGTCCAAGGTCCCCCACAGCAGGAATAGAACCCAGGCATCCCAACTCTCACCTCCCCCTTCCAATTTAACCTTCCCATTTACTGGGGGAAAATATCCCTCTGGAACTGCTCCCCTCTTAAACTCCTTCCCTGTTGGGGCTGAGATCCAGGGGGCGCGGGCACAGCAATGGCCGGAGCAAGCACATGACTGGAAACGGCTGCAGAGTCTGGATCTGGAGGAATGTGCTCAGAAATGAGCCTCCTTCTATCCTCTGCCCCACACAATTCCTTTGGGGCCTGTCCACCGTTTGCAGCTGGCTAGAATAATGGTGGGATGCTCAAGGCTGCTGTTAAACAGAAGATGGGGTGTGAACCCTCCCCTCGTCCATCTGATCGCAGCCCAGAGTCTATGGTAAGACATTTCCCTGCTCCACCCCCACTTTCCTCCCTGGAGAAAGGCCTGGGGCCCCATGCAGCAGGGAGACCTCCTTTCCCTGCCCAGCCTCGGGCACGCAAACCCCAGCTGCCTCGATGCTGCACACGAAGCCAATGCTCATGCCAACACCGACAAACAAATGTCACCAACTGTCCCAGTTGGATGCAACCGGCTTCGTGTGACGGGGAAGGCCACCTAGGACTCTCCAGAGGGGCAGGAGGTTCCTCCCTGCAAAATTCTGGGTGCCCATCTGTCTGGTCCAAACCCTGTCTGTCTGCACAGCTGGGGTAGAAATCTCATCACTGAGCCCACTGCGTGCATGTGTGGGAAGTTCTGTTACCTCCTGCTTCCCAGAACAGAAATCCTGTGGATGCTACACTTTGGCCCCCAAGAAATCCAAGGGAGAGGGACATCTTGTGACCAGACACCCTCAGGCTCCCAGTGCCCAAATGCCAAGAAGTCGCTTCAATCTTAAATGGCCATTAAGAAGCAGTGGATGGGGAAGGTCATGTGGTTTCCCCTGCCTCCACCCCCATACCTACCCTGCCTTTAGAAGTGGCCTTGTTTTTGCTCCCCTTTGGTCTGCCACGTGGTCTCTTGGGGGTTGGTGCCTCGCTGGGTTCCTGCTGGAGACAAAGGACAGGACTTGTCAGCAGACACCCAGATCTGCAGCGATCAGCGCCGAGGGGCAGGGCTGGGGCAAGCATAGTCTGTTCACAGCCCACTTGCCCATCCAAGTGGGATCCCACTGCACCTAAGAGCAGGAAGGAATCCCAGCAAAACAAAATAAACGGGAGTCCCGGCATTAGAGGAGCATGTATGCCACTGGGCCTCTGTTATAGAAATGCCCACAGCACGGCACTGCACCCACCCCCTCAATCTTAATACACAGATGCCAACCAAAACACCTGGCTAGTGTTTGCACTGCAGCAGAGGCAGATCAAGGGGGAACAATGCATGCTGGGACCTGTAGTTTCCAAGGGCCGTGGGAATTCAAAGTGAAGAGATGGCCACAGTGGGCCTGCACTTCGACTTACTCTGCTTTCAGGTGACACACTCTGCTGTGGACAGAACGCACCTGTCACGCTGCGCACAGGAGGGACGTGGGACAGAGCAGACGGGGGCTACCTGGACTTCGATGGAACGGGCCATTGGTGAGGGGGGAGGAAAGGCATGAACCTGTCGAGAAGAGGCTGCTTTTCCTCCCAGATTTGGAGACGTAAGAGAGAACGCCATAGGGCTGATTTCTGGAGCGGGCGCTGGGATATCTCCCTTTAAAAATTAAAACTGTTAACCCCATCGCCCAAGAAAGAGCACCCTGAAATTTTAACACCTGGGAGACTCATATGAAAAACAATCTAATGCACAGTTCACAATTCTGGTGTCACCGCTACAGTTTCTAATACCCAGGCACTTTCCGTTTATAGCTGCAGCTATTAGCGAACCAGTAATCCAACACCCGCAGCCCTGCCCCCACCTCCACCGAGTGACTGCCTCCCCCCACCAATCCGAGCCCTGCGAGGGAGATATTCCACCAACCGGAAGAGGAAGGAGCTGGGATCAGCTGGCTCAGGGCAGTTAAAAGACTGATACCAAGGGCCAGTTGCTGATCTTAGTTAGGCTGGTGTCAATGTGGAGAAACTGCAATGGCAGACAGCAGAGTTAAAAACTCTGGGCTTCCAAATGAGATGTACTCACAATTTCCTGTGCTTCCCTGGGTTTATGGTTAAGGTAATACTGCAACAACAAAGGGATCAGAGGAATGACACTCTCCAGGGGTTAGAACAGTAAATGGGAATTGGGACACCTGGATTCCCTTCCTAGCTTTGCCACTGACTTTCCGTATGCCCTTTGGTTGCCCCAATAACATGCCTGCTTAGCAAAATGCTTCCGGAGCCTCATCTGCACAAGGCACTAGACCATCCTCAGCTGAGCCCAACTGGTCCTAAAGTTTGAGGGGATTATTGGTGGCTAGTTACCTGCTGCAGTTCCTGGTGATGGGCAGGGGAATTCTCCCTTCCCTGCAGGTTTAGCCAGTCACGTTTCAGGTTCTGCCATAGGAGTTATAACTAGTTGGCTAACTAATCATGTTGGCTGCATGGCAGAGAGCAGAGAAATCAAAGAGTTCGTGCCAGGGCCTTACATGAGAGAAACTTACACAAACAAAATTCCCACTGGCTCAGCAGGACTGATTAGTTAATCAGCATTAGTTAAACCTGCTGAAAAAGCAGGTTTCATTAACTACCATGATCATAAAACTTGGTTCAGCTGCAGAAGTCTTGTCTATAGTATGACTCCCCTCAGTTCAGCTAGGTGGGTTTTTTTTTTTTGGTAAGTTTCCCTACTGTAGCTAAAGCCTCTAAGGTCATCTTGTTGCCATAGTCTTTACTTAGCTGGAGTCTCCTGAGGACCTTTGGGCACAGCAAGGAGAGGAACATTATGCTTTTGTAACTCCAAGGGACTCAAAAACCGTACACCTACAGAAATGCAGCCGCCACCACTGGGGCAGAGGAGAGCAGCTGAGAGGGAGGAAATTTTGGCAGAGAACATATCCTGCCAAACTTTTACTCTATAATAAGTTCCAGGGGGTCTCTACTGTCCACATGTAGCAAAGAGAGTCGGGGGTTATAAGTCTGTATCCAGGAGACAAGTTATGCATGTGTTCAATTCCATGGTGGTGAGCCCAATGTATAGAAATGGGATGTATAACATGATTCCCAATGCCAGTAAGTACCTTCCCTGGAGCCCCGTTTGTTTTGTTGTGTTCATCCCTAGGGTAAATGTTACTCTTTACTGAAAGTTCCTGCTGCCTTTTCACCTTGCCTTGCCTCTTAAGTCCTTCTGGAGAGGGCCATTTGGCCCCAGCTTGGAAGCCAGAATTTAATCTTACCCAGCAATAGAAGCTATTTCTTTGCCCCATGCTAGATCTTGGGATGAAATCTCGATAAGTATCGATTCAGCCCTCTCTGATGTTGAGAATAGCCTCATTTTGTGGATCACAAGTTAAGAAACTTGCCCAAGGCTGCCACATGTTGTAAGCAGTGGCGGAGTTGAGGAGAGAACCCAGGAGCCCTGACTCCCAGTCCTTGGCTGTAACCACCAGAGCATGCTAGATGGGTGATGCCTCCCAGGTGGCAAGTCAGTCATGGAGATGCCTCATTTTTTCCTTTCTTCCCCACAGACCTCCCGTCTGCACGCCTTGTAGAGCCCCTCTCTAAGAGCATGGAAGAAAGCAATTCTTCATACCTGAGGCTTCTTCCTGGGTCGTCCCCGCCCTCTCTTCTCAGACACGTCCTCCTCCTGTTTGGAAGCCAAGGGCTGGCTGGATTTTGCACTAGATTCACTCATCGTCTTTCTTCCAGAGGACAAAAGAAAAGAAGAAGAAAGGGTAAGTACAGAACACGTGTCTAGATGACCCCTGTTCTATAGGCCACAATCATCCCCATGATACTGATGGGGAAACAGGGGCACAAAGAAGGGAAGGGTCATGTGCATGGTTGATTTGGTTGGTGTTGGTCCTGCTTTGAGCAGGGGATTGGACTAGATGATCTCCTGAAGTCTCTTTCAACCCTAATAGTCTATGATGCTATGTTTCAGAGTAGCAGCCGTGTTAGTCTGTATTCGCAAAAAGAAAAGGAGTACTTGTGGCACCTTAGAGACTAACCAATTTATCTGAGCAGAAGTGTAGCTCACGAAAACTTATGCTCAAATAAATTGGTTAGTCTCTAAGGTGCCACAAGTACTCCTTTTCTTTTTATGATGCTATGGTGTCCAAGGAAAAGCCACCCAGGTCCTGGCAGTCAGAATTACAAACTGGGGCTCACTGGTCAGTCCCATGGCATCTGCCATGTCCCATCAGAATCTTGCACTCCCCTGCCCCCTGCACCAGTTCTCACCCTTCTTTCCCCACAATGACCTGTGTTGGATCTGTCAGCAATAAGTTTATTGGGGAGCAGCAAAGCAAGGAATCTTGGTGGTTCCTTCAGAACATGAAGGTTTTTGTGCCTCGCCCTTTGCCCACCTCTCTGCAAGTACCCAAAATCAGAGGCCCCTTTTGAAAGTCTGGGCCCCCTCTGTTGCAAGTAGTTGTCCACACACCCCAGGGTGGGGTGGAATGGCAGGGGTGTCAGGAGTGCTCCGTGAAGGAGGGAGTGAATTATATACAGTCTCCTCCTGCTATGCCTAGTGCTAACCAGCAACCCTTCGTTGCATGCACCCTCTAGTTATTTACACAGGTAGAGGAGTGTAAATGCACACTCGGACAGAACTACGTGGAAAAGCCTCAAGAGCAAGACACATGAAAGCTATGGAATAGTCTCCCCATGGAAAGTGGTGGGAGTCCCATTGCTTAGGGCACAGAGTACCACACCAGGGAATAATCCTGCCTTGATGGGGAGATGGTCTAGGTAGGACCTCAAAGGACTTTTCCAGCTACCAATTCTATCTTTCAGGCTGATCCTCTTCCGATAGGGTTTTTAACCCATGCTCTGTGCAGTGCTTCCCCTTCTTGTCTTGGGAACACTTCCCTAAGGTTGCTGGAGAAGATATTCCAGTTGGCATTTATGCTTCTGTTTATATTGCTGAACTCAGGACCCCCCTGTCCTAGGTGTTGTACATATGAAATAGTAAGAGAAAGTCCCTGCCCTGAATTGCTTACAGCCTAAGACAAGACAGAGAAAAGAAGGATTATTTATCCCTGCTCTGCAGATGGGCAATTGAGGTATAGAGAAAGGAAGAAACTTGCCCTGGGTTGCGCATGAGTAGTCATGGTTCAAATCTTATAAATCCCAGCCCAGTGCATTAGTTATAAGACCCGCCTTTAACGCCGCTGTATCTCATGCTGATCCCAACAATACCCCACCCCAAATGTGGGCAGGATCCACACCTTGGCCTAGTTAGAGTGCCTGGTACTTCTGATGCTATTCCACAGCTCTGTACTGTCCCTCTCAAAGTCACACGCAGATCTTAAGGCATACAGAGCAAAATGCATCCTGCACTAGCCGTGGTCACATCCTGCCAGGCTGAGAAATGGATGGAAGGGGGGAGTACGTTCCAACCTGACACAGATTCATAGATACTAAAGTCAGAAGGGACCATTATGATCATCTAGTCTGACCTCCTGCACAATGCACACCACAGAATTTCACCCACCCACCCCTGTGAAAAACCTCTCACCTATGTCTGAGCTATTGAAGTCCTCAAATCGTGGTTTAAAGACTTCAAGGAGCAGAGAATCCTCCAGCAAGTGACCTGTGCCCCATGCTACAGAGGAAGGCGAAAAACCTCCAGGGCCTCTTCCAATCTGCCCTGGAGAAAAATTCCTTCCCGACCCCAAATATGGCAATCAGCTAAACCCTGAGCATATGGGCAAGATTCACCAGCCAGATACTACAGAAAATTCTTTCCTGGGTAACTCAGATCCCACCCCATCTAATATCCCATCACAGGCCACTGGGCCTATTTACCATGAATATTTAATTACCAAAACCATGTTATCCCATCATACCATCTCCTCCATAAACTTATCAAGTTTAATCTTAAAGCCAGATAGATCTTTTGCCTCCACTGCTTCCCTTGGAAGGCTATTCCAAAACTTCATTCCTCTGATGGTTAAAAACTTCGTCTAATTTCAAGTCTCAACTTCCCGGTGGCCAGTTTATATCCATTTGTTCTTGTGTCCACACTGGTACTGAGCTTAAATAATTCCTCTCCCTCTCTGGTATTTATCCCTCGGATATATTTATAGAGAGTAATCATATCTCCCCTCAACCTTCTTTTAGTTAGGCTAAACAAGCCAAGCTCCTTGAGTCTCCATTCATAAGACAGGTTTTCCATTCCTCGTATCATCCTAGTAGCCCTTCTCTGTACCTGTTCCAGTTTGAATTTATCCTTCTTAAACATGGGAGACCAGAACTGCATACAGTATTCCAGGTGAGGTCTCACCAGTGCCTTGTATAACGGTACTAAAACCTCCTTATCCCTACTGGAAATACCTCTCCTGATGCATTCCCAAGACTGCATTAGCTTTTTTCACAGCCATATCACATTGGCGGCTCACAGTCATCCTGTGATCAACCAATACTCCAAGGTCCTTCTCCTCCTCCGTTACTTCTAATTGATGCGTCCCCAGCTTATAACTAAAATTCTTGTCATTAATCCCTAAATGCATGCATGACCTTACACTTCTCACTATTAAATTTCATCCTATTACTATTACTCCAGTTTACAAGGTCATCCAGATCCTCCTGTATGATATCCCTGTCCTTCTCTAAATTGGCAATACCTCCCAGCTTTGTATCATTTGCAAACTTTATTAGCACACTCCCACTTTTTGTGCTGAGGTCAGTAATAAAAAAATTAAATAAGACTGGTCCCAAAACTGATCCTTGAGGAACTCCGCTGGTAACTTCCCTCCAGCCTGACAGTTCACCTTTCAGTAGGACCCGTTGTAGTCTCCCCTTTAACCAATTCCTTATCCACCTTTCAATTTTCATATTGATCCCCATCTTTTCCAGTTTAACTAATAATTCCCCATGTGGCACGGTATCAAACGCCTTACTGAAATCTAAGTAAATTAGATCCACTGAGTTTCCTTTGTCTAAAAAATCTGTTACTTTCTCGAAGAAGAAGATCAGGTTGGTTTGGCATGATCTACCTTTTGTAAAACCATGTTGTATTTGTCCCATTTACTACTGACCTCAATGTCCTTAACTACCTTCTCCTTCAAAACTTTTCCCAAGACCTTGCATACTACAGATGTCAAACTAACAGTCACCCAGATGGTCGCCCAGATCACTTTTTTTCCCTTTCTTAAAAATAGGAACTATGTTAGCAATTCTCCAGTCATATGGTACAAACCCTGAGTTTACAGATTCATTATAAATTATTGCTAATGGGCTTGCAATTTCATGTGCCAATTCCTTTAATATTCTTGGATGAAGATTATCTGGGCCCCCCGATTTAGTCCCATTAAGCTGTTTGAGTTTCGCTTCTACCTCAGATATGGTAATATCTGCCTCCATAGCCTCATTCCCATTTGTCATGCTACCATTATCTCTAAGATCCTCTTTAGCCTTATTAAAGACTGAGGCAAAATATTTATTTAGATATTGGGCCATGCCTAGATTATGGTGCTAGGTGCTGTACGGAGACCGTCCCTGCCCCCAAAATATTTAGTCTGAATTAATTCCCTGCAGCATTGGAGCCAAACTGTATCCTCTGTGGAAGAGCCAGGGGTGGAGGGTGGGAGGGAGAAGTGGTGCAAAGGTCACCTTGGGGCCACTGTTAAAGCCAGTCAGAAGGAAGTGCCCTGGGCTGGCTCCTCTGCTTAGGCCTAGGCTCTTCGCCTCCAGCTGCTGCTCCCAGCACTGGGGGTGGAGCTGGGGTTCCCCTGCACCCTGCCCTCCACAGCCGCTGCTATCCCTTCCCCCAGCCGTGCAGTGCCCTGCACACTTACTGCACGCACCAGGGACTCCCTGCAACTCCAAATTCTCTGTGTGCCCCCAACCACGCTCAACAAAAGAAGTCCATTTTTCTAGCAGTTAAGCCACTAGTCACCAGTGCTCAGAATAATGTCTAACACTTCCCTCCCTCCAAGTCAGCAGCGACTAGAATGGGTCCAATTCCAAAAGGATCATCAGCAGTCAGGAAACAAAACCCACCCCCAGCAAAATGCCTTTGAGCTCACTAAAACAAGTGACACCAGCATCTAAATTAGTTTGTCTAAATAAATCTGTGGCAGAGCAGTTGGCAATCTCATCCCCAACTGATCACAAGGGAAGCCTTAACATAGTCTACATTAGATCATCTAGAGTTAATGGATTCCCATCCAACTCGAGGTAGCTAACACTTTGGTAAAGGTTAATCCGGATACTTTAGCATAGTAACAAAGTTTCAAGGACCCTTCTCCCATCTATAAAAAAAGAGGGTGTTTGCAACCCCCTGAAACCTGTTCACAACCCCCCAGTGGAGAACCCATGTCCTAGGAAAACAGGTGCTTAATGATATTGGTTGTCAGCAACTGGATCCCATTCAACTGACTTTGCAAGTTGCGTTCAGAGAGGACAAAGCTCTTTCCAACGCCGTTGCCTGCCTACATCAAGCAATGGTCAGTCCCATCTACACTCCCAGCTGTAGCAACCGAACAGGGTCCCCTTTGCAGACAACTGCCCCCCGCAACGGGTGGTTTGCTCAAATTCCACACCAACAGTTATTGTCCTCGGTGATGGGCACGTAGCCGTCCTCGGCAGGGCTTCGCTGGGAAGTTCAGATTTCTAAACAAGTTGCATAGTGGGATGAAAGCCCAAGGAAACCCCACACACGCATCCTGAATGCACAGACCTTCTAGGTTTTTAAAACAGTACAAATGGGCTCATGTTCAGCTGTGGAAGTGACTCACAAGTAAGTAAACCTCAGAAGCCAGAGCCTCATGTAAACACCCCTATGTATTACTCACGACAAGGATTCTCTCCCTCAGAAATATGGTCCCAATGTTTTTGGGTTGGGTTTGTTTTTAAGTAAAATTCTTGGCTACTTGGGTATCCAGTTAAGAAGTCAGGACGCTTGTCAGATGTGATAAATCCTCCGAGCACCCCCTTCCATCTCTGACAACGTGGGCATGCAGGCATGGGGAGCGCTGGACCCACAACATATGCAGCCTCTTCAGGGACCTGCATGGGGCAGGGCTCAGCCCTGTGGCAAACAGCCCACAGTGCTAACTCAGGGTTCCTGGTCCCCATTCTGACCCCGTAGCGAGGTTTTTGGTGGAGCTGTGTTGCCATGGAGGGAAATAGAGAGCCAAGAAGTAGCTTAGAGACACAAACCTCTCAGTAGATGGCCCTCGCCTCCAAAGGACTCCTTCAAGAGCTGCACGAACCCATGAGGAAGAGATTTGCAGGTCCTCTAGGTTGAGCCCCCGGCCAGTTTTTGCAGGGGCCTTAACAGGCAACCTCACTGCAGGATTAGGCTGCATTGGGAAATGGCCCTATACCTATGTTGGGATGGGATAGGTCTCCTCCCTGTCTAAGACAGAATCTATGCTACAGCCATGCCACTGTAGTGACGTAGCATAGACATGTCCTGTGTCGACGGAAGACTTTTTCCCGTCCGCATAGTTCATCCACCTCCCCAAAAGGCAGTAGCTAGGTTGAGGAACGAATCCTTCCGTCTACGTCCGCACCCGCAACAGGGGTTAGGTTAACCTAACTACATACAGTGTTCTGGGCACACAGGTTTTCACAGCCCCGAGTGAAATAGGTCGACCTAAGTTTTTAGGTGCAGACCAGGCCTTAAGCTTATGAAGAGAAGACTTCAGTGGTGTGGGAGGATCTAGTCAGGTCACATGGTTGTCTCTCTGCTCTCTGGCCTAAACCTCAGCAGCCAGGGGAGCAGGAAGTTAAAGCACAGCAGAGAGACACAACTGGCTGGCATCTGAGGAAGGGACATGGCATTTGTAAGACCAAAGGTCCATCTAGCCCTATATCCTGTCTTCCGACAGTAGCCAATGCCAGGTGCCCCAGAGGGAATGAACAGAACAGGTAATCATCAGGTGATCTAGCCCCTGTTGCCCATTCTCAGCCTCTGGCAAACAGAGGCTAAGGACACTGTGCCCTGCCCATTCTGGCTAATAGCCATTGATGGCCTTTTCCTCCATGAACTTATCTAGTTCTTTTTTGAACCCTATTATAATCTTGTCCTTCACAACATCCTCTGGCAAGGAGTTCCACAGGTTGACTGTGCATTGTATGAAAAGATACTTCCTTTTGTTTTAAACCTGCTGCCTATTAATTTCATTGGGTGGCCCCTAGTTCTTGTTTCGTGTTATGAAAAGGAGTAAATAACACTTCCTTATTTACTTTCTCTGCACCAGTCATGATTTTATAGATCTCTATCATATCCCTCCTTAGTCGTCTCTTTTCCAAGCTGACAAGTCCAGTTTTATTAATCTCTCCTCATTTGGAAGCTGTTCCATACCCTTAATCTTTGCTTCTCTCCCCAATCTCCACACCTGGGACTGATTTCACAGCTCCTTTGCACCAGACAGGAGCCCTGCCAATCCAAGCCCTAGTCACCACCTCGCAACTGAACAACAAAAGAAAAGCAATACCCACAGGAAACAGTCTCTTCACGCCCAAGAAGTCCTCTCAAAGCAGTCTCACAGGGACACCACCCAGAAGGCAGAGCAGGGCAGTCCCAACAGCAAGGGGATAAAATAAATAAAACCCGGTTTTATTGATGAGCCCAGGAGGGGCTCAGGACAAAAGGCGCATGCAATTCCCTATTAACTTAACTAACATTCCAAGGCTCTGCTTTGAAGACCCCCGCTCTATTGGAGCAGCCATCCTTTACAACAGGGGTTCTCAGACTTTTGTAGTGCTGACCCCTTTCACACAGGTTTCAGAGTAGCAGCCGTGTTAGTCTGTATTTGCAAAAAGAAAAGGAGTACTTGTGGCACCATAGAGACTAGCCAATTTATTTGAGCATAAGCTTTCGAGAGGTACCGCTCACTTCACACAGCAAGCCTCTGAGTGCGACCCCCCCCTTATAAATTAAAAACACTTTTTAAAAATATTTAACACTATTATAAAATGCTGGAGGTGAAGCGGGGTTTGGGGAGGAGGCTGACCGCTCATGACCCCCAGTTTGAGAACCCCTGCTTTAAAACAAACATGATAAAGGTGGGCAATGAAGGGGGACAGGAAGAGACAAGACCATAAGCCCTTTGAAGATCTCTGTCCTAGAGGTTATAATCAAAACCACCCTCAGCAAGAATAGCTCGATTTCAGGAGTATGGTGTAGACCCCTCCTCGAGAGGAAGGAGGGGGAGTGGAAAGAAACCTTGTGAAGTTTACAGTGGGGAAAGCCCCCATCCCATCACTACACCTAAATGGGACTGAAGGAAAGACCAACAGATCTCTTCATCTCTGGACCTATAATGAAACCAAGCCCCCCAGCTGGAAGGGAAGTCTGGGAGCCAGGTAGAGCCCACAGCTGCTGGAACTGGGGGTGTTGCTGCTGCACCCTGTGGCCTGATAGCTCAGTGGTTTGAGCATTGGCCTGTTAAACTCAGGGTTGTGAGTTCAATCCTTGAGGGGGCCATTTAGGGATCTGGGGCAAAAATTGGGGATTGGTCCTGCTTTGAGCAGGGGGTTGGCCTAGATGACCTCCTGAGGTCCCTTCCAACCCTGATAGTCTATGATCCTATGAAGTGGATTCTATCAGACAGGGTTTACAGCCTGGTTCAATAGCTCTCAGCACCCCAACTATACAAATTGTTCCTGCAGCCCTGGTAGAGGACCCCCCCCCCCGCAACAAAAGCACCTCTAGGGAGAGAGACACACTTTAGAGAGCAGGCAGGGAGAAGTTATTTCCCACCGAACAAGCCACCCCCCGCCCCCGCCAGATGGGGGAATCAAAGAGCCCCAGCCCCGCAGAAATAAAAAGTACCCCCTTGCCCTGTGATCCACCCACCGCAGCATGTTGGGAACACTGCACCCCTGCCGACAGTCGGCCCAGCACCCCCAGAACACAAGCAGGCAAGCGACCCCTCTCCCTAACGAGCACCCCAGAGCCCAAGGAAAGCGCCCACCGCCCGCCCCCCGGCACCCCCAAAACACAGCAGTGGGTTACCACAGGCTCTTCTTGGTTGGCGAGGGGGAGCCATGGCTCTGGGAATCGGCCCCTTTAAAGGGCCAGGAGAAGAAGGAGGAGGGGTTTCTTGCGAGCCCAATGCGCTACCTGCTCTCTGCAAAATAAATGGGGAAAGAACGAACACCCCCCCTCCCCCCCCCGCTCTGCCTGGCTATTGGCAGAAATGCCGTGCAAAAAAAATACCAAGCCGTGGAGGAAAGTGCTGTCGCGCGATTTGAAAATGAAACCGGCTCGGAGTGTGCGTATTTGCAAAGCTCGCCAGGGCCGGGGCAGGAGCAGATCACCCGAGCCCGGCAGGAGCGAGCTCCGCCAGCAACCCGGAGGCGACTGCGAGCTCGGAGCTCCCTGCCAGGGCACCCCCCCGTCGCGGCTGCTGTTTCTCCTCCTCCTCCTCCCCAGCGCTCAGCTGCTGTCTCCGGCGGGGCTTTTCCATCCCTCCGCTCGGAGACCTGCTGAAGAAAGAGCCGTCCCCTCCCCCTCCCCAATCAGGTGCTTTAATAATAATAATAAAAAATAAAGAAGGGTGGGGGGAGGTAGCATTGCAGATTCTGCCCACCCCAAACCCAGGAAAAGCCCTCCCCACTCCCATTCTTGCAATGCATGATGAGAATAAAAGCAAAGGGCATATTTATTCCGCATGCCTTGTTGGCTTCTCTCTGCAAATTCTAAAAACCAGGCTTCATTATTATTATTTGCAATTTGCAAATGATTTTTTTGCCCTCCCCCCCAACCGTGCCCATTCGACTACAAAATAATCAACAAAATAAACAAAACACCAACTTACTAACACCCCCCACCACCTCCACCCAAAACAAAACGAAAAAAAAAAAAAAAAAAAGGCCAGACACTCACAATTGCTCCTGATCTCGGATCTGTGTGGGGTGTGTGTGTGTGTGTTTTTTTTTTTCCTTGTGTGTCTGTGTTGTGATCAAATTAAACCAAAACCCCCCTTCTGGCTGCTGCTGATTGCAAATGCGGATCTGAAACAAGAAGGCAGGCAAGGAGAGACTCACTCACACACATATACAGACCAGCCAGGGCGCTCTTATTTATATAAATAAAAAAATTGTTCCAAGAGGAAGGAAGCTGGGTCAAAATCATTTGCACGGGGAGGGGAGGGGGGGGCAGAGAGGGGGAAATAGGAAAAGGACCAAAAAAAAAAAAACCCCAAGAAAACACCCCTCCAAGCCTTGCTGGAGGGAATCCAGCTACTAAAAATAGCAAAATCACACTCCAAATTAAATAAGGGCAGGCAGGCTAAGCTAAAGGGAGCTTTAAGCCCTTCCAGTTGAGGAGGGGTGGAGCCCAGCAGAGGCTACGCTACGCCATCACCAGTGGGTGGGGAAGATGCAAAGAAGGGGAAGGGAAGGGTGATTTAAAAGGGCTGCTGCGGTTAAAGCCAATGTTGGAAGGTGGGTGGAAAGTGGGTAAGAGTAAAAAACCAGCAGAAGCAAAAAAAGCAGCAAGATTCGCCTCCCAATCCCCCCCCCTTAACAAAACAAACCTGGTCAGATGGAGGAGACAAGAAGAGAACTATTTTTCAGCGCTGTCATTTAGACATATAAATATTAAAAGCGGGTAGAACCCCCCCGCATTGTTCTTTTGTTTAAAGGAGAAATGATTCCTGTTAGTTGGGCCTCCTGCTGGGGGAAAGGTAGCGTGGGAACCTTGTAGTTCTGAGAGCGAGGTGCTGTTTATTATTTTGTAGAGAGATGCTCACAGGTAGCTTTGAGCCCCCCCGTTTTTAAAACACATTGCCTTTTTTTGAAATATACAAAATCACTTTGATCCTAAGCTAGGGCAGGACCTGGTTTTGTTCCTGGTCCTTGATTGGTGGTCCTAGGCTCTGCTGTAACAGAAATAATAAATAATTATGAAAGGGATACAGTCAACGTCAACCTGATGGGGATGTGAATATGTTCTCTTACGGAGTGCAGTTACTCCTGATTTGCAACAGTGTGCGTGAACGAAGAATCAGGGCAATATAGTGTAATGTAGGGAACTTTTTCACAGCATGGGTTGCATAGTCATAGATTGTCTTGTGACCATCTTCCCTCCTATTTGTTTCAGAGTAGCAGCTGTGCTAGTCTGTAGTTGCAAAAAGAAAAGGAGTACTTGTGGCACCTTAGAGACTAACCAATTTATTGTGATTGTTCAGGCCCACCTCTGGCCCACGTTCGCCATTGCAAGACATCCTTGTAGTAGCTACAGCAATTGCTTATGTGGAAAAGTAACAGTAGGAATGTATTTAACGTATTTTTAGCTTATTTTAATGTGATTTAACTGCTGGAAATAATGAAAAGCCAGCGCCGTGTGACCAGCCCCGGACCATCAGCCACACACACCCTTTTTTTCAGAACCATTGTTGTAAACAACACCCATTTCTTTACCTAGGTTGTTATAGCATCAATCTACTAAAAGTGAAACAGAATTTTTAAAATCCAATTCACTTGTCCCTCTTTATGGTCTTTGTTTGTTTTGCATTTCTCCCAGCTTGGATAACGAAAATGAATCAGCTTCTCTTTTTCTGAGGGTCATTTTCCCATCCAGGCTTTTCCTCCATCTTTGGTTTTCAAACTCTGCAGTTAGTTTAAAGTTGTTTCGTTGTCTTATTCATTTGAAATGGCAGAAATATTTCTGACAGCCAAAGTTTTCAAATCTGCATGCTTAAAGTTAAGTTCCTAAATAAAGATTTAGGAACCTAAATCAAAGTAGCTGGATTTTCACATGTGCTAAGTAGCTGTAGCTCTCACGAGGTCTGAGCCTGCAATGAGCCGCAAAGGTTCACCAGTGCAAAATTCAGGATCAGGGCTATGGATCTAGATGGGAGCTGAGAGTCTCAGTATCTCTGGAAATCAGGCCACTCTTATAGGAGGGATAGGATTTTTGGCCAGTGCCTAGCACACTGGAGTCCTGGTCTCTGACTTTTCAAAAGCGCATAAACCCTTTAGGAACACAGCATTGTTGTTTTTAAAGAAACCTAAAGGAGTTAGGTACTGAGCTCCCATTGCAATTAAATGGGAGTTGGGTGCTTAACTCTCTGACTCCTTTGAAAATTCCAATCACAAGTCAGACTGAATGTTGTTTGTTTCTCAGTTCGTTAGGCCCTTTTGAAAAACTCACCCTTAGAAGCCTGAATGTAGATTTAGGCGCTTAACTTTAGGCACGGACGTCTGACATTTTTCCATTTGGGTTGTATGTTTTTAATAAAAGCTTTTTTTCCCCAATACAAAATTAACATGTTAAGCCAAATTGTAAATTGCTATTATCTTTTTAATAGGATATTTTTCATGACCTTAAGAAAACAAATACATATATGTAATGAAAACAAGCATATCCTGGCTTTTTGGTTTTGATTTAAAAAATCCCTTGCAAATTCCTCTGTATGTTCCTAATTTAAACACATAATATTGTTCCTGACCGCTGGAAAGTGAAACAGACTAAACATGAAAGGGAAACTGCTTAGTCTGTTTTTAATGTTTAGCAAAATGCAGGAAAAAAATTAAATGGGACAAATGATAAAAAAGTAAATATTGGGGTGATTATCCTTTCAGACCAGTTTTACACTAGGTAACTCGACTGAATTCAATGGGGTTACTCCTGATTCACACTGATTTGAGAGAAGAATCAAGCCCATATAATGGTGTTTATCTCAATTTACACCGTTGTAGATGAGACAAGAAGCAAGCCCCTCTGATGTGCTTTTTGTTTTAAATCTACTGTTTTATATTATAAAGCTTTAGTAACACAGGGAAGGAACTTTAAAAAAAAAAAAAGAAAAAGAAAAAAAAGAAATACGCCTGGTGCTACGCAAGAGTAAATAATAAAATCACAATAGATCTGATTCTCTGTTGCTTTGCAATTTGTGTTCTTATTTACACCTGTGCAAAGTGCGTTTCAAATGCTACCATTCTGACTGGAGATTTTTTTTAAAAAATGTGTCCTTTCAGGCACTCTCTTTAGATCTAGGAATGTGACTATGATGGAGGGGTGTGTGTGATGATTTTTTTACTCACTTCTACAGTCCATCAATGAATTCATCAAATGGAGACCGCTCAGTAAGGCACCACGCAGCACTGTAATATATGTTTTTAATTATAGTGATGTCCTGTGGAAAATACAGGATCGTGGAGGAATTCATAGGGTGCTTGGTAAGAGACCTGTAGATTATACGTGACAATGTCAACTACTTAACACAAGGTTAAAAAATTCTCTATATTTACAACACCCCCATGGAAGGTTGAAAATAAAAAAGCCATATCTTGCTGTCTGTTTTTAAGCAGAACTCCCTGCTGGAACCAATGCTTAAAAGCCAATGCATTGTATAGCCCCAAATATCTTTTTCACTATTATTTTTGCCATCTGATTTTCCTCTTCTCTGAGCTAAAACCAAAAAGACACTGCATTGATAGGCTGCAGGTGTAATATTTATAAAGAAAAATAGAAGGGCTTACAAAACCGGATTATAACAAAAATGAGCTCTTTGGAGAACCTGCCTCCATAAAGCAACGTTTACAAATATGGATTTAAAACATTTGCCTCAAGAGTTTCGAGCCCTTAAATGGCAGCCCGGGGCTATTGCAAAACCAGAAAGTGAGGCTGCCTAGAAACAAAAATAAAAGTGACCCACGTTTCCGTTGTCCCAGCTGGGCGAAAGGCAGAAAGTAACTGAGCAGCATACATTATTAAAGGTGTTTTAAAAAAAACCCTCCTTTGTGCTAATAATTTCTAGGTACTCCTACTAACGCAGGTAAGGAACTGTTTGTTAAGCAATATTTTTAACCTGATTGTGTCCCTGACTGTATAGCAGAGGTGATATTATAATGGGATTCTTTCATAAATAGCTTCAGATGACACTGTGACTCATCAGCCAAAGCACTCTGCTTCATATGTCTCGTCAGTCACCACGACTGTGGGAGAAGCTTTTGTTGGACAGTATGATTTATTAATTATTTGTACTGCAGCATCCAGAGGCCCTAACTGAGATCAGGGACCCATTGTGCTGAGCACTGTGCGCTGCCATGGTGGAAGATGGTCACTGCTCTACAGAGTTTACAATCTAAATAGGCAAGACTGACAAAGGAAGGATTAGGTTTCAGAGTAGCAGCGATGTTAGTCTGTATCCGCAAAAAGAACAGGAGGACTTGTGGCACCTGAGAGACGAACAAAATTATTTGAGCATCAGCTTTCGTGAGCTACAGCTCACTTCATGAAGTGAGCTGTAGCTCACGAAAGCTGATGCTCAAATAAATGTGTTCATCTCTAAGGTGCCACAATTCCTCCTGTTCTTTTTAAAGGAAGGATTAGTATCCTCATTTTACAGATGAGGCTCAGAGAGATTGGCTCAGGGTCGCACGGGAAGGAATTTCTACTGCACACCCAACAGCGGGAAGCCCAGAATTTTGTTTTTCAGTGGGTCCTACAAAATTGTAGTTATGTTTTGAAACGGACAATTTAAAAAAAAAAGAATCTTCAAGGGGAAATTCTATTCTTGGATAAACTGGTGCCAGTCTGGAATCATTCTGATGGAGCTACTTTGGTGTGAATGAGCAGAACTTGGCTTTAAGAATCTAGCAGATTCCCCCCCCCACCCTTGGTTTATTAAAGTAGGTGAAGTTTTGAGCACACAGCCCCAAGAGTCACTCTTTAAAGCTGGCAATGTCATGTAGCCTTACATAATGGAACGGAAACTGGGGGTGATGCATTTTATGTGAGTGTTCCATATGTTGATCCAACTTTAGTATCAAACAGAGTAGCTAATGAGTGGATGTGGGCACAGATACAGAGCAATCCTGATCATATTCTTATTCCATTTATCCCCAGCAGAAGAGGGGGAAAGGCTGGTGTGCCAAGATAGGCGAAAGTGAGAGAGAGACCTGAGAGGCAGGGGCCCTGTCGAAATAGACTGTTTTAAGGAGGCCTTTCACTGCGGCATTAACAGTGTAACTCAACTGGTTCTAATGCCAGTAGACCGAATGTTGGCAGTTTTATACGACTGTATTGTCTAGATCTGCTCTGAGCAGACAGGGCATGGTGGTAAAAATGACTTAGCCCTGTGCATACGAGCACCCCCCACTGTTGATCCCGCTGGTGAAATGGCAACAACACTAGTGCAATAGTGGGAGATTGCTCTAAAATTGTTGGGTAGATGCAACATAAGAGGGTTTGTGGGGTTTGTTGCTGTCAAGATGACACGGCTGGCTGCCCTTCTGTCCCCTTCCCGGTCTCTCTGAGGTCACACCTTCAGGTATCAGGCCTTGTGCCATTACCTCTCCTGGGGTGGAATATCACAGTTCTCCCACTCGTAGACCTGGCCTTGGCCTACAGCATCCAGTCTATCGACTGCGTTTGGCACCTGTGGTTCTTCCCTTCGGGAGCCTGTGACCGGTGGCGACCAACGTACTGTTGAATTTCAACAGTCGGAACGCAGCATTTGGAGAAACAAGATTTTAAAGCAACACGCTATCTACACGCACGTCTATCTCACTTAAAGCCCTGCCATCCTGTGATGGTGACCTAAGCAAGCCTAGCTTCTTCAGACACACAATAGGTGTCTGTGAGTCTGAACAGCTTCCCAACAACTGCCTCCCCCTGGGAAAAGAGAGTTCTTTCTTATCCAGCCACAGTCCCATCTTCTGGTTATTACCTCTGGCTCCGCGTGGCAAAACAAGTTTTGCAACTTGGCTAGAAGCAGGAGATCGAATCTTCACACCTAATATCTTGGGTATTGTCTCTTAACAACACCAAAGTGTTATATGGGGAGCAGAGGTGGCTTCCCTTGAATCATTGTTTTCCTTTCTACAGTAAACTTCCCAATAATCTGGCCAACTCCCAGTATTCCTAAACTTTTATGGAGCAGCTCCTCTTCCATTGCAACTGACAAAGCTATTGTTCATTTATTATTAGTAATATTGTATTTTTATATAGCACTAATGAGGATTTGAGTGTGTGTGTGTGTTTATAGACTTAGGTTAGCTAGCTGGCTATCATTTATGAAAGATTTCCCAAACTAACTAGTGATTTGGGGTGCCCAGCCTGAGACATTAAAAGAGCCTAGTTTACAGAGGGGTGGGTGTTCTGCAGTTTCTAAAAGCTAGTTGGTTTTAAAAATCTTAGCCATGTATATTCCAGTGGATATACTGTGTAGATATACACAGTGGATCATTCATCCATCATTAAAATGCAGCCACCTCTGAGTTGGAATGTGGCAGCTGCTCTGGGTCTGCAACACGAAACAAAAATGAAGAATATACCATATTCAGTTGAAATGACAGAGAGAATTTAGGGAGGCAGAATTGTTGCAATCCTTTTGAACATCGCTTGAAAGACTACAACTCCTGGTAATGAAGGCAGATAATTGCAAAGCTGCATAGGGGATTTTTCACTGTTGAGGGCTATTGATACATTGTGATTGATATTGATTGACAGCTATTAATATTACACCCTCCAAAAGCTATATAGACGACTTGGCAAAAACTGCAGGCCACGCAGGACTCAAATGCAGTTAAGCCAAAATACACATCCTTGATATTCACACGTCAAGCAGTAACATCATATTAGAAGGAAAAAGCATCAATAAAGTAGAACAGTGTTTACCTGTGCAGCACCATACTATCCAGCAGAGACCTCAAAAAAGAAGTGACACCAAGACTGGGAAAGACATTGACTAAACTCTACAATGTATGTAAACCACAGATCTGTAGAGCCAAGAGAGAAAACTGAGAATTTTCAGCGTAGACGTAACCTCAGTGCCAACACATGGCTGTGACCATTGGAGATCTATTAAAATGTGAGCTAGAAAGTTAGATGTGTGAGAGAATAAGTGCCCGTGAAAGATTCTGGGCATTGGATGGAGATACTTTGCCACCACTGAAGAGATCTGAGGAATCACCAATCCACAGCTCATCTCCACCACAATGAGAAGGACACAGTTGGGGCATAAAGAACAGGAGGACTTGTGGCACCTTAGAGACTAACACATTTATTAGAGCATAAGCTTTCGTGAGCTACAGCTCACTTCGTCGGATGCATGCAGTGGAAAATACAGTTGGGAGATTTTATATACACAGAGAACATGAAACAATGGGTGTTACCATACACACTGTAACAAGAGTGATCAGGTAAGGTGAGCTATTACCAGCAGGAGAACGGGGGTGGAGGGGACCTTTTGTAGTGATAAGCAAGGTGGGCCATTTCCAGCAGTTGACAAGAATGTGTGAGGAACAGTGGGGGGGAAATAAACAAGGGGAAATAGTTTTACTTTGTGTAATGACACATCCCCTCCAGTCTTTATTCAAGCCTAACTTAATTGTATCCAGTTTGCAAATTAATTCCAATTCAGCAGTCTCTCCTTGGAATCTGTTTTTGAAGTTTTTTTTGTTGAAGAATTGCCACTTTTAGGTCTGTAATCGAGTGACCAAAGAGGTTGAAGTGTTCTCCCACTGGTTTTTGAATGTTATAATTCTTGACGTCTGATTTGTGTCCATTTATTCGTTTACGTAGAGACTGTCCAGTTTGGCCAATGTACATGGCAGAGGGGCATTGCTGGCACAGGATGGCATATATCACATTGGTAGATGCGCAGGTGAACGAGCCTCTGATAGTGTGGCTGATGTGATTAGACCACACTATCAGAGGTATATACTCCTGAGGCCAGCACACAAACTCCCACGTGAAGCTGTCAAGTGGAAACCAACTGGTGTGAGGAAATGAGGGTGCCCAAGAGAAACCTTATGAAGTACCCTTAGCAGGAGGGCAGAACAGTCGATCTCAACACAGAGAGGGATGGAAGAGCTGGAGTTCCGACATTGGAGTGAGGATGTAATAATACAGGACATGAACATAAGTATTGTGTTTGTCATCTTCAAAGTCTTATGGAACAATAATTAATCCTCACAACTGCATTGTGAAATAGGAGAGTCTGATTATGTCCATTTTACAGGTGGATAACTTGGGGGACACAGGTGAAGTGACTTGTTCAAGGCCACATAATAAATCAGTAGCAGAGTGTGAATTACAGTTCCTGGCTCCCAGTCTGGTGCTCCGCCCACACCTCTCTCCAGTAGGAGGCTTTGACTCTCTGCTCAACCAGACCCCCTGGGTACACCGTCTCCATCCTCTTTCTTCATGTGTCCACACAAGTGAAAAATACGGTCTGCTTCCCTTTGAAATGGGTGCTCAAGCGTTTCAGAAACAATTTGGGCAGGGTGCTCCTGGCTGAACTGGTTATCCGGTGGATGGTTCATTCTCATGGCCAATAAGCCAGATTAATAACAACACTTGGTTCTGCTTTGGTGCCTTTTATTGGAGGAGTTTCCAAACACTAATGAAACCAAACAGCCCTGGGAATTAGGTGAGCAATGATGTTCCCATGTTATAGATGGACAAACTGTGGCACATAGAGGTGATGAGACAAGCCCCCAGAGCCACAAAGCCAGGGGTAGAACCCAGGAGTCCTAACTCAGAGTCCTGCCATCCTCCTTTTTCTCTTGTTTTTTACTGGCATGCCCCTCCTTTTAATCACCGCAAAGGAGTTCAGACCCCACCTTGGCTCATGCTGGAGACCATATTCACATGGATCAACTATGAGACGCAGCATTCGAAAAGCCTTATGGTGATCTGTCTCAATTAACTATAGAAACTTGGAGCAGCCTGGGGAGTACAGGGGAGGAGGAACTGGAGGAGGGAGCCAGCTTGATGGTGAGGGGTGGTTTGTGGGGAGTGAGAGCCTGGAACCTTGGGGATTGTGTGTGTGGGGGGATTCTGGTGAAATTTATCTATTCTATTACTGCCTCCCATTACCCCCCTGCAGCCACCTATCCCACCCTCCGCCATGCTGAGTCCCTCTCCCCCTTTGTGCATCCCCTATAAGCCTCTTTCCCCCCCATCAAGACCATTCCCACATTGTGCACCCCCTCTAAACCCCTCGCCCACCCACTGAGCCTATCCCCCCATTGTGCACCCCCTCTAAGCTCCTCACCCACCCACCAACCCTGTCCTCCCATTGTGCCCCCCCAAACGTCTTGCCCCCAATGAGCCCACCCGCCCTGATTCTGTTCACCCTCCATTGAGACTTTGTCTCTCCCCTCCACTGAGCCCCTTGGACACCTGAGCCATTCTCCTTACCCACCTCCCTGCTGATAGGGCTCGGAAGCAGACATCGGCTGCTGGGGCCTTCTTCAGCCCCGGATGCTGCACACCGGCTGGTCACCCCCAGGGGGAGCGCTGAGAACAGAGAGGAGACAGGCTCGTCGCTCCTCCGTGCGAGTGCTGCAGTGGTGGGGAGTAGCCAGTGCAACCCTGGGCAGCAGCTGTGCAGTGCCCACAGCCCTGCTGGATGAATGTCAGAGCCTTCCGCTGGAGCTGGGACAAAGACACAGTTAGTCATAGCAATATTATGTGTACTGAGTGAGGTCTGGGTCCCAGGGTGCTCGGTGCTGCATGTATGCATGCCAGGGTGAGAGACTGTGCCAATCGAAAACACATGCAGCCTTTGGCATTTAATTATTAGCAAGACTGTAAGTAATAACAAAAAAATAAGATGAGAGTTTCAGGTCCCATGCAGACCCAGTCTGGATTTCACCAGTGGGGCTGGCCCCATAGTCTGCAAGAAATCTGCAATTGTCTAGCCGCTAGATAGCGATGTTCTTGGGGACTGAAAGGTGAGACTGCCATGCGGGAATCCCTCTCAGTAGATCTCAGAGTAACAGCCGTGTTAGTCTGTATTCGCAAAAAGAAAAGGAGTACTTGTGGCACCTTAGAGACTAACCAATTTATTTTCCCATCCTGGCTGTGGCTCCTGGGGAAAAAAATTCTCAGGGCCTAAATTGTCAGAAGTGACTAATGGTTTTGGAGGCCCAACTTGAGAGACCTTTAAAAGGGGCTGATTTTCAGAAAGTGGTGAGCATCCAACCCCCCTGGAAAATCAGCCATCTCAGTGTGGGCACCCAGAATCACTGGTCATTTTTGGAACATGTAGGCCAAAGCTCTTTCCAAAATTCCCAGAACATTTCTTTCTGTTGGGTGAAATCCCAACACCTGTGCTATGCAAGAGGCCAGACTAGATGACTACCTGCCTGCAGTGGAGGGGGTCCTGGCTCTGCTAATGTCAATGGCAAAATTCCAGTTGATTTTACCGGGGCCAGGATTTCACCCCATGACTCGATGAACGTAATTATTCGACCACTACAATTATTGCTGAGGCTTTCAAAAGCCTAAGAAGGACCAAACCTCATATTGATTTCGATGGAGAGGTGGTAAGGTTGGCCTGAAGAAGGAACATGTTAGTCCTAGATGAGGATTCTTGAGTTTGAGACTCATTCCAGGCTGGTGGTTGTCTTGCATTTTCAAAGCTGGATTAACTGAAGGCACTCAAGCCATCTCTTGATGGATGGTGTGACACATCTGGATCTGTTTCTCTGCCTGTTTTGGAAGTGCTTTTCAGAGCCTGTGTACTTTACTCCAAAGAGCTGATATATTACGTTTTCAGTTGCGTGAAACCGGTGACACTTTTTTGGCTCTGGCTTTTGATAGTCATTCTCCCTGGGTCTGCAGTAGCTCAGAAAAACCCTTCCCATATGTGACGGTTCAGGATATAACTGTCATAACCAACCTTGCAGATGGATTTTATAAGGCCATGCTTCTGAAGCAGTAGTCAATGGGTCATCAGTGACCTGGCCCACCCTTCGTGGGGCTCCGCAGAATGAGTGGTCTTGAGAACCAGGCAGTAGTGGATTGGTGGAGGTCCATGAGAAGGTTTTTCTCCTGTGAAGTGGTTTTCACAATGAAAAGCTCAGCCCCCCAGTAAAGACGGTGGTTATTCTGATGATGAGCCTGCTTGTCAATTGGAGTGGGGTGCTGGGAGTCTGTTGTTGTTTGTATCCAAGTGAAGGTGGCATTTATTGAGATTATCGTTCCTGTGGCGAGTCTGTCTAGCTAGGTTCTTATGTGGCCCCCATCCCTGTACTATCTGAGAACCGCACAAACGTTAATGATTGTATGCTCACAACACCTCTGTGCGGTAGAGAAGTGTTACGGCTAACAAGGACAGTTAAGGATGGGAGCCGGTTACCTAGGACGGTTGTGGAATTCCTGTCATTGGAGGTTTTTAAGAACAAACACCTGTCCGGGATGGTGTAGGTATACTTAATCCTGCCTTAGTGTGGGGGGGATGGACTAGATGACCTCTTGAGGTCCCTTCCAGTCCCGCAGTTCTACGATTTGCATCTCCATTTAACAGATGGGTAAACTGAGGCACAGAACAATTAAGTGACTTGCCCACGGTCACCCAGGAAATCAGTGGCGGGGGTGATATCCTCTTGTACAGCTGGTATATAGAGAGATTGGACTGTGAGGCAACCCAGCTCTTTGAGGCAGGGCTCCTCTTTTCATTATATGTGTGTATACAGCCTAGCCCAATGGGGCCCCGGTCCCTGGTACTAGGACAAGGACAGATGAGCCAGAGGTTGTGCAGGACATCTCTGGCAGAGCCACGATTCGAACCTATCTCTCTTGAGCACCCGTCCAGCGCTATAACCACAAGCCCATCCTTTCTCTGGAAACCGAGCAAAAGGTCCCTCTTCCCTCACTGGGGCCCTGATTATTCTGGAGCAAGTAGAGAATAATTAATTACATTTGTCTTTCATTCTAACGCCATTTAAAAGGCATGGTGCCACGTCAGCTTTGCACAGTAGTCTTTCCCTAAGGCAACATCCACTGTCGTTCAGAGCCTAACTCCTTGTCCATGCTAAAACTCAGCCCCTGTTTGGCCATTGCCTATTGCACCCTTGCACGTCCCATGCGGAGGAGGCTTGCCCCAGTGGTTAGAACAATTACAAACGAGACGCCTCCTCCATGGCATGCTGACGTGATGGGCGAAGGCACAGCCAGCCAGTTATCAGAGGCAACGAAACCCTGTTGTGCTTATGGCACACGACCATCGTTAATGGGCGCAGCAGAAAGGTATAGCTTGGCACAATAATAATTTGCTTTTCTCCAGAGCTGCTCAGCTGACAAACTCAAGGTGCAAACATTTAATTCAGCCTCTCGGCCCTCTGGTGAGGCAGGTAAATATTACTCTCTCCATTTGATGATGGGCAAACTGAGGCACAGGGAAGGGAAGGGACATGCCTGGGGTCATTATTACGGTTTTACGGTCACACTGGCAGGCTCTAACAGAGCTCAGGGCCCAGTTGTGCTCAGAGCTTTGTAAACATATAGTTAGAGATAGGCCCGGCCCCCAAGAGCTTACAAAGTAAATAGACAAGGCTGACAAAGGAAGCATTGTTATCCTCATTTTACAAATAGGAAAATGGAGGCACATAGATCAGGGCCCTTTATGCTAGGTGCTGTACATAGACACAGTGAGAGATAGTCCCTGCTCCGGAGAGCTTCCTGTCTATATAGACAAGACTGACAAATAGTGGGAGCGGGAAATGACTTGCCCAAGGTCACCCAGCAGGCCAGTGGCAGAGCCACAATCACACCTAGTTCTTATCTAGCACTTTCCATCAGTAGATCTCAAAGTGCTTTACAAAGGAGGTCACGATCGTTATCCCCATTATACAGAAGAGGAAACGGAGGCATCAGGCAGTTGAGTGACTTGCTCACAGCCATCCAGTAGCTGAGTCAGGAATAGAACCCAGGTGTCCTGAGTTCCAGCCCAGTGCCCTTACTACTTGAGTATCCTTCTGCTAGAACAAGGGTATCAGAATCTGTCCCTCAGTGACTTGCCCAATGTCACTCAGAATTGTGGGGGGGTTGAAGCCAAACTTCTTGACTCTCGATCCACATGTCAGCAACAGAGCCAGGAAAAGAACCTAGGTCTCCGGACTCATTTTTCACTGTGCCAACCATTAGACAGACTTGTTCCCCTAAGGGATAATTCCTGAATATTCATGATGGAAGACATGGTATTCGTGAGTTTCTTTCAGAAAAGCCTGCCATTGACTTTGATGAAGCGACTCTGGATTTACTCTGGTGCAGCTGCTTAGACTTTGGTTTGCGGGGCCTGACTCTGCTCTCACTCACACTGGTTTTTACTGCAGTGCAATTTCACTGGCTTTAGCAGATGCGCTGCTTATTTACAGCAGGGTATGTGAGAGAGGATGGTCATGAGACAATGTCTTGGGAATTACATAAAATGACAGAATGGATCAAAAGGGAAGCTCTTGAAGAGTGACAATGCAGCGTCATTATCCCGCTTCTGGGCACGTCAACCTGTGCTAAATGCAGCTACGGAAATGCTTCGAGTTTTGCTATCAGGAGGAATTAATTATTGATAAAAATGAAGGAAACCGCCAACCAAAGTGGATGCTATATTTGAAAGCGAACAGCTGGGACCCTTGCCTCCCGTGTACTGTTACGCCACCAGCCGCTGGGAAAGTGTAGGGTGGAGAATGCAGATACCCAGTGAAGAGCTAACACGTGTGCTTGTGAGCTGGGGAGATGTCATGTCCAAGGGGTGGGAACACTGCATGGAACCCACCACCGCGTTATTTCAGCAATGGCAAAATCCGTAGAATTCCAGTTCTGCTTGATTGGGAGATGCCATCTGGAAGGATGCCAAGCCAATGAAGCAATAATAGGAGAGTCCAGCTGACTATGGCAGGCAGAGAGCCATGCTAATGTAGGCTTCAGTCCTGGTAGGTCTTCCAAACTCAGCCAAGTTTGGCTAGGTCCCTTCTTGGATATTCCCTCTGAGTCAGTGCCCCGCGAGGGAGCTAGGAGCTACAGCACTGCTGTTTGGCTGTCGCTGTTAAAACGCAGAATTGGCTGGGAAACAAAAATTCAGAAACTTTTTCACAAAATTCCCTTTGTTTTTCTTCCAAATTTGAGTGAAATTTTCTGTCCGGCTCTAGCGAGTACAGATCCTTTGGCACTTTCTGCAGGAGTTAGGCGCGATAGTCTGGTTAAATCTCCCCTGCTGTGTCTGGTTACAGTGTTCTCCTTTGCTCTCTGTCCCCCCTAAGCTGTTGTAGCTTTGTGCCGTTAGAGAGCTGCTGTGTTTTACTCCCGAGGAAGTTGCGTTTAGATAGTGAGTGACGTGATCTATATAGACAATGGCCAAAGCCGTCGAATGTGAGCGCCTTAAGTTATGCATCTAAATCTGTTATTTGGTGCTTAAATAGGTGCCTAACTTTAGGCCCCCGAGTTTGAGAATTTGGGGTTTTGAAGAATCTTGGTTTTAAATTCTTTGAGGAGCAAGGTGCTGTTATGATGTACATTACAGTAACACCTAGAGCAGTGTTCCACAGACCTCAGTGGTTCAGAGCCAAATTAGCAACCAACATTGCCCAGAAGAGCCACAGTCATGTGAATTCATTGTTTGCTGGTTTTTTTAATATATAAAATCTTATTGTCACAGCAGAATGACTGACCAAATATTCTACAAGTATTCTACACCAAGCCAAGTGAGCATCCCACTTAGGTGCACCTGCAGAGCATGCTGCAGCTGAAGAAGACAAACTTAAAAGGGTGAAGCAGGCCCCAGATTAGGGGGAGGTTTGCCCAAGAAGAGAGACTGGTAGGGAACCTTCTAGCCAGATCAAGGCAGTGACTCGCCTCCTCTCCACCCTTCCATTTTAGGGCAGACAGACCCTGCAGCCCTGAGAGGGGATCTGCATGTTTGCTGTCTGTTAGTCCAAGGAGCAGCGACGGAGACTGGAGGTAATTAGACTCAGAAAGGAGAGTGAGCTCAACTCCTGCAGGGAACAGTGAGCTTGCCCATGAATGGAGGCAATGGGCAAGAGATGATGGCCGAGCCCAGGCTGAGAGCTGGCCAACTGGCCAACAGAGAGATGAAATGATTCTCCCCAGCTTGTACGGGGAGTATTTAGCAGAGATGGGAATTGGACACAGGTTTCTTGAGTGCTAGGCCAATGGCTTAACCCCAAGACCAGTCGTCCTTAAAGGAATCTGATGAGGTTCAATAAGGATAAGTGCAGGGTCCTGCACTTAGGATGGAAGAATCCAATGCACCGCTACAGACTAGGGACCGAATGGCTAGGCAGCAGTTCTGCGGAAAAGGACCTAGGGGTGACAGTGGACGAGAAGCTGGATATGAGTCAGCAGTGTGCCCTTGTTGCCAAGAAGGCCAATGGCATTTTGGGATGTATAAGTAGGGGCATAGCGAGCAGATCGAGGGACGTGATCGTTCCCCTCTATTCGACATTGGTGAGGCCTCATCTGGAGTACTGTGTCCAGTTTTGGGCCCCACACTACAAGAAGGATGTGGATAAATTGGAGAGAGTCCAGCGAAGGGCAACAAAAATGATTAGGGGTCTAGAACACATGACTTATGAGGAGAGGCTGAGGGAGCTGGGATTGTTTAGCCTGCAGAAGAGAAGAATGAGGGGGGATTTGATAGCTGCTTTCAACTACCTGAAAGGGGGTTCCAAAGAGGATGGATCTAGACTGTTCTCAATGGTAGCAGATGACAGAACGAGGAGTAATGGTCTCAAGTTGCAGTGGGGGAGGTTTAGATTGGATATTAGGAAAAACTTTTTCACTAAGAGGGTGGTGAAACACTGGAATGCGTTACCTAGGGAGGTGGTGGAATCTCCTTCCTTAGAGGTTTTTAAGGTCAGGCTTGACAAAGCCCTGGCTGGGATGATTTAACTGGGAATTGGTCCTGCTTCGAGCAAGGGGTTGGATTAGATGACCTTCAGGGGTCCCTTCCAACCCTGATATTCTATGATTCTATGATTCTATGAATGCAATAGTAATAACAATATTAATTAATACTTCCTAGTTCTCATGCACTTATTTTCATCCCTAGATCTCCCAATGCTTTACAAGGGAGGCCAGTAGTAGCATTATCCCCAATGTGTTGATATTCTTAATAATAAGTTGCACTTACAATCATGGTATAGTGGCTCTTAGCCATAAATCACAAAGGTGGGGCAGTATCATTGTCTCCATTTTAGAGGCATAGGGAAACTGAGGCACAGAGAGTAATTTTCCAGGTCAGTGTCATGATTAGAATCCAGCTTTCCTGATATCCCAGGGTAGCAGTCAGTCCACGAGGTCACTAACTAACTGAGAAACTATGTTCAAACGACATTCCTCTGCTGTTGCGGTTCAGCTATGTGCTTTCTCAACCATAATAAATAATTAGCTCCTTGGGTAGTAATGTTCTCCAGGCCAGATGCTCACACTAGTATAAATCAGCATAGCTACAAAGCAGACGTGAACTAATGAATCACTTTATCCATGACTTTCTTAACACCTTTGATGTGTCTTCACAATGTCCATCCCTGGAAGAGAAAACATGATTGAAATGTACGTGCTGGTTTGCTGTCCCAATGTTCATGGAAAAGCTTGGCTGACTAATATTGGTCACACAGGATGTGTTCAAAGTTTGTTAATGTTTATGTGGAGGGTCCAGCCAACCACAATGAATCTGGTGTTTACGATGGAGACACATATAACGTTGTTCTTTGTCTACGTAGAACAACCTTATTATGGACCTTGCATTAGACCGGATCTCAGCCAGGCTACCATGTACAAGGCACTCTTGCTGTAACAGTGTCATTGACTGTACCAGCTGCTGACAGGCTGATTCAGAAAGCTAGCACTGGTGGCAAAATATAGAGTCACTTGTCAGTATCACTTTGGAGGTTGGACAAGTGCCACCTTGTGAAAACCCCAGAGGCACAGTCAGAACTATTACAGGTACCTGAATCAACCTCTCCTATGCTGCTTCCAGGAAATGACCACCTCGCCCGGGCTTCATGGACACTACATCTTCAATCCAGCAAAACGCATCAGCACATGCTTAACTGTTAAGTGCCTGCACGAAATCCTGGCCGAGGTCTCTGGGCGCTGCTCCAGTATAAACGATAGTCATATCATAAATGGAACCTTTCATCTAAGGATCTCAAAGTGCTGTAGAAAGGAGACTTCCAGCCACTAGGGATTTCAGGGGTGCAGGGTGCTGATGTGCCCTTCCCCAGGGGTGAGTGAACTGGTGTTGTGCCAGCAAAGCAGTGTGTAGCTCACTTAACATAGGAGTAGGATCAGGCTCACTGCCTCTATCAGAATGTAAGTTCATTGGGGGCAAGGATTGTTTTTATCTTTGTGTCTTGTACAGCTCCAAGTGCGTTCTCAGGGCTACTCAGGGAAATAACAGTAACGCCGTACTCCCTGCATTGTTGTCCGGCTCTTTGCTGCCCTATGTTGCATCACTTGAATCGTTTTGTCCTGCTTATAAATCTTAAGGGCAGAAGGGACCACTGTGGTCTGACCTGCTGCACAACATGGGGCAGAGACCTCTCCTAGTAATTCCTGTGTCGAGCCTGCTAGCTTGCAACTGAGCTAGAACAGTGGTTCTCAACCAGTGGTACCTACATACCCCTGAAGGTACGCAGAGCTCTTCCAGGGGGGACATCAGCTCTGGCCTAGTTAGATATTGGCCTAGTTTTACAACAGGCTACGTAAAAAGCACTGATGAAGTCAGTACAAACGAAACTTTCCTACAATGACTTGTTTACACTGGTCTATATACTATACACTGAAATGTAAGTACAATATTTAGAATCCAAATGATTTGTTTTATAATTATATGGTAAAAATGAGAAAGTCAGCCATTTTTCAGTAACAGTGTGCTGTGACTGTGTGACACTTTTGTATTTTTGTGTCTGAGTCTGTAAGCAAGTCGTTTTTATGTGAGGTGAAACTTGGGGGTACGCAAGACAACTCAGACTCCTGAAAGGGGTATGGTCATCTGGAAAGGCTGAGAGCCACTGAGCTAGAGTACAGCTCTCTAATGGAGCTGTGCTGATGGAGCCTAGATATCCAGACAGGCAGGTGAGTCATGTGTTTATCTGTGAGCTTTTGTGTACTGACTACGGGGGATGTATCAGAGGAGCATGTGGGAGTCTCACCTTGGACTGGTGTTAAGATAGAGGTGGGGGGAAGGGTTCTTCAGCACTGCAATCGAAGGTGTATTTCTCAGCTGGGGTTAGGCCTCAAATGCGGAAAGAGCTGTTTGCAGATAAGTAGGAATATTTGAATGAGAGCATGCCAAGGCATGCACCTCCCTGCTACGGTGTACCCACCCTGGTCCTATAGCGCACACTAGCTAACCTCCCACAGCCAGCCTATTCTCCCACCCTCTCCTAATAAGTGTGGTAGCTATGATAGCTGTGAATGGTTCATCAGCTCTTCCCTTACTAAGCTAGCCCCAGTGAGACAAGCCTGGGTTTTCTGTGGTGTCCTGGTGAACAACCCTTCAAAATCTGTGGCCAGGACTTTGGAACAATCAAAGGCCTCGTCTACACTATAAATGCTTTGCCCGTAGAGCTACGCTGGGAGAGCCCACCAGCCCCCTCCCTGAATGACCCTTCTGTTGTCATTGCTGGGGTTTTCCCCAGAAATAGCTATGTCAGTGGGGGACTCACGAGAGACAGACAGACATG
Source organism: Eretmochelys imbricata (assembly GCF_965152235.1). Classification (NCBI taxonomy): domain Eukaryota; kingdom Metazoa; phylum Chordata; order Testudines; family Cheloniidae; genus Eretmochelys; species Eretmochelys imbricata. The sequence goes on along the minus strand of NC_135592.1, from coordinate 10,587,573 downwards.
TCTGAGGGGCTGCCAGTCACCTGGGCCATCCCTCCCTCTGCATACATTGAGTCATTGGGGGACTCATGAGAGAGACAGACATGTCTGAGGGGCTGCCAGTCACCTGGGCCATCCCTCCCTCTGCATACATTGGGGTTGCTTCTACACAGGTAGAAATGGGACCCACAATTCTTCGGCAGTGCAACTCTATCGGTGGTGAAGGCTGTAGGGTAGACAGGGCTCCGTCTTTTAACCACTGAGCTAGGTGCCTCCCCTGTGTCCTGTCTACAGTAGCACTCCCGTAGGTGGAGCTGCTCTGGTGAGGAATTATGAGTCCCATTTTGCCAGCACAGACACAGTCTTATTTCGTCCGAATCTATTCTCTTTCCACCAGCTAAAGCTGCTCCTGGGTCCTGCTAAGGAGCCCTGATGATGGGCACAGCTATCCCTGGTTGCTTGCTTCTTGGATAAGCTATGGTTGCAACTAAGCCCCGTGCGGTGGGAATTTGATTCAAGAGGAATGTGGGAACTTTATACTTACAGACGTACTGTCTGCTTACAGAATACTTCTGTGTCACTTCCCCAGCCATCTCCCAGCCCTCAGCTGTTCTGCAGTAGGGATGTGCTGGGCCCGAGCTCTGGGAAAAGCTTAGTCTGGTGGGACTGTTACCTCGTTTCAGCTTTGTACCCCATAGTCTGCCTTGCTCAGGAAGTATTTATATTGTTGTCTGAGCCTCCCCAGGTTGGCCAGAATTTTCCTAAGGGCTCAGCGCCCTCATGGGAGACCTGATTGTGAAAAAGAGCTCAGCATATGGGTTGCTGAGCTCTTCAGAAAATCTGACTCCGACTCTGGGTGCTGCTCAGCATTTGAAAATCCTTCCCTGACATTGGAACTCTGGCTTGGTATTGCTGGGCTAGGTTCTCTGCTGGCGTGACCCCCCCAATCTCAGTTACAGTATTGCCACCGCTAAGCGTTCGAAAATAGCTAGTCAGGCCTCCCTAAAAATCATCCGATTGGCTTCAAAATCAAGAGTGTTTTTAATTTATTTTAAAAGTTGGTTCTTTCAATGTGCCTGCTGGTTTCTGAACCTTTAGAATTCATGTTTTCAGGCTTTCCCCCCAAAATACAAGGGTGAGGAATATACTTTAAAAATATATATATTACTCAATCACATGACTCCGGGAGCTGGGGGCTTTAAGAGAATCCCCAAATAGCACAAGAGTTACGACAGTATCCCAAGAGGTGGCAATGCTGCGTTACGCTGTGGGAGAATTTGGCTCGCTGAGGCTGTCCAATGGATTTGCCTCCTTGGGGAAATAGAATTGCGTTCAGGCCCAGAAGATGTAGCACCCCAGCTTCACCCCTCTTCGGGGCAGGGACTGTCTACTAGTCTGTGTCTGTACAGTGCCTGGCACAATGGGGCTCCATTCTTGGTTGGCCCTTAGGCAGTGCCATAATGCATATGATTAAATCACCAGGGCTTGAAGGGCCTGGTTTTCCAGGCGTGTTGAATAATTGCAACTCCAGTTGACTTGAATGGGAGCAAGAGGTGCCTTGCAAATCCGACCCTAATTGTACCAATGGGGCACGGGGTTAGTGGGAAGGTACAGGGGTGCTGGAAATCATTTCTGACTCGTAAGATCGGCCTGAATTTTACTGCCAGGCCTAAAAGGGAGTTGGCAGCGGGAATCCAGAGACAGTGGGAGACAATCTATTTACCCTGCCACACCTACTAGAGTGTTTGTCTATCCCTTCCTCCTCCTATGCATGCACAAACAGGCTAGGTACTAACCCATAAAAATAACCACCGTCCACCCCCAGGCTCCTGGGTATCTATTCTGCTGGGAGCTGCTGCTGGCCTCCATGCTTGTTTATCCAGGGTCTGCACTTTGCTTCTTAACACCTGCCAGTCTGCTGAGCTGGGGTTTTCCTGGAGGAGGAGGAAAGAAACATTTCTGAAGCATGTGGGTGGGTGGCAGGGGCTGGGGGATGCTAGGAAAAGGCCCAGCTGAGCTTGTACAGTTAGCTGCCACTATCCTCCATGTGCCCAGGATTTAAAAGTAAAAGGTTGAGAGAGGAGTCTAGTTTGATCTGAAATTTTGCATCCAAACATCCCAGAGCTCGGATCCCCATAATGGGCTTGCCTGAAATACTAAATGCAGCAGGCTAGGATGCAGGGGAACCTTGAGTCTAGGTTCTGATCCAAATTGTGTAGCTGGGGTCCATCTCTTTAAATAAAACAGAGAAATCTGTTCATGCTGAAGGTATCACTTGATATTTCTCTGAGCAACTAAGCAATAGTTAGTTTTAAAAATCCCTGTGCCCTGCCCATTCTGTACCTGGGTCCCACCCACAGCATCTCTTTTTCCCCCTCCCACTCTGTCTTTGTCCCTGGACCTTGCCCGCTCCTGAGCCTTTGTTTCCCCAAGTCCCTCCCCACTCCACACCCTTCTGCCCACAACACAACTTCTCCTTTCTCCCGCTCAGTTGCTCCTGTGCATTTTTTCCATCCAAGAGGCAGCTGGATTTCAGATATTAAGTGATTTCTGCATGTCTAATCTATGAAGCATTATGAGACTTTCAGATGAAAATGCTCCATAAATCTCATTGTTAGTCAGGGTGGATTGATTTAAATCAGCCATTTAAATCATGATTTAACTCATCAAACAGAAACCCTTGATTTAAATAGTTGATTTTAATCTCATTTTACATTGCACTTTTTATTTACCTAGGGAAGTGGTCATTCTGATTGGTTGGTATAACCATGAAAACATAGAATCATAGACATGTAGGGCTGAAAAGGACTTTGGGAGGTCATTTAGTCCAATCCCCTGCATTTAAGCAGGACCAAGTATATCTAGATATATGTTGATTTGCAATTAACTTTGGACTAAATTTGGGACTTCTTTTTGCTAAGCAGGAGCAAACACTGTATCTATACACATTTATTTAAGCATTTACGTAGTTTAACATATGTGTGTACAGATTCTTATCTTTTATGATGTTAGAAAATGGTGAATGACGCATTTTGTATGATGATTTTTTACTTGGGATTTGTGCCAAGCGGCATTTGGATGGAAATGAGAATTCAGTGGGAATGTGCAATATTGTTTTTAATTAGTTAATGCTGTCATGTACTGGATACGTGAGGAGAAAAAAGTAAGTTTATCAAAACATGTTTTAAATTTAAAACTCATTTATTAAACAAAGGAAGTATTAATTGCAGGTGGTGAATGGACTGATTGCTTCTGGATCCCAAGGGCAAGAATTTCAAAGGTATTTAGATGCTTAAAAATGCAGATAGATGCCTGGTGCAATTTTCAAAAGTGGCTAACTGGGTTAGATGCCTAACTCTACTGAAATCTAATCTGCTTATGTGCTTCTGAAAATTGCTCTAGGCGACTCTCTATAGCTTTAGATGCCTAAAGTCCTTTGAAAACCTGGCTCCATGTCCTTCAGCTTTTTAGAATTAGTAGATCTCATCCTCTCCCACCTGTTTTTTATTCATAGAGTGGAAGAGGAAAACAAGTTTTCCTGCTTTTTCCATTCAACTAGACCAAATGAAGAGAGTTTTCTCTCTGCATCCACTAGTTAAACTGAAAGCCAGAGTAATTAAGGCAAAAGCTTTTCAGTCCACCAGAAACTGAAAGTACTTATTTTTGGATATATCTAAATGCCAGCATTTGCTCCATTGTGAAGACTGAAAATCATAGAGACAGTTAACACAGCACATGCTATGGTGACAAATTCATACAGCTTGAGTTGACCTCAAAAGTTAAAGATGTTTTTCCCCTGATCCTGTATATAATTAAAAAACTCGTTAAATATTGAGGAGTGCCCATGGATGCAGCATTTATTTATTTAGATCATTCTAATAGAACACAGTAAATTTGGGCCTTCCCATAGGTTGTCAGAATTTCAAATTTAATTTTAAGCAGGTGCATTTTTAAAAAGAAAAATGTATTTTATTTAAATTTAAAAAATCTGATTTTTATTTATTGTTTTTAAAAATCAATTTCTATCCACCCTGTTGTTACCAGTACTAATAAGAGAAACTGGTGTAGCTGTGGTCTCATAGCTGAGCTGCAGAAATGCTTCCTCTGGGTGCTGTCTCCTTGTCCCTTTGCACCAGTATTTCTCAAACCGTGGTCCAGGGTGCACGTGGTGGTCCGCAGAGAGCTGACTGGTCACAAGGTGCTGGCCCCTCCCCTTTGCTTCCAGCTGCAAAATTCCATTAAAGACAGCTACTCTTCTGCTACTACAGTGTTACCTATGCTCGCAACAGGTGGTGTTTTTGTTAAAGCTCGAACTCCTGGAGTCACTGGATTACATGAAAAATTCTTTTTTTCTCTTTTTCTTTCCTTTTCTCTCATTCTTTCCTTTTTTCTTCCATAAGGTTTCTAGCTCATGTGGTTGTGGAGAAAAACATGACCTGTGAAGGCTCAGAAACTAGAAGACAAACTCAAAAGAACCCCAGATTTTATTAGTTTTTCAACCGAGTTTTTTAACTTGGTCTCATGGGTTTTGGGGGACTCATGATCTTTGAATGCCTGGGACAGGCAGTACTAACTATTCCATCCAAAGCAATTGCTGTATTGTTCACAATGATGTTACACAATTGGGAATGGGATGGGAGGGATCCCTGAGATTATCCCTCTGTTAAAATGTGGTTTTCAGTCGGAGGAAGTAGGAGAGTTCTAGGTTTCTAGGTAGAGCTGACTGGGAACATTCTAATGAACCACATGTTATTGGAATTTTCCAATTTGTTGAAATGGAAACAGTTTGCAGAGACAGTTCAATTTTCATGATGTTCCGACAGAAACCTGCCAGCTTGCCTGTGCATCTCTGGGGCAGCCTCCAGGCTGCTAGAGATGCCAGGGCTTCCGGATGCAGAGCTGTGGGTCAGCCCTGGCATTCAGAGTGCCCTGGGGCAAGGGGCACCAGGGCTTCCAAATCCAGGGCTCTGGAGTAGCCTGCTGAGTGGGCTGCCCAAGAGCCGGGGCTCCATTCCCATTTGCAGAGAATTTTGAAAATTTTGGGGTTTGTTCCAAACTGGAATGAAACTGAATTTTGAAATATCGAGCTCCTCCCCCAGATGGAACGACCTTTATATTCCCATCCCTCGGCCTGCTCCGAGGTAGACTCACTCTCGTCTCCCGCTAACATGAAACCTTTGTTGGGCAGCCTTCTTGGCCACAAAGTACAGGCTGGTGGAAGCAATGAACCTGCAGCTCCACATGGTAAACGCGGACGATGGAGCCGGAGCTGAACTTCCCCAAAGTTTGAGATATGCGCGCCGGTATGTTGAGGCACGGGGTGTGTGCACATGGATGTTGGGGGAGGGGGTGGTGCGCATGCATATTGGTGGCTGCGTGTTCATTATCTCACACGTAGTTCTGGAGCAGACCTGTCTGACAAAGCAGGGGTAGTAAGGACGTTGGGTGGTGAGGTCACGCGCGCCTTTGGCTCAGTGAAGATGAGCACCCCCTCTGGAGTCTGTATCTGAGGCTGCTGCCATGTGCTTGGAGGCTAGTGAGCTGTTAAGTTGCATTAAGGCCTCCTACTCCTGGAGCTTGGAATCCAGGCCTGATACTGAGATTGGCCTGTCAACCTGAGCCCTTGGTTCCTCGGGGGGGGGGGGGGGGGTTAACCACAGCTTGAGTCACAAAGGCAGCATGGGGGAGACTGAATCTGCTCTGGGGAGCAAAGTGCTCCAGCAAGAGGATGGGGGGTGGGAGGGCAGAGCTTGGAGACTGTACACAAGAATGTACCTGCCAGCCTCCTCCCACTGAACAAATCCTCCCTCAGCCCCAGCCAGCTGGCACGAGGGATACGAACAAAGAGTTGTAAAAAGGCCAGAGAGGAAAATTATTAACTTGGGGAATGCTGCTAAGGAGGAATGCAAAGGGACAATTAATTGAGGACTCAGTGCTTGGCTCAGAGGTCTTCTCTTGCAAATGGAGCATCCAAACTAAGCTGCAGGAAAAATATTGTAGCAATTCCATGAGCGCCTACAACATCATCTCTCTCATTGTACTGCTTGCCACAGCCACAGGGAACTTCGCAGCAGCAGGGATACTGCACAGATGGTCCTGTTCTGAGAGCACTGGCCTTTACCCTTTGTGCTGACAGAGAATCTCCATTAGCAGTATAAGGCCTATGATACATAGCTGAGCAGTTCTGACTCCACCCGGTAGAGGGCAAGACACACACACACACGCATGCACACGCTAGCCAGCTCATTATCTGTCATCACATTCAAATATGCAAATCGATTTTACAGTTTCCAACGAGCTGTGCAGCATTTTTATTTATCCAGCACCTAACATTCGTTAGTGCTTTAGAGGTAAACAAAGAAACAAGGTTCCTGCTTTAAGGAGCTTGCCATCAGAATATCAGCTGATGGCACTTCTGGGTCTGATTCTCCCTGGCCATGCATTATGGGCAGCCATTTTTATCCGTGCAAAGTAGGTGTAAAAAGCATTCTCCACTCATGGTGGTGGGACTGTTTTGAGACCCTTGCCCAGGTGTAAATTACGCCAGGGTGCAAAGCAGTGAAGAATCAGGCTCGCTGGCAATAGCTATAGAAAAAAGCTTGTGGAATATTTGAGCGAGGCTGCTTGTGTTTCTGTGAAGCATTTTCAGCTTCTAGCTGGATTCCTGCAGCTGCTCTGTTTTGGGTCAATGTCCCCCCCGGCCACCCCGGGCTTTTGGTCTCCGCTAGTCCCACAAGTTCACTGTGGCAAAGGGGAATAACTCAGGCAAACACAGAGCTTGTCCCAGCGCCAAGAAAACATTCTTCCAGGCCAAATTCCTTGACACTTTCCCTTTTACTCAGCTCCGGTTTGAAAAGTACCCTGGTGGAGGGACTTCCCTTCTGTGAGTCACCCCTTGGTCATGAGGGGTGACTCAGCACTCAGACACGAGGCCAGCCACTGGCCTGGGACTCCTGCAGGAAACTGGAAGGAAGGCGACTGGAGAACAAATGCTCAGGGGAGGTGAGGCGGGAATGGAGGTGGCGGGGGTGTGTGTGTGTGTATGTGGGGAGGGAGGGGGGGGAGAATTACAGGTGATAGGCAGGAAGCGGGCAGAATGAGAGATGGGGATAATGCCAGGGGAAGAGAAGGAGCAAAGGAGATTAAAAGAGACAGAAGGAGCCAAATTCTCTGCTGGTGTAAATGGATAAAGTCCACCGGAGAATTTGCCTCACCCCCCCCCCCCCCCCCGGCTACTACAGCATGGAGAAGGCAAAAGAACAAAGAAAAGGAGACAGATGCCGGGGCCAGATTCTCAGCTTGTGTCCCTCCAACAGATTGACACTGATTTACACCAGGGAGTGAGCGAGGAGAGGTGGAAGGGAGAGACAGGTGGGAACAAAGGGAAAAACGAGACAGGAGAAAGGAAGAGGCAGGGACGGAGAACTGGGAAGTAAAAACAAGCACCCAACTAAATGAGTTTATTATGGCTTGTCTGGACTGCAGAAATTTGTACTCATGTTGTTACACTGGTAATGCACTAGCACACATCTGCTGCACCAGTGCGACCCCTCCCTCTCGCCCCCGCCCCCCAGCACAGGGGCCTTGCGCCAGCTGATTCTGTGGCTTTACCTAAATCAGACTCTCTTGAGGCGCTGCACACCTGCTCCGATACAAACTAGCCTTGGAACGAGCCCACACTGAAGTCAAAGGAAGTCAAGCTGGGCCCAGTGTTTCAAAGCCCGTGGTCTGACCCAGGAGTCCATCTCCTTTTGCACATTGTACAAAGCACCATTGATCAGCTGGGAATGACTGATGCTCTATGACATAAACTAACCTGCTGCAGACCCTGCTCAGAGTTACAACTCTTCCAAGGCTCCTCCCGCTCCTGTCTCCGAAAGGATTAACCATTATTTCTGCCCCTAGAGCGAAAAAAGGGCTAAGATCAGGGACCCAGCATCTCATCATCTGGGTGATGGCTTGCAGAACTACTTGCTTCTAGGCTACTGACCTGAGTCCAGCCCACATCAGTGGTGAGGGGCTAGTCTCACTGTGTGAAATGAGCTGGGGTGGGGGAAGTGAAGGTTTCAGTCCAATTTGCCACCAGGACAAGTTTCTACATCAGAAAAACCTTCAATATGTGGTCTCTTTTTCAGCAGCTGCAGCAGAATGGCCAAAGAGACTGAACTCCCCTGTAATTGCTAACTCTGCGGCTGTACTTCAAATAAAAGACTTCAGGGCCCGATTTTGGTTTACACCAAGGCCCCTTTACATCGCTCTGCCTTTAAGGGGGTGTAAACTTGACACCTGATGAATTATTATTTTATTACAGGAGTACCCAGAAGCCCCACGTAAGATCAGGGCTTACAAGCTTTCAGCGCTTTTCACCCACACACAAATTCTCTGACATTTATTTTAAAGAGAAAATAAAAGAAAGCCAGGCCCATGCTTAGCATACTGGAGTTCTGATCCATGACTGGGGCCCCTAGGTGCTACCACACTGTAAATAATTAATAAGGCTTAAGCCGCAGCTATATGTCTAAAATGTTCATCACCCTCCCCGCCCCCAAATATTTACTGTGCTGTTACTTCTCCTTAATACAGTACCTCCATTTGAGATGATGGAAAACTCAGGAATTATATGATAAAAAACATAGCTTCCACCATGCATTTGGATTCGTTTGGGTCACTTTCAGCAGGTTTCATCCGATCTGGTGATGGAGACAGAATTAATAATATAAAGGCCGAAATGGAGACAGAAGGGAGAAAAAGAAATAGATATGTGGGATAATTTAAAAAATACTCCCACTCCATGTGGCATTATTCAAACATTGTAACTAGAGTTGTTTGAAACTTGGAATTTCCGTGGCCGAGGGAAATACCAGCATTTTGGGGGGAAATAAAAAAGTTCTGGATCAGAATGAAAAGTTGAACTTTCAAAAGTTTCCGCTACATAAAATTTACAATAAAATGCATTTTGGATCAGTTGAAATGTTTCCATTTTTACCTTTTAATATATTATTTTTATTATTTTTCCATTGGATTCGATTTTTTTATTTGATTGTATAATTTGGCAATTGGTTTGGTATTTGGTATTCTAATTGGTTTGGTAATTTGCATGGTCACTGGTCATTTGTAATTTGTTCTCTAATTGGTAATTGGTGTTGAGATTGGTATAATATAAACATAATATAAAAATAAAATTAAAAAATATACAATAAACTTGGATATAAAAAGGCATTTTGAAATGAAAATTCGAAACAATTCATTCTGAGAAGGTCAAATTGGAACATTTTGGATTGATTGAAATGCTCCATTTGGATTTGTGTTCTAAATTGAAATTGCCTTGAAATTGACATGTTGCCGTGGAATGTTCCGAGTTTGATGAAGTGGTATTTTCCGACAGAAAAACATTCCATTGGAAAATTTTCAGCCTGCTCTAATTGCTACTGATATTATGGCATTGCTTTGTGCCAATGGCAGCACGTCCCCGGTGGGTAAGTGCATGACAAGCTCAGGGCTGCTTTCAAGCCGTGTAAATCAGCATAGCACCATTGATTTCAAGGGAACTATGCTGATTTGCACCAGCTGGGGCTCTGGCCTTTGGACTTCAATAGAGCAACTAGGGTGACCAGATAGCAAGTGTAAAAAATCGGGGTGGGGGGTGTAACAGGTGCCTATATAAGAAAAAGCCCCCAAAATTGGGACTGTCCCTATAAAATCGGTTTCAGAGTAACAGCCGTGTTAGTCTGTATTCGCAAAAAGAAAAGGAGTACTTGTGGCACCTTAGAGACTAACCAATTTATTTGAGCATGAGCTTTCGTGAGCTACAGCTCACTTCATCGGATGCATACCGTGGAAACTGCAGCAGACTTTATATACACACAGAGATCATGTTTTTCTCTGTGTGTATATAAAGTCTGCTGCAGTTTCCACGGTATGCATCCGATGAAGTGAGCTGTAGCTCACGAAAGCTCATGCTCAAATAAATTGGTTAGTCTCTAAGGTGCCACAAGTCCTCCTTTTCTTCCTATAAAATCGGAACATCTGGTCACCCTAAGAGCAACACCAATTGATACCAGCTGAGAGTCTGGCCCAATATATTTAAGCAAGGGCTTGAGTTGCCATCCTTGCTATATCCCAAATATTGTGTGCGTGGGCGTCTGCCTGTGTGTAAATTTGTCAAGAGCCTTCGAGCAGAGGACTAAGGACAATGTGGTCTGGAGGAATGTGAATGAGAAGAAGAGCCCTTAAGTTCCATGCCGGATCCGTGACTGACTCACTCTGTTTCCTCGGGTAAGTCACTTCATCTCTCTGTGTCTGTCCCTCCCCACGCCCAGCAAAAGGGGAATACCAGTATTGACCTAACTCATGGGCAGATTGAACTTCCACTAGCACTGGCCGTACAGACGCCAACACAAAAACAAAGAGCCCAGGGGACGCACAAACTTTTAAAGAGCCGATTCTGATTTTCTGTGTTGCTCAGTCTTCCTCTGACCACGCCATTCTCTACTTTTCACGCGCAGCACGGTTAGCCTGTGGAACTCCTTGCCCCATGAGATCACTGACGGCAAGAGTTTAGCTCTAGAAGGACCCCGTGGGCTGATCCAGCCTGGCAGCCTGTGTTCCGATGCTCTGTACGGCACTCTACATGCTACCAGCATGCAGCAAATCATCAACAATAATCAGGTTGAGTTTGGATTCAGAGGTTTCTGAGCTTTGTGTTTTTAACTTTACCCGCATCCAGCTGTGCCACTGACTTGCTGTGTGATGAGACCTTCAGAAAGTTATTGCCCTTCTCCAGGCCTCAGTTTCTCCATCTGAAAAAATGGGGGTAATGACACTGAGCTCCTCCAGAGGGGCTGTGAGGCTTAACTTTTTAACGAGAGCCTCAGATGAAATACACTCTATAAAAAGGCAAAATGAAATCATTTTTTTAAAACAGGGAGAGGCAATATGGTCCAGTGGATAGTGCACTGGCCTGGGACACAGAAGACCTGGGTTCTGTTCCCCGCTTGACCTGGGGCAAGTGTATCGCCTCTTTCTGACTCTGTTTCCCCTCCCACTCTTTGTCTATTTAGTCTGTAAGCTCTTTGGGACAGGGATTGTCTCTCACTATGTGTCTGTACAGCTCCTAGCATGATGGGACACAGTGATCTTGGCTGGGACTTGTAGCTGCTACTGTAATACAAACAATTAATCAGACTCAGGAAAGATGAGCCATACGGGTCCATCCGCCAGACTGTGGTTTCCTGCTGCCATCTAATGTGTAAATGGGGCACGGCAGCCCTAGCTGTTTGGGAGGATGTACAGCGATTTGGCTTGTGGAATGCAATGAATGCAGGGGAATAAGGTTACATTCCCTTGCGGGATCTGTGCTCTCTGTTCCCTTGGGAAGATTTTTGCTTTACAGCGTAGGAGTCATCTGGGCCTCAGAGCTGCTTTCCTGGGCAGGGCCCGCCACTGGCTCTTGCCAATCCATTTTATGTGCTCATGGCATTTGCAGCATTCACTCTAAGTGCCCCAGGAGCTGGCCCCCCTGGGCTCTAGTTCTCCCCTGCCTGGTGCCTTGTGGCGTCATTTGCACCTGTGCACAATGAACGCAGAGCAAATTCTGATTGGGTAGCGTGCTTCACACGCCCACCTTGCAGAGACAGCACAAGGCAGGAGCCAGCGGGGAATCGGGTGCACAGAGACAATAGATTGTCTCAAGAGCTCAGCTCCCATTTAGGCCCCACAGGTAGGAGTTTGGGCCAAAGCTGAGTGCGTTGGAAACGTACACCCCAGAAGAGCTGTTCATGCTGGTTGCTAATTTAGGTGTCACACAATGGGAGCTGAGTGCTTGTGAAAACCTGATCCCAGCTGCAGGGGGATGAGCCCATGAAAATCTAGCCCTATTTCGCTCTTCCTCTAGGGTGAGAAGTGAGCACTTCCTTGTTTGCCACCATACCCGGTTGGATATGAGTATCTCCCATAGGAGTCAGAGCTCACAGGGGAAGAATGGAGCCCTTGTATGAGATAGCATGGCTGTTTTTCATGATGTCTCCTTTTGGCCTAGTGGATCAAGCAGTGGACTGGGACTCAAGGACCTGGGTTCTAATCCCAGCTTCACCACTAGCCCAGGCAAATAGCTTCCCGTGCCTCAGTTTCCCTATCTGTAAAATAGTGATACTGACCTTCTTTGTAAAGTGCTTTGAGACCTACTGGTGAAAAGTCCTCCACAGGCGCTAGGTATTATTATGAGTGAGATTGTACGGTAATGTGACATAACAACAGTGGCGAATCGTGGTGCCCGAGACACTGTGCTACCCTGTGAACTCAACTTAAAGGCTGTGTCCTTGACCAATGGGGCGACCTCATGGATTCTGTGGTGGAGGGGTGTGCACCTAGTGACAATTTGGGCTTGAAAATGCAAAGTGCTTCCAAATCCTCCTGCCAGCCTCGGGCAGAAACCGGGAACCAGGAGGAAGGAGGGGCAAGCTGGCAATGCCAGCAGCCAGGAGAAACAGCAGTGCCAGGGGCCAGAAAAGTAGTCAATGTCACTTAGGAATGGAAGCCGTGCCAGCTAAGAGAAGCAGGAGTGCCAGCAGAGCAGGTAATACCAGCCCAGAGGAGGTATTAGTGGCAAGGAGAGGTCGCATTGTTGTTCCCAGTATACAGGCTCCTGGATAATTTCTCCACATGTAATTTGCCATGTTGAGTCTTGCACTCAAATGCAGGACAAGACCACAGCTTGGCATAAGGAGCGCCTAGATATCTTAGTAGTTATATGGCCCCCCTCACTGGAGTATTTGAGCATCTCACAATCTTTCATATATTTATCCTTACAACACCTCTGTGAGGCAGGGCAGCCCCATGTTACAGAGGGGAAACTGAGGCACAGAACAACTCAGATCCTCAAAGGTATTTAGACTTCTAAGGCCCATTGACTTCAAGGAGCTTAAATATCTTTCAGGATCTGGGCCTCAGTGACTTGCCCAGGGTCATCCACGGTGTTTGTGGCAGAGTACAAATTGAACCCAGAAGCTCCTACGGTCTAGGCTAGTGTGCTAATCACAGGACCCTTACCAGTATAACTTACTCATCTACAGGAAGGAGAGTCAGCTATACCAGTATAGAGCTGTCCACACTAGGTGTTGAACTAATATCTCATTAGAAAATCACATCCCTGACCAATACAGTCATGCCAAGACAAAAGCTATGCTCAGGCCAGGCCTAACCCATGGTGTTAACACCAGCCAGCTGCTAGCTCACACGCAAATGAAGTGTTTCAGCCACAGCTGGCCTTAGAGCTGAATCACTTAGCTCAGAAGGCTGAGCTTCTTAAGGTGCACAGTTATATAAACCCCCAATTTGTAGGGCCTGCTTTCTGTAGAGAGTAAGGTATCTGTGGCTTGGAGCTGGTGGGCTTGGCTGTTCTCTGTGGGCCAGAAAGTCAACAGGAGAGATGAGCAGAGAGGTTTTCCCTTTGTGCAAGGTAAGCAGTGTTGTGTTTGAGATTCTGCCCATACAATTAAGAGCAAACTCCCATAAGAGATGGGCTCCTGATCAGCCCTTTGTGTTTGTAGCAGCCTAGCCAGCCCCAAGGAAGAAACAAAGAGAGAAAAGGGAGTGCTTGATATCTACCCCCCAGAGCTCTGCTTTCAGGGCCCCTCAAACAAAAGAGCAGCCCCTCTTGCTGTGAGTTTGCTGCTACTCAGACCCCAGCTGTTCCTGAAAATTTCCCTCTGAACTAGGGAAGGCACTCCTTTGCGTTCCCTATTTATCGCTGTGTGGTGATAACCCTTGAGCCTAATGAAGGTCAGGGAAATGGGCAGGGTTGGCAATGACCGAATCCCTTAGTCTGCAGAGAAATCAGCTGAACATGAGGCAACGGGTAACTTTCTGCATGGGAGGTTTAATTTGAAGTCAAATGGATGAACACTGTTGTAGCTGGCTGGTGTCCTGGGCAGCATATTTTGCGTGGAAGGGAAACTGAGGCACGATGTGTTTTAATGGTCCTGTGGTGGAAGGCTAGCATGACACCTTGGCGTCGTGGTAAGAGAGTGATCTTTAGTATCTGAGCCAAGCGGCTTCTGGGTAACAGAAGGTTACTACAGCAGGAGAATACTGCAGTAGCTGCTGTTGTGTGGTACAGCCATAGAATCTGGTGTCACTAGGGCATAGCGTGGGGTGGTTCATTTTCCCAAATGATATGGGAGTGTTATTCATGTTGTGGTAGCACCTCAGAGCCTCAGTCGTGGGTCAGGGTCCCGTTGTGCTAGGTGCAGAACAAACACTGAACAAAGACGGCCCCTGCCTCAAATCTTACACTCTGAGCTTAAGAAAAGGGATCACAGGTGGCTACAGGCAGACTGACTGGGAACACAAGGAAACAGGGAGGTAGTATTGGAAGTATCATGATGACTCCCCAGGAAAGCCATTCTTAAGCTAAAGATGGGCCCGCAGCCTTGGTTCTGAACAACCCCAGCGTGGCTTGGGGCAGCATCCTGACCCAGATTTATCTACTTGGGTCTATATCTCGATGCTCAAAGATGCATCAGATACTCTTTAGCTATGTCTTTGAGGGGTGGGGTGGTGGTGAAGGAGAGGTGGTACTTAAATATAACAAAGCCCTGTAGAAAGGGTACAACAGGCAAATGGCCAGTGGTTTGGAGAAGATGCTTCATTGATCAAAATAGGGGTGCATGTCAAATTTTAGCACAGGATGGGTTTCCATGGGGTTTGAGTGGGGAAAGTGTATTCCTATGTACCTGTAGTTATGCGATTCAACGGCTAGATGTCTCTGTGTGCTGCATAAACTTCCAGACAGCATATAGTACCTGATTTTTTAAAAAAAATGCCAGCTGCAAAGCGGAAGCTCAAGCTGTGTGGAAGATAAGCCTGTTTGTCTGTAGTTGAAGTTGTTTTGGATGACTGGCACTTGCTGTTTAAGTGGGACTGGGATTCCTTATATCCTGACGGGAACCTTTCCTGTCGATTTTCCATTTAGCCTTGGTGTGCAGTGCTCTGAATTAACGATGTGCTCTGACTCTAGTGAGCCCCAATGTCCGTTTGATACTTTGGCGTTTACTGCAGTCTTGGCAACTTGGAGCCTGCCCTGGGCTCGGGCTCATGCTAGCTTTTTAGGGCCCTTTGTGAAGTCAAGTTGTGGGCTCGCCTCCAGCCCCATCCTGTCACTGAAGGTGGTCCCTTTGCATTAGGGTGACCAGCCAGCAAGTGTGAAAAATCAGGATGGGGTGGAGGGGGGAGTGTAATAGGTGCTTATATAAGAAAAAGACCCCAAAATTGGGATTGTCCCTATAAAATTGGGACATCTGGTTACCCTACTTTGCATACTCCCCTCCTTCCCCCTAGGAGCCATCACCACAGGCTGTTCACTTGCAACCCAGCCCATTGGGATGGGGAGAGCATCTCTGTCCCAGTGTATGAGCCTCCGTGTCCTAGAGTGATTCTTTACACGAGCAGGAGAGCAGGAAGGGGAACCCAGATTCATGTCCTTATGGTGGGCAGTTAGGGAGTTCGCCATCTGCGGTGATAAAGCTGATGCAGGGGTTGGATGAAGCCAGAAATGGGTCTGTGTGTGTGCTGTATACATATGATCAGGGACAGATCCTGTTCACTACGGAGATCTCCTTCTGTTCGAGTGATAGGGGCTGGTGCCAGAAAGGAAAGGCCAGGTTCTCGTCTGGGCGGTGCAGGTGTTTGTGGGTGATGCAGCTAATAACTGTGTCATGCAGATGTGTTACACCGGTGTCAGGGGCAGGCATGTAGTATGGGGCCAGGGGAAGAAGGGACTCCTGTGTGGACTGTGCAGGCCAATGAGTCACCCTGGTTCTGTTCTCCCAAACTTATTGTGTAAGCTGCAGTTTACTGCATACTCCAGTCTCCCACCATCCATCATGCAAGCAACTCAGTGGGAGTTTACAAGGTTGTAATTTACCTTCTTGAATGGCTCTGGGACTGACTAATTACTTGCTTAGCAACTGTTCATTTGTATGTTGCTGGTGAAGCCAGGGGAGGAACAGAAGGGAAATATGCATGTCTTCCCTAGAATGGGACACTCACTGTGGAGCAGGGTGGCTCTGCATGGCTGAGCAGGGGTGAGAGGTGCAGATGAGGAGTTTTAAAAACAAACCTGGGCCTTTCTTGCTGATGAATGAGCCTAAGAACCCAACCGTGCTTCCTCCATAGGAGATGAAGTGTTAAACCTCCATTGATACAGGGAATGTATACCGGCCCTAAATGAAACCATCTGCTTTCAAGCATAGTCATTCATGTGTGAGATGAGTAGTTAGTCTCAGCTCTGCTGTGTCATACGGAACTGTCCCTCCTTGTGGGGGATGAGGGGAGGGTGTTTATTGTATTGATTTTTATTGGGCAAAATGTTTAATTTTTCAAGTCTCTCCTTCCAATACCTCCACCCCCCTAGATTGATCATCTGTGCTATGGTAGCTTGGAGAGGTCCCATTGTGTTAGGCACTGCACAGGCAGCCCCTGAAAACTGAAGGGTACTGAATGAGAAAGTGACTTGCCAAAGGTCAAGCGGGGAGTCGGTGGCAAAGGTGGGAATTGAGCTGCGCTCTCCTGAGTTCTAGTCAGTGCCTTCACCATGGGGTGGTCCTTCCTCTCAGGGCACTTTGGAAGTCCAGCCCAGTTCCTCTCTGCAAAGGCTCTAATCTATACATTTCAGAGCTGGTTGTTTTTATGTGCAAGCTCATCGGCTGTAGTGTCGTAGCTGCCTCCCTCGTTCAGACCTGGGCCGTCTTGCAGTCTGTGCTGCACAGGGGAGCTGCTGCCGCCCCAGCAATAAGTCAGGTTTTGCTACAGTTGGGAGCAGCTAGTGCAGGGAGTGGAAGGAGTGGCTGATCTTTCCTAGGCATCACAGATGCATAAGTGGCCTCTATGCAGAGGTTCCCCATTCACGTCTGCTTTGGACTGCAAGGAAACTGAAGGTGAAGCTGGGGCTTGAGGGCTGGAGTGAAGGGCGGGTGGTGATTGAAAAAGGGGTTTTTTGCACTTGCTCTGTTTCAAAGGAGCCCAATCAGGACAGGGCTTGCAGTGTGGAGGGAGGGGGCTGCTGGGAGTACAGGGGGACCACGGGCTGATGGGACAATTGGAATGAACCATTATGAACTGTAGGCACAAAAAGATCCAAAGGGTTAATGAGTTCTAGCGATCTATTGCAGGGCTCCATCGCTGTAACATCCGGGGACCTCGTGATGCTTGTCTTGATAATGCCCCCGGGAGGTAGGGCAGTGCTAGTAGCCCCATCGTACACATAGGGAGCTGGGGCGTAGCGAGATGAAGGGACATGCCAAAGATCACTCAGGAAGTCTGTGGCAGATCTGGGAATTGCACCTGGTGTCCCCAGTCCCAGGGCAGTATCCTAACCACCGGACCAGCCTTCCTGCTTCCACTGGTTTCAGTGGAGGAAGATCAATCCTGGGGCAAGGAGCGATGGGCCTGAACGGGAATCCCAAATCCAAACAGCCTCAGACTGTGTGTGTGTGTGTTTGCATTCGGAACCCGGGTTGGAATTCCACCGCTGGCTCGAATGGATGGGAGGAGAGAGCCGCAGATCTGAGCACTTCTGAATTTTGGGAGTGTTTGAAATCTGGAGCCAATCTGAAATTTGGGGGTTTGAAATCTGAATCACAGGAATAAATCACCAAGGCCCTTCTCAAACTCTGCCATCATCTCTGGAATCCCAGGAGAAGGTGAAACCCCAGATCCAAGCAGCCCTGAGTCTCAGGAAAGTCTGGGTCTGGAGCTTAACATTGCGGGCTCACTCCCAGCTCTTGTCCCCACTGACCTGCACCTTTGCTGGCTTTCAGCCCAGCCGTGTGGACCCGTCTCATCGGCCAGGATTCCAGCTCCTGTCTGCAGCACGAAGCACAAACCTTTTTGTGCCGTTCACCTTTGCACGCAGCACAGCGAGCGGGCTGCGGAAGGAGAGGGCCTGTCAAAGCAAGGGAGTGAGAGCTATGGGCACAGACGGAGGGCAGCCTGCGGCTTCTTGGTGTCAAATGATCCTTAAAATAGATCTTAAGCCCTGGCTTCAAAGAACAGTCTTGTGTGCACCTTCAAAGACCTGTTCCATGAATCTTTAGTGACCCCTCCCCTTCGAGACCCATCCTGTCCTAAATTATTAGAGATGGGCACTAAACTCTAGACCCAAACACCCCCTGCCCCAATTTTCTGCAGGTTGGAGCTCCTTAGTAGCAAGTTCCTGGCTTTACCAAAACCAGGACTTAAATGCCCCAGGTATAACTTTTGGTATCACAAGAGCTCCTAGAGTACTAGATGGTTTGCATTACTACGGTCCCATCTTGCTGGCCACTGTACATGCACATCATGAGAGACAGATGTTCCCTCCTAGAACTTGGTCGAAGAGTAGACAATGCAGCAAAAACACACATTATCTGAGGCAGAGAGATTGAGTGACTTCCCCAAGGCCAAACAGGCAGTCTGTGGCAGAGCTGGGAATTGAAGCCCAGGTTCATGGCGGGTCCCAACCCAGTGACTTAGCCACAAGACCATCCTTCCTTTTGACCTAGGCTCAGGATTGCCGCTAACCCTGAGCTCCTGTGTATGATTTGTTTAGTGCAGTCTATAGTAACAGTGTACATTTGCAAAGCGCCTTTCAGTGAGTAAGGAATGCTTCAGTGACTCTTTGTGGGGAATGCCACATTGCTGAACTGCAGCCACCTCTAGGATGGGGTGCAGCCACTGTAAAACAGTGCACAGCAACACCATGCTACAAAGTGAGAACTTTGCTCCATTCCCGCTGCGGTTTCAAATGGGTGCAAGTGCTCAAACTGGAATCTGGCCAGGAGGTAGGTTCATACCCTCAATTGTTGCATTGAGCGCCCTGGGGTCCATAATAACCAAGTGGTTGGGATCTTGCGTTTCGTGAGTGGTTGCACTTCCAGCAGCACAGGGTGGACCCCTTGCCAGGCTGGGGCATGGAGTCTTTTGTGACTCCAGGGGAGAGAACCACTGGCTCAAGAGCCCGCACCGCTGCTTGCAGCAGCCTGCTGGATTTTTCTTGTGGGTCTCGCATCCAGGCAATAAATCTGGCCTGACCCCATCCAGCGGGTGAGATGGTGGCCCGCTGGAGCTGGGCTGTAAGTGCCTTCCTGTTAATTAACCAGCCTAGGAAGTGCCTGGTCCCTTCCGAGTCCCTGGCGTGCCATGTGGCTGACACCTCAGTGCCATGGCTGGAGCCTGGGTGGAGCAGCCTCACAGCTGTGGCTCATCCCTCCTGGTGCCTGTGCCTCTCCTGTTCTCTCTCCCATCACTCTCTCCGGCTGTCCATCTGGCTCCTGCCAGCCCCCATCCTCTGGCATCTGCCTCTGCCACCAGACGTGCTAGCACCCTGGTCTCCCCGATCTTATTTCAGTCTCAGGTCCGCTTCCAAAAAGAGGTGTCACCGGCTCCGATTGAATGAACGGGAGTGTTTCCAGCTAGTGGATTCCACGGTTTGCTCACACCACTGGCTACTGCTACATCCCACGTCTAACTTCCCTGTCAGTCCCCATGGCACAGCTTGAGCCGTATTGCTAGGGACAGGTGCAAGCTCCCTGGGCAGACTCTGGCCATTGGGCTCCTGCAGCTACAGGCCACTAATGTGACTGTTTCCCAGCCTGGTTCTTGGAGGCAGCAGGCCCTGGCCTGTTCCTCTGTGGCCTGCACTAGGGTGAGAGCAGACCCAAGGGGATCCACCCCAGAGGAAAGAGTGACCCTGTTGGTTGGCCCATTCTCAGGCATCACCAACACCAACCTTGGCTGCCCTTCAGCCTTCTCCCACCATGAAACCTGTCTGACCTGCCTAGTCCGCTCTCTGCTCATCTGGCTGTGGAGGCTATTGTCAAATGCAGGGCTCTTCCTCCCAGCCTTCCTAATGGCCACTGAGCTCAGCAGGGCTGGACACTTCTCTGGAAAGTTGCTTGGAAAGACTCTGTGTTGCAGGGTTTTATTGCAGTGTACCGTGTAGACTCCCCCAGAACTGCCTTGCTCTGAGCATGGCTCAGGGCTTTTGCCTCTAAGGCAGCAGCCTCTGGTACCAGTGTCTGGGGCTGAAAGAGGGATCACGTCCATGCAATTCACCCAGCCATCAGTACAGCAGGCTCTTGCGTGAGATTCTCTTTTACAGAAGAGCCTAGAGATGCCTAACAAAGACAAGGGCCCCACTGTGTAGGGCACCGTACAGACCCATAGGAAGACACTGTCCCTGCCCCACTGACCTTACACATAAGAGCTGGGAGAACAGACAAGGAACCAGGCCACAGAGAAATGGCAGCAGTGCTGGGAATTAAATGCAGATCTCCTAAGCCCCCAGTCCATCCCGGCTTTCCCTTCTGTGCCTTGCTGTTGTACATTCTGCCTTTCCCTGCGCTGTGACACCGGCTGCATGGACTGCAGGTGGGCGGGGGGAGAGCTTGAGTTCTGTTCTCTCCGCTCACCTACCAAGCAAATAAAATTAAACTAATGAAGTGCAGCTCACCTCCCGGCACGCGCCGTCGTGCTCAAGGGACTGCAGGATGAGTCATGTGTGCTGCCGGGGACTGTGCATGGACCAGAACTGCCTCCGATTATACTGCTCTGCGGGTACCTGAGAGCAGGGGCTGGATGAGTCAAATCCATTGTGGAGCTGGACCTGCAGCTTTCTTTCTTTCTTTTTTTTTTTTTTTTAAAACAAAATGAGGTGCCCTCCCCAGCCTGGCCTCGCTGAGTTCCTGGAGCAATCCTAGCTAATGACTGGTGCCCCTTCACCTCTCCCTCTGCCAGCTCCTGTGCAATCCCTGCCTGGTGCTAGCCAGCCTGCCAGGATGCTGACTTGTGCCTCTATTGCGTGTACACTGCAGTTCACATCTCCCTGCTTTTACTCTGTTCCCGTCTCTGTCATCACTGCCCCTTTCTGCCTGTAGGACTGTTGCAGCCCTTACTCCTCCTGCATGAGGTACCCCCCCAAGGGGAGCATCAGGTAGAGACTATGGGGTGCACAAGGGGTTGCTGCACTCCCTTTTGCGGGGGTTCTGGAGGTGCTGGCCTATTGTACATTGACCCCTGGCTTCAGCAGCAGCAGCTTTGCTGAAATTGAGGAGACTGACCATACTTATGGGGACTGATCCAAAGCTCAGTCTTTCCATTGACTCCAACGAGCTTCAGATTTGGTCCATAACGCCAGAGCTGGATCTGACCCAGGAGCAAAAAAATGCTTGTCTCCTCCCCTGTGTGAATCGACACGTTTGTCATATTGGTGAGCAGGGGGGGAATATGCTGTAACAAGAGCATCTGACGACTGCAGTATCCTGTCGTCTGGTCTGGCTTTCGGCATGATGTAATGTGGTATGCTGGAAGCTCGGTTCCTCTATGATCCCCCCCAGACACTGGCATTCTTGCTGTGCAGGGCCCCAGCTTCTGACTTGACTGACACAAACAAGCCTTGGCTTGCATCAGCCCCATAGAGCGAGCGTGCTATGGGAGAGTCAGCAGGAGTCTATTCTGCTGCCACCTCAGCAGCCCTGTTCTGAGGGCAGCACCTGTATGTGGGGATGATGTGAAAAGTGGAGAGACCCAGCTGCAGCTGGCAGTTCAGTCAGAAAAATCCTTGTCTGTCTTTTTTCTAATCAGTATTGATTTTTTTTTTATGCAAGTCTTGCCTAAAGATCAAAAGGATACAAATGGATATTACATCTGCAGAGAGGCTTGGCATAGCTTCACACCTAGGAGACCGGGAATATCATCGTTTTGACTCCTATGCTTTGCAAACAAGATCTGGATTTACAGGGAGGCTCCATGAGGCATTTCCAACTCGGGGTGCAGATGGGAGTTGGAAGCTGTTTGGGGCAGACACTGTTGTACTGTGGACAGACCCTGGCATGGTGAGATCCCAAGCCCCAGTCCAGATGTGGAAAGATACAGGCTCCTCTTAGGTTAATTCTGGCTCAACAGGGACTAAGAAGAATCAGAAGCCTCCCCAAACCCAGGCGAGATTCCCAGTCTGATGCCCAAGGTGTGGAGAGATTGCGTAAGCTATAGTGAAGCCACTGAGCTTCTTGGTGTTTGTTCAAATGCAGCCATCAAAGCCCATGGCATTCTCCCATCCCTGCTGCTGCGAAAAGCAACATCTGCCTGGCATCGTCTCTCTATTGCAGAGCTTAATTTTCCTCTTTTAAAACAAAGGCATCTATCTCCTCCAGATGTTTCGGGGCAGGGGAGAGGGGGAAGGAATCTCTTTCTAGAAGCCATCTGTTCTAGTCAGAACCCCAGATCCAAGCTTTGGAAGTCTAGGCACGAAAACCTGGTCTGTTGTTCGTGTAGCAGTGTAATGCCTAACCAAAATCCAAGCCCTGTGACTCTGTAGGCAGAGTAAGACCGTTGTTGACCCCAACAGCTTCCAATCTAAATAGACCAGACTGATAGGTAGGAGTAAGGATTATCCCCATTTTACAGATAGGGGAATCGAGGCATAGAGGTGAAGTGACTGACGCGAGGGAGTCTGCAGCAGATCCAGAGCTCTGTTCTCTTGCCTCCCACTCCTGTGGCCTAGCCTGTTCTTTTTTCCTGGGGGTGACTCTGAAATTTGCAATTGGTCCCAGCCTTTTAAATAGGCTGCACCAGAATCCTGGGCCCAAACACCCCGGAGCTTTCACATTTCAATCGTGTATTTGCCTTGGGCCCTGTTCTGGCTTCTGTTTTACTGTGCAATGAGTCTACCAGGCCCTGGTAGAACTGGAGCACAAGCTACATGAACGCATTTTAAGCACCGTCCAAAGCGGACTCTTAATCCTGGATCACATTGTGTATCAGTTTCTCCAGGTCGTTTTTCATCGTTTGGTGAAAAGTAATCCATCAAGCTGTTTTTTTTGTTTGTTTGTTTTGTTTTTAACCTGTCTCCTGTGGCCTTTTGTCTGGTTTTATGCCGCCGTCTCACATGATCGTGCAGAGATCTTTCTCCTATTGCTTGACCGCTGGGATTCGGCAAGGAGCCTCTTCGCTGTGTGATGTACCTGATTTATTCTTTCTCCGCTTCTCATGTGCTGGGGTCTCTTTACATAGGCTTGTTAAGGTTGCTGCTGCTGCTAGTGTTAGAAATCCACCCAGTGAAGGAGGTCAGCATTGTGTCCAAGTGTCTTGCACTGCCGTGGCAGGGCGGGGTGGGGGGAAGGTGTTGATTGGGGGTGTGTGTGTGTCTATCTCACGTATCTCCTCATTCTCCAAGTTCAAGGCAAAGCTTGAGTAATTTAAAGCAGACCTGTTGTCAGAGGCTGTTTTTAATTGGCTTATAGTGTGAAAAACCATGAAATCTGGGCCATATTTTATTAGCGTTCATATCGCTCTGAACAAGATGGGAGTAATTAAACTAATGCTGTCATTTTAACTCTGTTCCAAGAGAGGGTTTACTTTTAAGCTGTACAGATACAGTGTAGCTCTCTGATCGCAAAGTCAGGGATATCTTTTTTTCCCCCTCTTTGTACATATCTCTGTGCTTGCCTGTACCCTGGATGGAACTGCAGCCGGTGAAACAATGGGGACTATCTCCTTAGCCAGAAGATTTAATCCTTCAGCGCGGACTGTGAGCAGCCAATTGTTCTGCAGCTACCAAGCAGAACAGTACTGCAGAATCTATTTCATTTAAGCCTGATCTTAAACAGTCTTTTGTACTGGTGTTAGCAAAGTGACTTGAACCAAAATAGCTCACTCAGTACAACACCTAGCGTAGATGCGAGTTTATTGATATAAAGGTGTCTTAAGCTGGTATTGTTCCCTGGCATTATGGGAATAACCTATAGCCGTGTAAGCATTGTTATAGTAATGTTATTGCACCCACACTTGGAGGTTGTCACTTCAGCTAGATCTGTCTCAAATTGATATAGTTAAAGGCACAAGAAATCCTGTTAGACAAGCCCTTGGGGTGCACGTGTCTGTTTCTAACCCTCATCACTAAGCTAAATTTGAAAACATGAACTGACTGTAAACTGCTGTATTGTCATCTCGGGCAGAATTCTCTGCTCAGCTGGGTGGTTTTTTTGTTTGTTTGTTCGTTTTGTTTTCTGTGGTGTGCCTTCATTGACTTCAGTGGAGTTACTTCTTATTTATACCCCCATGAAAGATGTGTCTGCAGAGGTTCTGAAACAGCTGTGAGAAGTACAGACAATCTCTGTTCCTCTGTGGGGTGGTGACTCTGGAGCCTAATGATGGCAGCTGCTTTTTAAAAACGACTCAACTATTTCACAGCTGCTTGCAGAAAGGGAAACATCTAGCTGGAGCATTCGTCCTCTTCCCTGCAACTTGATACAAAAAAAATCCACAGCATGATAGCTTGCAGTGAATTTGCAGTGGGAGGCTGGAATCTGTGCTGTGTGTGAAGGAGAGGTCGTAAGACCCCTCCCTCACTCTAGCACCTCTCCCTCCCCCCAGTTCAGAGGCTACTGGTCATTGTGGTCTCTGTGCTCCTCCAAACGCAAGGTCCATACAGGGCTCTTGCCATGATCCCCTTGGGAGGGGATGGGTTGGCGGCCCAGCCCTTTAGAGAGGTAGTGGGCTGGGAAGGAGAATGCATGCTGCTTTCCCCCCACAGGCTGCGCAGTGCCCCCTAGTGCTCCCCCATGGAGCAGAGCCGCTCCACTCCACCCAGAGTACCTTAAAGGCACCGTAGCCCCCTTATTGTATTAAGTCTATTCTCCTCTCCCTTGACCTGCACAAATGGATGTGCCCCCTCCATCTGAGCCCGTATGGGGGCAGTGTGGTGGTTCTGTGCCTAGGCTCTAGGCCCCTCTTTACCAGGAATAGTCCCAGCCCTGAAGCACTTTCCAGCCCCAGCATAGCAGCCTTGCTGTTCTCCTCTTTCTTTCCCTGGCTGGGGGAGGGAAGCAGTGAAAGCTTTCCTGGCTCTTTCTGCAGATACGGCCCCAGGCTGCGCGGCTGCTCTGGGGAGGTATTCGGTGTCGGGAGCACTGGCTTCTGTCCAGACAAGGAAAGAAAGGAGAGGTTCCTTAAGGATACACCCTACTTGGCAGTGTCCCTGCCTGCTCCTCATAGAGCTGAGCAAGAGCTGGGAGGGAAGAGACGGGGTGGCTAGGGTAGAATGCTGCTGGCAGGAGCGATGCCAAGAGAGGAGAACTCTGTGCCTGCTCCTGGCATCAACGGGATTAATCATGCGGGCCAGGATGGCTGGATGCAGCTCTGAACTGTTTCCATTGCGCCAGTTCTCATGTTGCTCAGAGTCCCGGGATCTGCCCCAGTGCAGCTCGCTCACTCTTTTGCTTCTAGATCTGAATGCCCTCTCCCTTGGGGTAGCTTCGCAACCGGAGCTGGCATGACCTGGTCCGTACAGTGCGAATGGCTCTTCTCTTCATCATAGGATGGACTGAAAACCCGAATCCGAATGCTCCTGACTCTGAACCACTTGATTATTTTTTTTTTTTTTTTCCCTGTGGCTCAAGCTCATGTCTCTTAAAAAACATCAGCAGGGAATCATTGACTGACTGCACTTAAGGCCTAAAATGGTGGAAAAGCAGGATTAATTTGAGATAGTCTTCCTTAATGGGTATTGCTCTGAGATCTGCAGTCAGCCTAGTCCCATCCAAAGCAAGGGGAGTCTCACCCAGTTATTTGTTATGGTAGCACCTAGAGGCCTTAACTGAGATGGTTCTGGGTGCTGCACAGACACGTTGGGGGGCAGGGCCTGTCCTTTACAACAGCGGTCAGTCTGAATAGCAAGAGTCCAGAAAGGGGTGGGAGGAATACAGGATTGTTCCTTTTTTATAAATGGGGAATTGAGGCACAGGCAAGCTAAGTGACTGGCACAGAGGTACAACAGAAGTATCTGGCAGAGCTCAGAAATGAGCCCAAATTTCCTGTCTTAACCGCAAGCCCACCTTTTCTGGAGCAGAAGGTGACTCCTCTTCCAAAACCTAAGCAATTATACTCTCAAATAATCAAGTGGTCCATTGCTTTGGATGTCTCTGTTTAAGTCCCCTTTAGTCTGATTGCTGGGGAGCTGAGCTCCTGTTATCAGCTGCAAGACCGCAACGCTCAGCATCCGACAGGACCTGACTCTGAATGCAGAAGAGCCCTTGCTTGGGCCATTGAAAAGGAGATGAGATTGGGCAGGATCACATTTTAATAGTGATTGTCTTGTGGGCCCCTTCCCTAACATTAGTGATCACAGAATATTCCTGAAGGCAACTCCAGCCCCCGCTGTCATGGAAAAGCAACCTAGGGATGCCCTGAATGTTTCCCCAGCTACATCGAATGCAACCCAACAGCTGGAAATGAAGAGAACCAGCCCCATGGCTCAGACCCTCCAAGGTGCCAAATTCCCATAGGGAATTTGAGGCCTAAATACTCTTGAGGATCTGGTCCCATGTAGCCAGCATCATCAAGTGCTCTGCAGATAAGTTTGGGACCCGCTGCCACTTTAGACAGCGAGCGGTGGGGAAACAAAACATCTTCTGTCTCCAACATTGATGGAGAGGGACAAGCACATGCAACCTTAATTTGGAGATTTGCTGACTTTGGAGTGTTTGGCTTTGCAAACTTCATGTAGCTTTTTGGGTGTAATTAAATCTAGGACTGTGTGCAGGGAATGGGGTGCAGCTGCCCCCCGAATCCTCCCATCTGTCTGCTCTCCCCATTCCCTAACCAAATCACTTCTATCCTTGACACACAGCGGACAGGAGCTCTGTTAACTGCTCACATATGAGGACAAAAACCAGACTGTGTGCTCTGCCCCCACAGTTGAGGCCAGATATTCAGAAGGGCTCAGCACCCAATGCTCAGAGCCATTCTGAAAACCCAACCTCTTCTCTGGGTGCCTTAAACAGGAGCTAAGCTATTTGGGAAACTCTAGTCCAAGGGGCTGGTGGGGAGATGGGCCGGGAACAGGTCAGGGAGGGGGATCAGCTGGGAACATGATGCCATGGAAAGGGGGGTGGAGATGGATGTAGGAGGGTTAGGATCCTTGCAGATGGGGAGCTGCGAGACCGCAACGCTCCAGAACCAGGAGTGGTTGAAGGGAGGTTTTGCCTTTGCCATCAATGAAGGTTTTCTTGGCAGCATTTCGATCCCTGGGATTCATGTCAGTAATACCCAGTGGCTCATTTGGAAGACGGGTGGGAGCCCAAGGGAGAGCTGAGGAGTGAGAGAGGGATGAAGATGGAGCTGATGACAGGGACGCAGCTTATGGGCGGCTCTGGGCCGGCAGCAGGGCATTGTGGCCCCTCCGATATGGGTGAGCATTTTTTGGTGGGGTTGGCCCTCAAAGGGACCTTGGGCAGATGCCTGTAGCCCATCTCTAGAGGTTAGAGGGCTTGATGGCTCAGTGGGTCAAGGCCGCTCATTGGTAGAGGAATGCTGATGGGGTGGCCCGAAGGGTTTCATCAGCTGGAAGAGAGATAGGGAAGGGTTTTGGTACATGGGGGGCAGAGGGGTTCCTTGGGGGCTGTTGGGGAGGTAATGGGGGGGCTTTTGGCAGCTACTGGGGGGGATAATGGAGCAGGGGGGTTTATGGTGGCTAGTGGGGTGCTGGGAGGGGGATAATGGGTTCATGGGAGCCTATTGTTGGGGGGGCTGTAGGCTGCTGGGGGTGATGGAGTGGGATTTGATGGTGGGGTGGGGGTACTGAAGCGTGGGGTTCTGGTGCACTTTTTGGGTGGGGAGGTGCCGGGAGGCATTGCAGGAGGTCCCTGGAGGGCTCGTGGGGAGGGGTCGGGGAAGGGGGTAGTGAGGAAGCTGCCCCCTGCCTCTCCAGCTCCTTAACTCCCATGATGATGGGCTGTCCCCGGGGAGCTTTCAGCTGCTGCTGGTTTCTTCCGCCACGACAGAATTGGCCAAACACCAAACGGCCCTGAGCGGGTGCAAGGTGCAGCTGGACCCATGACTGTGGTGAGCTCAGACTCCTAGAGTGGGGGGTGTCCCCCTTCCCCTCTGCCAGCACCCTAACTGCTCTCCTGGCTGGCGTGTGTGTGTGGGGCCTGCCTAGGGCGGGACGCAGAGCCTGCTCGGACCCTGCCACAGAGGAGCTGGCTCTGTGGGTGGCACACACTGTCATCTGCTGCGGAGCTGGGATGGGAGAGCAAGGAATTGGGCCGTGGGGAGCCGGCGTTGTATGGGAGGGAAATGGATGGCCTGACTTGGTACCAAGTACAAGGCAAGGGAACCAGCAGCTTCTTATTTAGCCTCCCAGACATTTGTTCCTCTCTTTGTGTTTGTGTTTGAGCATCCTGGCACCAGAAGGGTTAGAGTGAGTGAGTGGGGTAAGAGAGGTGCAGATTAACACGGGATCCTTTCAGATCTCTGCATTTGGTGGTGGTGGGGGGGGGGGGGTTGGAATGTGGAACCAAGGACTGGTCTGTCCTGTGTGAAATGGGGTCATCTGGATGATTGGCAGGGAGGGAGAGGGAAGGTTAGTCCAGACTGGAAGAGAGATTCTGTCCCTGGTGGTGGGAGGGGGGGATGTCTGGGGTGTGTGTGTGGGGGGCTGGCTTGACTTACTGGTGAAGGGCCCCTTTTTTGTCTCCCTTCATGGGAAGAAGGGGATCCCCAATGGCTGGGCTCAAGGTGAGAATGGGCGTGTGTCTCCAAACTGAACTCGGAAGGGAAGTAGAGAATAACCTACAACTGGTGGCTACCTAGGGCTGCATTCGTTAACATGGCATTACCAAATCTTGCGACGTTTAGTGTGTGTCGTAAAGCCTCAGCTTCTGGAGTCCTGTGATGTTAGGAGAATCTCAGCTTTCATTTACAAAAACTAGTAGTTTCTCTGCAACCACAGGGGCTAGAGACATTTAGAGACATGACTCATGTGTCCCCTGATCGCTCAGAAACCAGAAGGCAAAGGAAAAATGCAGAATATTTTTTTTAAAATCTCATGACTTTTAAACTAATCTCATGGTTTTTGAGAGACCTGATGGATTTTTTTTTGTTTTTAATGCTTGGGGTTGTAGACACTGTTTCCATGGCCCCAGGAAAGAATAAAGTTAGCAGACCTGAGATTAAGACAGGTTTTGGGCAAGCAGCCCTAGAGCACTGAGGAATGGGAGAGAGAAATAGAGAAGGGCTGTGCTGTTTTACATCCCAAAGTGCAGCCTTTTCATCATAACACTGAATCAATAAGAAACATAATTACTTTAACAAAGGAAAATCATGCTGGCCTTGAGGGTTTGGGCGTGCCCACAGGAGGAGGCGGTTTCATTACAAAGTATTAGGACATGAATATTTTATGCCTGAGAGGATTTTCCTTTTGGGAGATGGTTGTATGAATTATGAAAAAGTTCCAAAAAGAACACAAGCCATTATTTCTGCCGGGCTGTTTCCCCCTGTGCTCCCAAGGCTGTCTCCTCTCTCTCATCACTGGTGCCTTTCAGGAGCACTGGCGAGGATCAGGGTGGGGGTGGGGACGACTGTGGTTGAAGAACTGGATTTGGAACCGGAGAGACCTGGGTTTGTTTCCTTGCTCTGTCAGACTCCCTTGGTAGACCCGGGATGAGTCATTTTAAGGGTTGTCTACGGTACAGGGACTATACCTACGGCGCCAGAGCTATGCTGCCATAAGGTCTTAGCATAGACGCCGTCTGCAATGACTGAAAGGGTTTTCCTGTCACTGTAAGAACTCTGCTCCCTGAGCACCAGTTGCTACGTCACTGGAAGCGTTCTGCTGTGGACCTACCTGCGTCTCTAGCAGGGGTTAGGTCGGCTTAGTTATAGCACTGTGGCGTGTGTGAATTTTTCACACCCCTGAGTGCTGCAGCTGCGTCGAATTACATTCCAAGTGTAGACCAGGCTTTAGACTCTGTGCCTCAGTTCCCCATCTGTAAAAGCAGGCTAAACTGTAAACTCGGGGCCCATTTCACTCTGACTGTATAGCCCCTAATCCTGTGGGCCCTAGTCTCCGTTGTGGCCTCTAGAGGCTTCTGAAATAGTCAATACCTCTGGTATTTTCTGAACATCTTGCAGCAGTGTTCAGGTAGCCAGCCAGCATAGGCAGTTACTCCAACCCTCAAGTGTATAACTTCGTCAGGAGGACTCGAAGGCAGGCCCTTTGATGCCAAAGAAGAGCTGCTCTTGTGTGTTACCTCCATCAGCCAGTGGACAGAATGCTGAATGAGCCCGTCTTTTCGCAGAGGCTTGAGGAAGAGGAGTCCATAGTGTCATAACCTGTTGAATATAAAAAGCACCATAGAAAGGTAGGCCTGGAAGGGACCTCAAGAGGGCATCCCATCCAGCCTTCTGTGCTGAGGTAGGACCTAATACACCTAGACCGTCCCTGACAGGCATTTGTCCAATCTGTTCTTAAAAACCTCCGGTAACAGGGATCCCAGCTTGTTCCAGAGCTTAGCTAGCCTTCTAGTTAGTGTTCCCCCGCCCCCACATCTAACCTATATCTCCCTTGCTGCAGAGTAAACCCATGACTTCTTGTGGCCCTCATCACCATAGTATCTAAGCACCTTCATTTATCCTCACACCACCCTGTGAGGCAGGGCAGGGCTGTTGTCCCCACTGGCTCAGTTCCCATCTATACACAGGGGCTTAGTGCATCTTCACCAGGAAAAAAGCTGGGTTCTGACCTTCGGCTGGCTCATGTGAGGTAAAAGCCTAATGAAGACGAGGCAGGCTGTAGCTTTCACCCAAGTTAGCAGGTCCCATTAAAGATCAAGGGGGAGCCTAGGTCCCATACCTATCCCTCAACCTGCTAACTCATGTGAAAACTACACGCTACCTGGGCTTTGCTAGGATTTTTTACCTCATGGTGGCTACCATGTTTTAGTGAACCAGAGTTAAAACACATGCTTGCCTCCCCTAAGACCAGACTTTCAAGAGGCTGTCAAGTGACTTGCCTAAGGGCATGCAGGGATTCTTACAAGGCAGGGAATTGAACCAGGCCTCCTGAGTTTGAGGCTAATAGCCTACCCACTACACCTACCTCCTTTGTAAACTGGACTGGCCAGGTGCAGCAGTCTGAGCGGATTAACCCACACAGGTTTTGCTTTGGCTAATGTGTAAAGATTTTTCTCTAATCATCCTGTCAGGAGCTGAGGGACCATGTGCTGTCTGGCCGTCACTGTTAATTTTACTACCAAATGCTGCTGCTGCGTTTTTAGTTTTTTGGTTTTTTTTAAACTGCTACCGAATGATTGCTACGGGTGGAAACAGCCCCCACACATCAAATGGAAACCCTAATGATGTGTCTGTTCTCTCTCCAGAAATCTTCCGAGCCAGAGTTTGAGGACACGAGCGCATTTCTGGAGTATTGCACGTCCGCGGGACAAGGGGAAGCTTCTTTGCTTTCTTTTAAAAAAGAGACCCAACACTGTGCAGCATACTAGGCAGGGTTGCAGGGCAGCACCCACAGGAGAAATCCAGCTGAAGATGCTGTTTTCCTCTCATGGATCTTCCATGCCTCCAGCTTCCACTCCACCCAAGATAATTCATCACCCTGCTGATTATTTTATGATGCATGACAGTTTGTGCCTGGAGCTCCCATATTGGCTCGAATCTGCTAGGCACTATTCAGACACATGAGTCTGTGCCCTGAAGAGTTTACAGTCTGAATGGACAAAGGGATTATCATTAGCCCCATTTTACAGATGTGGAAACTGAGGCATGGTGTGATGAAGTGACTTGGCCAAGGTCAATCTGTGGTGTAGCCCAGAGTGGAATCCACTTCTCTTGAGTCCTGGTCCCCATCCTTCCTCCTACTGCTGAGGGGAAAACTTTAAACGATACCTAGTGGGCCTGGCGTGCTGGAAACAAATTTCCCAGTGAAAAGATAAATTCGAGGGGATGCCCGAGATGCCTTCCGCGTGTGCTGCCACTGCCTGTTCTGTGTAGCCAGGTCACTCCTAATGGCTGCCCCCTGCAGGTACAAAAGCCTGTTCCTTTTTTAGGCATCTGAAGGAGTTTTAGCGGTGCTGAAGGAGCTAGGTCTGAGCCACACTAACCACCGTGATCGTTGTACCACTCCAGCAATGGCTCGTTGCACATTGTGTCTTAAAACGGGGTCTCCAGGGCTCCCCTTGTTGCTCTGTATCTCAGATGCATAAGGGCAGCGCACACAGACTAATGTTCTAGCAGGCCAGCATTCAGGCTGTAAAACGGATTGCTTCTATGCACTGCTTTCTTGGTAATCTGCAAGACCAGAAATGGAAATGGAGACTGGACTAAACTCAGGCCTGGTGTAAGGAAGCACAGTGGAGTTGCACCCACTTACATTAGGCCCGGAAAGTATATTCGACTCGGGGGTGGGATAAAATCTTATAGGCCAGATTTATATTTGGTGTAATTTTTGTGCACGAGTGAATTTTGCCCTTGCGTGCAGAGGTGTCACTTTAAAGCGTGTGTCGAGCCCCCTGTCATTCTGCCAGCGCTGGGCTGTGTGGTGCATGCTGTGTGGAAGCCCTTTTAAAGCATAAGGTAGGAGTTGTAAGCTCCCACTTGGGGCACCTGCAGCCGTGTCCATGAGATGACTTTTTTTAAAAAATAGGCAGGGAATAACGGCCCCCTCCAGTCATCACCCTGGGCCTGCTTTTAAATTGAGATGAAAATGGGTTTTGCTTTGCACAATAGTTAGCCTAAAACAAACGGCAGCTCTCATGATATTCGCCTGGCCAACGTTCTGTGCTTATTAGCCAGCTCTGTCACTTGGTCACTGGAAGGAATCCCTCCAGGGCTTGATACTCACTGGCTTCATGTTATTACTGTAACCGCATGGCTGCTGCTCCAGCTCCCAGCCAAAGGGAGAAGAGAACAGAGATGTTTCTAAACTCGGCTTTGGCTTAGTTCATTTTTTTTTTTTTTTGTAATTCCGTTTCCTGCGTGACCTTGGGCAAGCCACTTAGATTCCCCGAGACTCAGCTCCTCACCTGTTACACAGGGATCCAAAGGCTTCCTCGTCTGGTCTACCTGTATCGCAAGCTCTTCGAGTCGCTTACCATGTGGCTGGACAGCACCTAGCCCCATGGGGTCCTGGTCTCCAGTTAGCTGCTGAGATGCAAGCAACTGCGGGCTTCCATGCATCATCTGACCTTTCACCCCCATGCTTGTGCCTTTGGTGAGGTGCGTGAATCCCACGGGGGATCTGTAATGGGGGAAGACATCGCTGTGTCACTGCTGTGGATGTGAGGTGACTGGGGAGGGGGGTTGCTCTCTTTTTAAGCCAGTGGCAGAGGGGGCAGGTTAGCCCCAGGGTTCAGTCACAATCTGCTGAGCCATTCATTTCTAGATCTGTGTGGTTCAGATCCCAGCTCAAGAGCGATGGGAAGCTGTTTTTGGTTGGTGTCTGCTGAGTGTACATGTGTCACTCCAGGCCTTGGTGGCAAGGGTCCCCATTGTGGTCTGGTCCCAGTGGCTGGCCCTTTCAGTAGAAGACAATTGGCAATTAATTGATCTTTGACTATTAGTGGTAAATATGCCCAATGGCCTGGGATGTTCGATGGGGTGGGATCTGAGTTACTACAGAGAATTCTTTCCTGGGTGTCTGGCTGGTGAGTCTTGCCCACATGCTCAGGGTTTAGCTGATCACCATATTTGGGGTTGGGAAGGAATTTTCCTCCAGGGCAGATTGGCAGAGGCCCTGGGGTTTTTTGCCTTCCTCTGCAGTGTGGGGCACGGGTCACTTGCTGGAGGATTCTCTGCACCTTGAAGTCTTTAAACCATGATTTGAGGACTTCAATAGCTCAGACATAGGTTAGGGGTTTATTACAGGAGTGGGTGGATGAGATTCTGTGGCCTGCATCGTGCAGGAGGTCGGAGTAGATCATAATGATCCCTTCTGACCTTAAAGTCTATGAGTAAGACTGAATGGGACACAGACTGAACCCCTCTGTCTCAGATGCAGTCCCACTGTCGGGGCTGGGGCATACTGGCAGGGAAGTGTGGGGGAAGGGTAGATAATTGCACTCCTCAGGGCTATCAATCACACACTTGATGCCAGCACAGACATCCTTGGTGAGCAAAGGGGTGATCAGACTGCCCCTCCCGCGCCAGCCTGTGTAAATGGGCACACAGCCCTTCTAAAGTATTTGCAAAGCCTCCTGCATGGCTCTGGGCTGAGACTCATCTGCCCTCGTTTGAATGTGACCAAGTAATCCGCAGCGAAGTTGGGAATTGTTCTAATTGCTGAGTGTGTGCTTTCCCGCTGAGACGTGCTCGCCTTCCTCCAGCTCTCTCTGGCTGTGATGGTTAATTAGCGTAAGTTTTAACATAATCTCCTCTGATCTCATGGCCTCAGTTTGTTAGTGTTGTAAAGAGACCATGACAAGCGCTAATAGAATCCCCCCTTCCTGCAAATTCCATATGAGGCTCCCCCATCCGCCTTTGCTGGTTGAGAGGCGTATGCAGAATGATCTGACTCTTCCCTGTCTAGTGTCGTGCAGAAATCGCCAAAGTTTCCTCTCCTCTAGCTTTGCATGTAGGGTTTGGAGGGAAAGAGGCACTGGTCTCTCTCTCGGAGATTGGTCAGCTGCTGGGCTTCACCCATTCACGGATTGCACCAAGAGAGCCTCCTTCATTGTATGGGTGAAATCCACTCAAGTCCTATCTTAAGTGGTGCATGGGCCTTTGCAGTGTTGTAGCACACAGAGGCTCTAATCAGGGATCCAGGCCGCAAGGTGCTGTACGTACGCTTGGGATGTGAAGATTCCACACCCCCAAGGAGCTTGCGATCTCAGGGCCAGATGCTGCTTGCGTGGCCTTTCTGCTGGGGGTGAATTTCACCCTCTGACTTGCTCAATCTACTGCAGAGGGTTTTGCTGGCTAACTCGTGGATTTCCGTGTCCACCTAACAATTTGATCTCTGCTTGTCCTTTACTCAGTGACTTGACTTGTCTCTGTCTGCCGATTTGCAAAGAGGAGGGGAGACTGGTCCAAGTAGGAACAAAAATCCACACAGGGCTCCTTTCCACCCATCAAGGCTTCACCCCAGAGTCCATTTCAGGATGATCCCTAGAGATTCAGTCCGAGTTCTCCCTTGCATCCTCAGCAGTTCAGTCTCATCATGAGGCAAAGGTGATGTGCTGGTGGCTTGGGGTGTATGTTAAGATTTCCCAGCAAAATCCTGCAGCTCTAGAAATGTATTTGGTACAGAGAGAGGCTGCTGGACAAGGGCCAAGCAGCTCAGAGGCAGGGATGGCACCCTTAGCTCACCCTTCTCCTTGAGGTCCCCAACACCCCCAAAGGTATGAGTTAAGGATGGATCTATTCTGCAGCTGGATTATCTGCAGTCAGGTGACCTGCACCCTTGGCTGTGCATTTCCTGCTGGCTGTTCAAACACTTCATTACTAAATCTATGCACACTTAATGCTGGGGAAAGCTTCTGGACTGACAGCCCTGGAGACTGAACTATTCGCTCACAGAACAGGGACAACCTAGGTGCCAGCAGGACAACCTGCCCTGCACAATTCCCTGCTGATGTCCCTCAATGCAAACTCTTTGGATGAGTCTCAATGGCCCATGCAGTCCTTCCAGTTTTAGGTCTTGATCCTGCAAGAATGTACCCACTCAAGTACTTAAAGTAAAACCCTTTGCTGGATGGGGGCGGAGTACTCTGAACCTTGCAGGGTTGAGCCGTATGCAAGTTCTTATCCTGCACTCATCACTGTGTCACCTTCTAGAAGTGCATTGGGTACCATGGATAGCATCTCTGGTTATTTGGCCTTTCTGCTAAGAGCAGCAACTGGCCCTCTTTGCTGGCTAACGGGTGGTGTGTTTTTTTTTTCTTCACCGAAGAGACTAGCAAAGTCTCAGGTCAGATCCTCAGTGGGTGTGAATCAGCATAAATGGGCATCAGTGGAGATGAGCTGGCTTCTCCGAGCTGGGGGTCTGGCCCCTTGCTATTCTTAAACATCCTTGTTGGGCCCCTAAATGTACAACTTACACAGGATTCACGAATGACTTCCCAGGTACAGACCATGGGCAGAGCTGGCTTTTTTAATAGAACAGGTTCCATGAATTCTCCGCCTTTAGTGTCTAATTTCAGAACTAGGCCATGGATTCTCCTGAGCCCTATCAAAAATGTGCTAAGACTGCACAATGGGAGGTATTTCAGACTTAACACTGTGTCTCAGCTTTTCTTGTTTCTTTGTTGTTTAGACCAAAAAAAAAAAAAAAATGGAGTAATCGCTTACTCAAAATAGCCTCTTTCTTTCAAACCATGTCATTGGTTTTGAACCATGTAAGCATCTGCCCTCCAGAGGGGAAAAAAGCTTTTAAAAACCAATTCATGTGACAAATTTAGTGACTCTAAGCCTACAGTAGAACCTTAGAGTTACGAACACTGGAGTTACGAACTCACCGGTCAACCACACACCTCATTTGGAGCCAGAAGTATGCAATCATGCAGCTGCAGAGATAAAAAAAAAAAAGCAAATACAGTGCACTACTGTGTTAAACTATTAAATATAAAGAGAAAGTTTAAAGATTTGACAAGGCAAGGAAACCGTGCTTGTTTTGTTTAAATTAAGATGGTTAAAAGAAGCATTTTTCTTCTACATAGTGAAGTTTCAAAGCTGTATTAAGTCAATGTTGAATTGTAAACTTTTGAAAGAACCAAAACATTTTGTTCAGAGTTATGACCATTTCAGAGTAACGAACAACCTC
Source organism: Eretmochelys imbricata (assembly GCF_965152235.1). NCBI lineage: Eukaryota > Metazoa > Chordata > Testudines > Cheloniidae > Eretmochelys > Eretmochelys imbricata. The sequence goes on along the minus strand of NC_135592.1, from coordinate 10,551,011 downwards.
CATTCTCGAGGTGTTTGTAACTCTGAGGTTCTATTGTAGTAGCAACAAATGTTAATGGGGAGGAAGAGACTTTCAAACATATTGATACAGAGGTGATATAATGTGCTTAGATGTTCTTTATTAATTGCAACAGTGACCGGGAGCCCTAGTCATGGACCCAGGGCCCATTGTGTTCAGAGCTGTATGGACACAGAACAAAAGATGGCCCTGCCCCTAAAGATCCAACAGTCCAAGTAATACCAGGGTTAGAGCAGGTTGGGAACTTTCAAAGGGAAAGCTTTTTCCACCAGAAAATGTCAATTTGTCAAAACTGAAACGGTTGGCAAAAACAGGTTTGTTTAGACAAATCTGATTTGAAACCATTTTGAAATGTCCAGTTTTGATATTTTGAAAATGAAAAGCTTAATATTTCAATCTGAAGTGATTTTTTGGGGTTTGAGAGTTTTAGTTCAGCTATATTAATTTTTTAAAAAAAGTAAATAAAGCTCCTAAACAGAAATTCAGCATATTGAAATAAGAAAAGGAGTACTTGTGGCACCTTAGAGACTAACCAATTTATTTGAGCATGAGCTTTCGTGAGCTACAGCTCACTTCATCAGATGCATACCGTGGAAACTGCAGCAGACTTTATATATACACAGAGAATATGAAACAATACCTCCTCCCACCCCACTGTCCTGAATACCAGCAGGACAGTGGGGTGGGAGGAGGTATTGTTTCATATTCTCTGTGTATATATAAAGTCTGCTGCAGTTTCCACGGTATGCATCTGATGAAGTGAGCTGTAGCTCACGAAAGCTCATGCTCAAATAAATTGGTTAGTCTCTAAGGTGCCACAAGTACTCCTTTTCTTTTTGCGAATACAGACTAACACGGCTGTTACTCTGAAACCTAGCATATTGAAATGTTTTGCCTGACCCAATCCAAATTGTTTTTGGGTTTCTTGGTTCACAGGTTTTTTCCCAAGATTTGATGTTTTGTTCTGATTTGAGAATGAAATGTCAACCTCTTTTCCTAACTTTTGAGGATGCGACTTCCTGCTCCTCTCTAACTGGGATACTAGGAACCTGGCTGATGGGGTGGGTAGGCAGGGCAGAACAAGTGGGTAAATCGAGAAAGAATAAGTTGCAATTAAGCGAAGGGAAACGTAAGTGGAATATCAGGAAAAGCCTCCTAGTGGTGAGCTGTATCGAGGTTTCCATGAGGTTGCCCATTAAAGTGGTATCTGGGTGCTGTAAGGCTGGAATGATCTCCCCAAGGGACATGGTGGCAGCCCCATGGCTTGGAATGTTTAAAAGTGGCCTGGTAAAAGCATTAAAATATGTAGGGGCTGATGGCAGTGGTGCTGTAGCCATGCTGGTCCTGGGATATCAGAGCGATCGGGTGGGTGAGGTGATATCTTCTATTGGACCAGCGTCTGAAGGTATTGCCTCACTCACTGTCTCTTTAGCGGCTGATTGTCAGTTAAGCTAAAGTCCCCTCTTATGCCTTTCTGGCCACACAAAGGGGCCTTAGAGTGGGTGAAAAGGGCCCTTGAGAATCATCCCTTGAGCTGGCATAAAGGCTCCCAGCCTCCCCCTGGATTGGGGGCATAGATAGAAAGCCAGAGAGTGTTGCAGTTCTCTGCCTCTCATGGCACATGGGTTGAGAGGCTGCTCGTAGGGGGAGTGGGGGTGGTGGTGGTGGGCAGGGCCAGAACGTGTGGAGTGCAAAGGTGCCTCAAAAAGCCAACTTTGCCTCTTCCTCTGTGGGCCGGGCCCAGGTGCGGGAATGGAGCAAGTGAGAGTCAGGCTCTTAGCGTAGGGACTAATCCTAGATTGGAGGGGTCTCCAGGTCTGACTCTCTGAACTCCTAGGGACCTGGGGGTGAGCATTCTAAGCTCCCGACTGAGCGTTTGGAGTTGCAGTGGTGGGTGTGGTCCTGTGTGTTCATATAGCCAACGCTAGGCATCTGAAAATCTCACAGGCAGTGGTGTCTCTGGGCTTTGGTGCCTGGTATTTAGAGGCTGTCATTCTATTTGCTCAAGCTCCAGAAACCAAACTTTTTTTTTATTCCCTCTCCCTCCCTCCCTCCCCTCCCCACACACAGTTTGGTTGCACTTCAACCCAAGAGACCCTCCTTACCAGCGTATTAGTCACCTTTCTGAAACGATTGCTAGAAGCAGCTACGCTGGTTCTTTAATAACGGAGTATCCGCCATGTTATAGATTGCACAGGTGATAAATGCTGAACAGACAATGCTGAGGAGGATGGACTCTTATAAAGATTGTTACACGGTGTCCACACAATGTGTGTTGGCTGAATGCACAAGTTTGTTAGAAAGCTGGCTGTACAATTTAATTAGGCACTGTTTCCAGTTGGGCTTGCCACTACCTGGCAACTTCCCAGAAAAGTCCCAGCCCTGTATATGGGGAACACTCAAAATTCCCACCCAAATACTCCTCATATCTTTCTTGGTGTGATCCTAGATCCACTCGTTCACGAGGTTCAGTGGCCTCAGAGGCATCCTTCAATGACAGGTGTTTCTGGGACTAGGTCTATGACAATGGTGCGGTCAGAAGTGAGGACGTCTGATGTATCTCTCTGGGATGAGTCTCTGAGGTTGGTTTTATCCAAGGCATATGCTAGCCAAGTTTGCTTCTCTTTACAGCAGTTCCGCCTTCAGGGGGAAGTGTTGCTGAAGAGAAGAAACTGGTTGCTTTATTCTGCCTTAGATTCGCAGAGCAGCTCAAACAGATAGTGAAGGTGCAGTGAACTCCAGAATAGATTCTCCACTCCTTTTTTTCATAATGTGGCAAAGGGGTACGTGTTTTAGAGGATGACAATGACCAAAGGGAAAATTTTAAGCTGAATGTCTGCCTGAGCAATTCCTGCCAGTGGGAGAGTCTGGCAAGGGGAAGGTTTAAAGCCCAACTGCTTGAGTCATTCAAGTCTCAAGCCCCAGTTGCAGGAGGGTACCCGTTACCACAGTTCCCTGATTGATTGTGGATGTTCACGTCTTTATTCAAGGACAACACACAGCTTTAAACTTAGACAGGCACATTCTCTTTCCTTCCCTCTGCTGTCCAGGACCTCCTGGAGCAGAAGTTCTAGGGCAGCAGTACTCAAAGTGGTGGTCCGCAGACTGGTGCTGGTCCGCGAGCCATCCACTGCTGGTCTGCACGCACATTGGGGGGAAAAAAATTTGCCGGTCCCCCACATCAGATAGCTTGAGAAGCACTGTGCTAGGGGACTCTTTCAATAAGACTTTACAATGATCAGGTGTATTTGTGAACTTGCCCACAAGTTATTTATTATTTGTATTAATGTAGCATCTAGGCCCCTTGTCATAGACCAGGCTCCTCTTCTACGGGATGACCTCCTGAGGTCCCTTCCAACCCTGATATTCTATGATTCTATGATCTGTAGGACTGCACACTTGCATGAGCGTGTGTACACACACCTACCTGTGTGTAATGTGAGTGCATGATTCTGTGTAGGGATGTTGTATCATTCCATGCAAAGATGCTGTTGCATTTGCAGTCTATTCTCCTCATTCTTTTTTTCACCTCTTCCATGCACTTTTCATCTGATGGGAGCAAACTTTTGCCAGTGCCCGGCAGCTGTGGATTTCAGCAGGCGTCTGTGCGCAGGGAGGCTCTCAGGCTGGCCCTGCTGCAGCCTGGATGCAAACTCAGCTAATCCAGCCAGCCAAGCAGGATGCATCTGAGCACTAGACGGCGCCTCAGTCCACAAAAGAATTCCCTGCTCTGCACACGCCAAAGATTCTGGGTAGCATCCCAGCCTTTGCAAAGTAATGCGGGCGTGGGGGAGAAGGACTCCCAAGAGCTCTCTGAACGCCGCCCCCCCCCCCCCCCGGCAAACCTGGCAGATAGTCGACACTGCTTTCTTCAGTGATTATCACTGACTCCAGAGGAGGAGGTGTCAGACAAAGAACAGGCATCCCTCTTTTCATTACTGATTCCTTCACATGATCCCGGATGCTTAAAATGCAACACTTTCCATAGAGAGCTGGTTGAGTCATGAGGCAACATACGAGGTTTTTTTATCTCTATCTATCCAAAAATGGTCTGACATGCAGCATCATGTTGTTCTTTCTGTTCTGGGGAAGCATGGGCTAGATGTGTGAATGTTGATCCAATAAGAGAGCCATCTTATTCACTGAAATATCCATATCTATTCCCCACATTCATGTGCTGTTTGTGTGTAGGAGTTGTTTTTTTTTCTTGCAGAAAGAAATCGGAGATTGATTTTTTTTTTTGTGCCTGTTTTTATTTTTTATATTTATTTAATGTTTTGGCAGATCTGTTCTCCCTCCTGGCCACCCCACCCCCACATCCCTTGGTAACTTAAATCTAGGCTTTCATTGCGAAACACAGAAATGCTGGATTTTGCAAGTGGCTGATTTGATTTCAATGTGCTGGACCGGATGTTCGGCTGGAGTATTTCTATGTAGCTCTGTCGAATCCATTGACCAACACTGGTTTACACCAGTTGGGGATCGGGCCCATGGGCTCAAATGAAGAGATGCTGATTTACACTGGTTGAATATCTGGTCCTTAGACATCAGCCGGTGTAACTGTATTGAAGCTGACAGAGCTGCGACACAAGACTGAGCTGAGTCTCTCACCCAAGATTTTTAGCAGAAACTTTTTTTTAAATGGGCCCATCTCTTCATCTGATGTAGCTTCCCTGCTTTGCTCCAGCTGAGGATCTAGCGCGCTCTTCTCTAAAACAGCTGAACAAAAATGGCATTGTGTTTATCTTTTGGTCTTCACTTCTTCCCCCCCGCCCCCTTTTTAGAAATTGGCCCTTTGACTTCCACTGAGTTACTGGCACAGAACAGGAGCCTTGAACTGAACAATAAAACACCTCGTTCCTCTGTCTGATCTTGCGGCAACTCGAGCAAGAAGATTTCTAGTCTTTGTTCTATTTCCTCACAAGGGGGATGCTCTTTAAAAAAGCAATGCCCCCTCCCTCCTGAAATATATATGTGAACGCATGTTCTTGCCAGGACCCTTTATGGCTTTAATTGTGTGGATATTATGCCTCGTTATAGTTCTATTAATATTTCGGTTTGAATTAGATTTGTCTCCTCTCCTAGCCCCCTCCCCTATTCTTACCAGCAGGGAATTCGCTATGTACCAAATCCAATCAAACACAATTCAAAGGGAACCCATAGGAAAAGGCCCGCGTTTGTGCGTTTCAGACTTTTTTGACTGACACATAGAGGGGTATGAGGCGATGGCTTTGGCATAAATCATTGAACTGTTTCTGCAGAACAGAGGAGGAGAGACCAGGCCATATGATGTGGTTTCCTTTTATTAAAGAAAATTTGCGGATGGCACCTCTGTGTGCTTATGCTGAAATGATACGAGCCAGTGGACAAAATGACCTTCGGGGCTGGAGAGGAGCCAGGCACTTTGAGGCTGGATAATATTTGTACCTACCGATTTTTTTTTTTAAATTGGGTAGAAGTTGGTCCCCACGGTCCCCACGCTCTGCTGATCTAAGGCTTTGGTGAAGGCGATACTGTTTATACAGGCCCTAATCCTGCACTACGCTCGCTGTGGGTGGATCCTTGTGCCATGCCCCACTGGAATGAAGGATTAAGTAGTACCTGGGCCTTGTCAATGGGGCTTTGCATTGGCTGCAGGTGCACATCCACGCAGAGATCCGTGAAGAGGGGCACTTTATGGCCATGGCTGCTTGCTGGGAGTGGTACCTTGCTCTGGGATTAGCCCCATTTGCAATCAGTTGGATTACCGGTGGAGTAAGGAGCTGCTTGGCTGGTGGAATTTCCCAACCTTTTCAGAAGGCCGGCACTTGGGTCCCTCCAGTTTGTGTTGCATAGGCCTGGTGTTTGCCATTTGCACAGGGGTGAATGACCCCACTGCGAGTAAGTATGGCAGAGCCATGACCCTACAGGGCCAGCTCCCAAGCTGGTGAAAACCAGCAGGGTGTGTGGCGCTATTCCCATTTACACAAGCTGTCCCCTGGGTTGCAAACCCCACAACAGGGGAGGTTGTTCTCTAGTGGCTTAGTGCCCTGCCTCCCAAGATGGGCGAGCAGTTGATCTGTTTGAATTCCTGTCATTTGACTCCAATGAAGCCGTATCGATCTTTGTGGATGATGAATATTGTATTTCATACTGCATACGGCAAGCCATTTGCTGATGGGACTGAATTCACGGAGTGTTTTATCCTTTTTTTTTTTTTCTTTTTAATATGATCAGCCGTCTGAAGAATCGGATCTCCGCAGCCCCATTCAGCAATCATTTTTGCATTATTTGATAAACTCTTTCTGTGTGCTCCCAACAGCTTTGAAGATGAGCAGTCTGCAGCGGAGGAAAAATATTATCTTAAAAACATCCCCACTCAAACTGTGCTTCACTCAGTCCTAATGAAACAACGTATACCTTTATTTTACTGCAGTAGAAACTTGTCTTTTCCCCGCTACTCACCGCACTCGGAATCAAACGTGCTTCCCTCCTTGACTGTCACGTTTAGGCCTCTCTGCTTCCGCCGGGAGATGTTATGCCACTGAATGGCACAATGTGTGCTGGGAGTTGGGACGAGCCAGGTTTTTAAATGTCAATTGTATTTTGACATTTCGCTTGTAACACCCATGTTGAGGATGGTTGACTCCAGGCTGTCAGAGTGCACAGAAAGAGGAGAAGTCACAGCTGTTCTGAAGGGGGATGTGCTGTTTGTGAGTCTTGGAGAAAATCAGGAAGTGATGGTGTCATAGGATGCTTTGGAAAATGTGGTTGCATAAATCTGAGTAACTCTGTTTCTGGGTCCCTAGTTTGAGGCCCCTGTGGTCTGAGGTTTTTTTGGCTGGGCACTTGAAGCTCTGACTTCAGCTGGAGTGATGGTGGCTTAGCACCTCTGTGATTCAAGGTGAGAAGCCAGAATCAGTGGCCCCTTTTGAAAAGTATGGCATGGGTGCAGAATGAATCAAATCTGCTGTTTGGGATTTTTGGAGTGGGAGGGAGGATGACCGAGAGACAGGCACAGTGGGAAAGGAGAGGAGAAAACTTAAAGCTTCCACCACAATCCCTTGCTTTGGAATTGGTTCTTTCTCTGTCATGGTTGCCTGTGGAATTAAATGTAGGAACCAACTATTTGTCCCACTGTATCCAATGATACATTGCTTCACCCACTGCCAGAAGCAGATCGTTGGGTATGTGATGCTTAAGAGGAAGGTGGTTCTCCACTGCCCATGCAGTAGATAGGGTTGGTTGCATGATGCTATTTGTGGTGAAAACTGTTCCTTATACCTGTTTGTGGTCATGTTATGTTTGACTATGATATTGGCTTATCTTGCTTTAGCCTACTAGAGAAAAGATGAAATTACTTTCCTTTTACCATGCACCTGTATCTGTAGCTCTCAAAGCTCTTGAGTCAAGCATGTAAGTGCTGTTTTCCCCGACTGAATGAGGCACAGAGAAACTAAGAGCTTTACCCAACTCCCTCTGGAAAGACTTGAATGGGAGTTGGGCCAATCACTTGAGGCCTGGCCCAAGGTTGACAGCCAGGAATAGAATCCAGGTCTCCTGACTCCAAGCTTTCCATTCCCTCCACTGATTCCAGCTGCCCCTTGGCTGTGGTCTCAGACTGGGGCTGGACCAATTGATCCACCACTCTAGTGTCTAGGCACGTTCATTATCCCAAGCATGAACTTACTCGGGGTATTTGTATTGTCCCCACTGAGTCCCCAAGCAGTGTTAGAGCCAACAGTCAGCTAGGAACTCTTCCCCATATGGTAACTGGGGGAGAAGACTGTCACCAGCTGAGCAGATTCATAGATTAAAGTCAGACGGGACAAACATGATCTAGTCTTTACCCAGGGATTCTTGCATCTCACCCTTATCTTATGGTTGAGTGCGCGCACATGTGTGTCTAATGAAGACATTGTCCTCTTTCAAACCAAAGATCTTTAGTTTTCCTCTATTCAACTGTCCTTATTACACAGGGACTAGAACCAAAGGATTTGCAATGGGATATGGAGACTTTTCACCTGTTGCTCATTGTTGTGAATTTACTTGCTGCCAAGGAAAACTGACACTTGTGCCATCGCTGGCTGTTCACTGGCCTGTGGGAGCTGAGTTTGGTGGGACTCCATCCAGTCCCTGGTTGGTGTTGTGAAAACCACCACCAGACCTGGTCCCTGTTGGCAGCTTCCAGCCAAGATGCCAGTGACTGAATGGGAACAGACACAGTGAATAACTCACTGACATTTAGAATAGCTCCTCCTTCCCTGCCTGGTAGGGTTGACGTGAGGTTAAAGCCATGCTTGCTTGTGAGCTGATCTGATAGTATGATCAGCATTATAGAAAAAGCTCCCGTTAATAAATACACAAAGATAAAGCCCCTCCCAGGGGCAGGGTATCTGGTCACAGGCATGGGGGAAAAGTAGGGCTGTCTGGGCCATACACATTTTACAGAGAATTACGGCCCTCCAGGGCTGTCAATCTACTTTAAAATCAGTGGTGTTTTCTAGTAGCCACTTATTTAAACTGATGGTAAGGGACAGTCGTCATTTCAATGTTTTTTAAATAAACAAGAACTGTCTTCACTTCCTGCAGTGGAGGGCCAGGACCCTTGCCTGCGGCAGGTGGGGCTCCAAAATCACATTAATGAGGGATTTGCAAGCTCTGGTGGTGGCTTTTGCTACGGGAGTTGGACTCTCACCTGGAGGAGGAAAAACATCTACTTTGGGCTGCCACAACCTTGATTCCAGGCATGCGGGAGTCAACGGGGCTCTATTCCTGATTCCTGCCCTCGTGGAACAGGGATGGGGAGTAGGTAGAGTCTTGCCCAGAATATCTTGAGCTTAATCCCCCAGGGATAAGGAGAAAATGGGAGAAACTGTCAGTCCCAGCACTTCCTATAGATATTTCTGAGGGTGGGGAGTACAGCTTATTCTGTCATTTCCTTAGCCTCTTAGCTCCCTTTTTGTAACCACCCCATTGCTCAGGGCTGCCTAATGTCTCAATCCAGCCATAAACTTGCCATTCCACGCAGCTCCGGCTGAGGCTTGGCTCAGAGCACCCCATATTCTGGATTTGTAAGGGTCAGGGGAGGAGAGGGCTGCTTCTCTGTGTTCCTCGCAGTCATGACTAAGCTGCTCATGTGGTGACATTGCCTTCTCAACAGAGACACTGTTGGGTGCGCGTGTTCTGTATTCTTCTCAGATGCGTGAGGCAATTCCCACAGCCTGATTGGCTGACGTCCCAGGCTTTCATTGTCTTCTAGGGATGCTCCTCTGACAGCAATAAAGACCTTGATGCAGGGTGCTAAATGGCTTGCTTGTGTCTCTAGGATCATCCCATCCCCACAGTCAGTTGCTGACCCTCACCAAATGCCTTGCACTGGGATGATGGTTGTTTTAAGTAGCCCCTCCTGATGCAGATCTTTCCAAGGGAGGGTCTTCTCATGGGAGTGGTTGAGTTCAGAGGAGCCCCAAGGGCTATATTATGTCCTTAAGCTGCTGCAGGTGGGAGGGCATCATTCAGACCAGACTTGTCACCATCAGCCCTATGGGAGCCTGACCTCTCCATGCCCATTGCAGAAGGGGCAGGGTGCAGCCTATACTGTGCAGGCCGTGAGGTAGGACTGTGGTCCCATGCAGTCTCCCTGCCTTTGGAGAGGGTGCCCTAGATTCCAATAGCACTCAGGCTGAGAGGTTTGATCCTGCAGCTGTTAGAGATCAATGGGATCTGTAGAAGTAGAAGCCTGGCCATTGTTGAGAGGAGCAAAGTAAGAGTGGCTCCTTGTAGCCTCTGGGACCAGGGATGTTGGAACATAGTGACTGCAGGTTGTATTCAGGTGAACAAGGCTGTTGCTGGGAGCAGTATGCTATTTAAAATGTCTGGAGATATTTTATTCTCTTTAGCTTCTTTCCCCCCCCTCCCCATCTCAGAATAACATTTGAAATGGCCCACTATACTTTCCATCATGAGATGTTCAATTCTTAAAAAAACAAACCCAACAACCCACCCCCAAAGGGCCAGATTCTGATCCAGGTATGCCAGTGTAGATTTGGAGTAACTTCACTGCCTTCAGTAGAGTTACTCTGGATTTACACTGGTGTAAATGAATGAGAGTTGGCCTAAGGGGTCTGAATCTCCTCTTACTTGCACACACTTTACAGGTTGAACATTTTGGGAGGCTTTGGGGATTGATTTGATTTCAGGCCCCCTCCTCCCTCTTCCAGACCAGAACAGCAACAAAAATCCCAACTACCGTAGCTTTCTATAAATGAGATCATTTTAACAAAATAAGCTGCAGGAGTGAAGCTAGGAACATGATCCTGCAGACATCCAAGTCAGTTAGAATGTGGCCATTGGCTTCATTAGGAATAGGGGCTATTTTCAGAAGAACACATGGGTTTGGGTGCTAGGCTCTGTTGCAACTTGCTGATGGTGTGTTACTGGGAGCTGCTGGATGCTCTTTCAGTTCCTCAAAGGGCTCTGAGCTCTTTGGGAAGTCCAGCCTCTGAGCATTCAAATATCAGACCCTGAAGTCTTGAAAATCCAGCTCTGTAACAATAGCTAATGGCTGGAGCACTGGACAGGGCCACGGAGACCTGAGTTCTGCTGCGGGGTGACCTTGGGCATGTCCATGTCTCCACTCCATACCTCAGTTTCCACACCTGTGAAAGGGGGGTAATGATACTGACCTCCTTTGATGTTTTGAGATCTATAGATGAAAAATGGTTATATAAGAGCTTGGTGGTGGTATTATTTATTAAGGATCTTACTTGCCCCTACATTGGGGCATAAGATATCTTGGTATGTGCTTAAGCTCCCTGCTGTACACCTAGATACATTATTTCAGGCAGGCCTGAGAAGTGCACTTCAGAAAGTCCTGATTACCTTTGTAGGTGAAAACCAAGCTCTAAACTTTCATTTTAAGAGTTGGTTTATATTTAATTTCACCCGTTAAAGGGTGAGGCAGGGAAGCAAATCAAATTAGTGACTCCCAATGCAGGGCCAGATCCTCACTGGAGTAAACAGCTGTCAGTGGAGCAGTCATACTAGCTGAGGATCTAGCCCATGGTTTCTATTGTGTTCTTGACTCCTTTTGCTTTAGGTGGCTTAAAGAGACACTTTGGTACACACTCCAGTTACAGCTTTCAGTGGTCTCCGAGCACCATGCTATAGAGTGAAAGGCACATTTCAGAAGCCCTCTAGTGACCGATTAGCGACCAGTCATTACCATGATGGATTAAAGCAGTTGCTGTGTCAATGGTTATTACTAGGGGCCTCTTTCCTGCCCCCCTCTGGATTAATGAATTGATAGACCGCAACGACTTCTTCAGAGCCACTAGTGTCTGCCAATGAGTTGGTTTATTAGCAAAACAAGACACTATTCAACCCACATGCTGTGCTGACTATGTGCAGGAAACGAAAATATTATTTGTACTGCTGGGGGGACCCAGACCCAGAGATCAGAACCCTCTTGTGTGTGTGTGTGTGTGTGTGTGTGATTTACTTACACTCTCTCTGAGACAGTCCTTGCCCCAAAGAGTGTCCTCCTATAATAATGCCTTTCATTTGAGGATCTCAAAGTGCTCTCTGTAAAGAGCGATTGCTTAAGTTTTGCCGCACTCCTGAGCGGTAGTCGATACAATTATCCCCATTTTACAGGTGGGGAAATTGAGGCATGGGGAGGGGGTTTCTTAACACTCTTCATTTTGAACCGTGGCAGAGGCATGCCTAGACCCCAAGGAGCCTGAGCGTTGTAACCACTGTCATACTTACTGTAAAAATACTCTCGGAAAATTAGTTGTTGCCCCCAGGCACTGATCTGTCTATCAAACACCTACTGCCAGGTACCCAACCTCCTTAGAGACCGCACCGTGCCTTGATTTTAACCAGACCGTTCGTGTATTAAAGGGGTGAAAAGATGCCCTAGAAATGTTAAGGGACGAGGTTATCTATCAATCCCCTCCTTCCTGGGGCTTAGAGAAGGGGGGGGGGGGGGTTAGTTCTAAACAGGGAGTCCTAGCATGGCCAGCTAGCCTCCAGTCGCAGACCTGGCGCGGAGGGGTGCGTTGTTTTGACAGCCCTAGCCGAAAAGGGGCCCGAGTGGGGTGGGCGGAGGGGAAGGAGGGTTTCTGGTGGAATCCCTGCCTTCGCTGCCCGGTGCGTGGGTTGGCAGAGAGGCCGAGGGGCCGTTCGGTGTGAGGTGTGTCCGGGTTTGTGCGTGGAGGGGGTGTGCGTCGGGCTTTGTGGGTGGGTGTAGGATGGCTGTGAAGTGCATTTGCACACACGATCCTCTCGCTGCCCACCGCCAAGGTGCATTAGTGCTTTAAAAGGCTGGCCGCAATCAGAGCCTTGGGCTTCACCGCAGCTCGCACTGCAAAACTTCCAAGGCTCGCTCGCTGTCGCTGGCTGCTCTGTGTGCTGCTCAGCAGATGTTATCCGACTGAATTTAGTTTAGCGTGACTGCCGCTCCCTTCCTCTGGCTCATCTCCTACATCTCTCTCTCGCTCTTTTTTTTTTTTGCAGTGCTGGGGGGGCGGGAGGATGCCCGGACCGTTCCCTCGCAGCTGATCTCTCTCGTTCTTCCTGGAGGACCTTTTTTGAGGTTTTAAATCAACCGCTGACGGTCAGCCAGGATTCTCCTTCCCCCCCCGCCCACCCCCGGACGCCAGCCAACAGCTCCCCTTTTCTCTTCCCCCGCTCCCCAGCGGCAGTTCCGCTGCCTTATGCGTCAAATTTAAAGGGTTTCTTTTAAATTCATAAAGCAATTGGATGACGCGCGCTGGCGGAAGCGGGTTCATCTCATTGCCCCTGGAATACAGCTTTCTTTCAGCAAGATCTGGGGTGGATAACAGAGCCCCCTCCCACCCACCCCCCTTCCAACTCCCCATCTGGCTGGCCTGGCTTGGGAATCTCTTTCAGCACCATGCAAGTGGGCAGCTCCTCTGGGTGAGCCGTGTGTACCTAAACCGGCTTGTCCAAGGGGGGGTGTGCGTGTGTAGGGGGGGATTGGCACCCCCACAAAACCAGGCCCGAGTCTGCATTATTCCTTGCTATCGAGGCGTAGAGTGGAGGAAGCCGGGTCTCCGTTGCAGCCCCGGGGAAGGGCTCGGAGATTACTGTTGCTGGAGTGGGGAACTGGCCGTGCCCAGGTAAAACAAGCCAAAGAAATTAGCCACTGCTCTCCGGGCTGCCCTGGGTGCTGGGCAGACGCGCGCTCCGCTGTAAGGCTCGGGGAAGGAGACGAGTGAAACCTGCCATCGGTCGAGCCGCTGGGCAAAAGGCCGGGGGAGGGTGGGGGAAGGCAGCCAGAGGCTTCAGCACCTTAGGATCCGTGGACAGCTCCTTGCGAGGCTGCTCCGGGAAGCCAGGGGCTTGGAAAGCGCCGAGAGGATTCGGATTTCGCCCAACTTTGCCCGGGTGCGGAGGGGTAAGTTCTTCAATTTCTCCTCCCCACACACCCTTTGATCCCCGTCGGTGCGATTCCTGTGCGGTGTGGGTTCCAGTCAGGCCGGACGGGGCTTCTCGCCACGAGCCAAAAGTGGCTTTTAAGGAGCAATCCCGAGGACCGATCTCCTTCTCTTCAAGACCAAAAATGCCCCCTCTTGGAAAGCATCTGACCTGCAGGGCTGTAATTAACAAGGTGTGTGTATGGGGGAGCCTAGGTCCCATTGAGCTATCCGATCCTTATTACTATTTCGATGGAGGGGGCGCAGGAGTGGGAAGACGGTTTACCTCTGAATTGGGGGCTTTGCTTGTTCGAGGACATGCTAATGAAGCCATCAGCACAGCCAGGGGCTTTGGCTAGGCGATGAAGGGTCCTGCTGATGGATTGCAACGCCTCATTGGGATTGCAGGTTTGAACAGGAAGGGGATGGGACGGGGGTGGTGGTGGGGAACCCTTCCCTCTCCTGCCATAAATATAACCGCACCCCAATACCACAGGGGCAGAGAGAGATACGGCAAAGGAACGGGCACGTAAGATCTTAAGTCAAGATGTATCTTCCGCAGCAGGCTGGGTTCTGTTCCTTCTCCCCCTTGTGCTTTTAATGTGGCATCTGCATCAAGATTGAGGTATTGTTTGAACCCCGATAACAGTTTTAAGGGGGGGGGGAGGCAGACTGCGGCAATCTAAGGTTCAGCAGAAAGACTTTCAACAAGGATTAAATCGAGCCTAACGTGGAGAAAGATGCTTGCCCGGGCAGCCAGGGAAAGCAAAGGAAAGGAACTAAGGAGGAGACGATTGAAACCGGTGCGGACGCTGGCGGGGTGAGCCGGATTCAATGTGCTTTCCGAGGCTGCTTGGCTGTTTCAATTTCACTCTTTCCTCAACTAATTTGCATCGTTAGTAGTTTGCATCCGCAGCGCCCCCAGTTGTGCTGGGGACTGTTTCTCTCTCCCCCCCCCCCCCCCGCCCCCGCCTTGCAGGTCTGGTTGGCTAATCCTGCCTGGTAATTAGCCCCACCACCTTCCCCAGAGCGTGGCTCCGGGACTGGAAATCAGTCTGGCTTTTGCTAACCGCTAACCCCCCCCCCCCCCCGCCCCGCTTGCTTGCTTCTTGGCTTGCACACTCAGTCCCCCCGCTAACTCATGTCGGTCTAGCGGAGGCTGGGATCCTAGCACAGCGGTTAGGGGAGGGGATGCGTTTCCCAGGGCTCTCTGCAGGAGCGAATAAGAAGGGAGGCCGGGGAAGATATTGCAAATGCGAGAGCCGCGGACTGTGACTTTGTGTGGACCGGTCCAGTAGATCCAGGCATGTGTAGTTACTGGTCAGGCTGTCTCGTCCCTGGTGTCTGCTTGGCATTGCTGCCCTGGGCTCGAGCCCTCCGGGCTCCCACCCACAGCAGAAGGGCAAAGGGGCGTGTTGCCATTGCAGAGGAAATTGCAGCTGCCCCTGTTAGGCCAGTGGGAAATTTCGGTTGTCAATGGAGTGTGAGAAGGCCAGGTGTTATCTCGGTTGTCTGTGAAGAGCAGGGGCATGAGCCTAGCTTCCCAACAGCTTTACATTTCCAATAAGCCAGAGGTGCTGGTGATCCGCGCCTTGCCTGTGTCCTGGGTACAAACGCGTCCCCGTGGGTGTTTCTTTCCGAGGCTATGGCTCTCTAGTCAGAGCTGTTATCCCAGCTCTGCTGTTACTTCTTTTGAAAAGGAAATCTGATTGGTACCTGACAGCCCAAAGATTGGTACCTGGTCTCTCCCCCCATCCCCCCACTTTTCTATTGTAATGTATTTTAAGTGTCATAAGTTTGCTGGGCTCAGCTCATCCCTAGCAGGGCGCTTTTGTCTCCAAAAACCACCACCATCATTTTGCTTGTGTCTGCACTTAGGAGGCTCAGGGATGAGTCATCCTTGTTGCTGGCTGACCTTTGGCTCTGGGTTTGAAGAGGGAACAATACAAGGCTGGGCTGGAGGAGAGAAGCGGAGGAGGTCCCATGTGCTGGCTGGTTGCCCTAGGCACAGCCTGTGGGTGAGGAGAGACCGTCCGATCCGTTGAATGCCTCCAGGAGCTCAGGGAAATACCAGCAGTTCGATCAAGAGCTCATCTCACTTCTCCATTCCTCCTACAGCATCTCGTTTCCTTCAACTACCAGGGAGAGCCTGAGTCGAGGGCACCTTCCTTGTGGAAGTTCCTGCTGCTCTGGGGGAAAGGAGGCATTGGCCTGGGAAAAGGCTCACCCCTGCCTTGCAGTGCAGCTCAGGACTGAAGGGGAGAGGGTGAGGAGGGGACCCCCCCCATCAATCCCAGCTGCAGTTCCAAAACAACATGCTCCAAGATGCAGTGCTCCTTTTCTTCTGCCAGGAATACCTCACACTTCTCCTTCATTCAGCTATCCGAGCCATTTCACCAGTGAGTTTGGCCCTGGGGTGGGAGCTCTCTGAGGGGAGTGAGGGGTAAATCACAGGAACCGTAGGTCATCCCAGGTCAGAAACTGTCTCCCACAATGGCCAGCACAAGCTGCTTCTGAAGGCAGGTTGTCCCCGGCTCCCCTCAGTTTGGGCAGCTTTCCTGCTTCCTAGCATGCTCTAAGGGAGGAAGGGTTGGTTCCATGGTTAGTGTGCTAGCCTTGGACTTTGTAGACCCAGCTTTAATTTCCTGCGTCATGTGCCCTTGGGCAAGTCTCTCTGTGCCTCAGTTCCCCATCTGTACAATAGGGATAATAGCCTTCCCTACCTCACAGGCTGCTGTCAGGATAAATGATTGTGAGAGGCTCAGATACTGTGGTGTTAGATCTAGAGATACAAAAAGCAGAGAGGGAAGTGAAATAGAAGTTTACACTCAAAACAAAATCCCTCCCTCCCACCCCCACCCCCCACGATGCTGATCCTTGCAGTCCCAATCCCCTTCCCTGACCACTTTCCATGGCCTCAGTGCTTAATTTGTAATGAACGAGATGCCAGGGCTCCAGCAATTATTTTACTTTGATAACTGATACAGCAAGCCCAGAGAGCCCTGGCAAGCCCTGCCACAAATTAAGCCCTGCATGGCCTCTTGTCAATATCAGACTGGAAAGTGCATGGGGCTATTGGCTGACAGTTCCTCTGTCAGCTGAGGCCCAGAAATATTGTCACAAAATACCTGGGGGAAAAAATGTGCTTTTCAACTTTTGCGTTGCTTGCCTGATTGTCTTTCGGCCTCCTGAATATTTGAAGGAGGTGGAAGAAAATCGATGTGCTGAAAACAGCTTCACCTAATCATAAACCACCATAAAATACCCCTCTCCTCTTCTCCCACCCTGAGTATTCTTCCACTAATTTTGTGCTGGCCCCTTAATCTTGCTGTTGCTGCTTGGCTCTGTCAGTCTCTTTCCCCCCTTTGTCTTCTTGTAGCAATAAGGGTGTCGCCTCTCTGAAATGTAAGGACTTTACAAGCACATGCATTACACATCACGGCCTAGCAAGAAGCCTCTCTGGGGACATCAGGATATGCTCCACTGAAACTGCCTTGCCAATGATGGCTGGTTAGAAAAGGGGTGTGTGGAAGGGGGGTAGTCTGTTAATAATACAGTGATATCCTGGGACTTGCACATGGGGTGGGGGCGATGTGCATGTGGCAAGATCCTGGACCCCCGTTTGCGGCTGACGATTTCTGATGAGATGAAAGTTGGGCAGTTCTGTCATTCTAGGCCTGAGCTGCCCCAGTGAGCGAGTGGTTATCAAAAATTAATGTAAAGTTTTCATTGCATTTGTACATGCAGAAATGAAGACTGACTTCTTCCAACTCCCATACATTGGGATTGTTTATTAGTACAATCAGCTGGTTCAAATCAGAAACCCTGCTTTGCTTTTCTGCCTGTCGTTCTGTGAAATCCTCTGATCTCTGGCTGATACGTTCTCCCAGTCCTCTTCAATGTTCCTTTTTGGTGCGATACAATCCATGAAAGCAAGGGATTAAAACTGGCTCTTTTTTCCAAAGAACAAGAGAGGGAGAACTTGCCTGCAGTTACATATATTCAGATGGCCTGATCTTTCTATTGACTTCAATGGGCTTTGGGTCAGGCCCCATGTGTGTGTGTGGGGGGGGGCAAGAATAGTTTTATAAGGACCTAAATGAAGGCTGCTACTTCCCTTTGGAATGTTGTTTATTATTTATGAACTTTATTTATTATGAACGGTACGGTTCAGAGATTTCTACTCAGTAGCGCTCCGCTTTCCTTTTAAAAAATGAGCATGCAGAAGATGTGGCCATTAGCTGGACCACATCCAGTGGAGGTAGATATTAGCTCTCTTTTAATTGGGTCACCATTGCGTAAGAGCTCATGGTACTCGCCATGCTAGTTAATCCAGACATTGAATTGGGGCCAGATTTTAATTAATTTTTTTTGTTGTTTAAGTACAGGGTCTGTGTTTTTCTACTAAGAACTTGCTCATAGCCCTGGGGCTACATTTCTAGCTTAGGCAAACAAATACTGGGCTACTTAAACCTGAATTCTTTAGGTTTCCACTTTGTTTAAGCCATTTCTTGACTAATTCTTCGGCCGCCCCGCTTCTGCTATACTTAACGCAGGCTTGGCAGCAAAATCTACAGCCAAAGCGAAGTCCCCCATAATAGCCTCTCAAGTGGGGGAAAACTAGTGCAAGGTAATTGGAATATTATGCTTTGATAAGATGGTCCTCGCTCTCCAAAGGGTTAGCAAGACCCAAAAGGGTCTTGATGCTGGTTTAAACTCACAACAGCCACAGCAACGGAACAAAGGGAGGATCTCTCCTTGTTGAGCTTTCGCACTGGGGAGTCCATGCTATTTGGGATGAGTGGATTTTAATCACTTCATTGGCAGCGCCCCTTTCCAGTAGGGAGGAGGAACTGCAGTTTAGGGGTTAAAGCGGGGGACTGGGAGCAGGGGCATAATTTGCTAAGTGTCAAGGGGGGCAGTTGTCTCCCCAGACTTCTGACAGGTGTATATGCACCACTCCTTTGCCTCCCCCGATGTTGCAGGAGATAACCTATTAACCTACCATTTTCTATATGCTGATGCAGCTTTGCCCCCCCGTTCCCTGCTGCCCCAAATTTTTCTGAAATGGTGCCCCTGCCTGGGAGGCAGGAATTCTAGGTTCTGTTCTCCAGCTCTGTAAAGGTGTGGATTAGTGGTTAGAGCAGGGTACTAGGAGGCAGAACTCCTGGGTTCTATTTCCAGCTTAACAGGTGACTTTGGTGGGTGAAGTTACATAAGAACGGCCATACTGGGTCAGACCAATGGTCCGTCTAGCCCAGTATCCTGTCTTCCGACAGTGGCCAGTGCCAGGTTTCCCCAGAGGGAATGAACAGAACAGGGAATCATCAAGTGATCCATTTCCTGTCGCTCATTCCCAGCTTCTGGCAAACGGGCTAGGAACACCATCCCTGCCCATTCTGGCTAATAGCCATTGAGTTGGGCAAATAATTTCAATCTCTGTGTCTCAGTTTACCCATCTGTAATTTGGGTGTGATATTTTCCTTCCTACCTTGCACAGGCCGGTGAAGCTGAATGAATGCCTCTACGTCCCTCTGAAATCATGGGGCGGGGGACACATCCGTGTGATGTGATGGTGATCAAGATGGTAAATACCTTACAGGGTAATCAGATTCAAAACATAGAGAATCCCTCTAGGCAAAACCTTAAGTTACAAAAAGACACAAAAACAGGAATATCCATTCCATTCAGCACAGCTTATTTTCTCAGCCATTTAAACAAAACAGAATCTAACACATCTCTAGCTAGATTGCTTACTAAGTTCTAAGACTCCATTCCTGTTCTGTTCCTGGCAAAAGCATCACACAGACAGAGCCTTTGTTTCTCCCGCCCCCCCCAGCTTTGAAAGTATCGTGTCTCCTCATTGGTCATTGTGGTCAGGTGCCAGCAAGGTTATCCTAGCTTCTTAACCCTTTACAGGTGAAAGGGTTTTTCCTCTGGCCAGGAGGGATTTTAAAGGTGTTTACCCTTCCCTTTATATTTATGACAACAGGCAAACAATGTGGCTGCAATATGGGTGTTACTTTATACACCTTAAGGGCCAGCTGCTGTACACTGACATGCCTCTAGTGAAGTCAACAGAGCCCCATTAATTTCCATCAGGTGAGGAACTGGCCCAAGCTTTTCAAAGGGGCTCAATCCTGCTCCCATTCACTGCCGAGCTTCCACTGACTTAAATGAGACCAGGATCTGGCCCCACAATTCTCACTGCCTCTACTGGGAGCTCTGTGGTTGGTATCCCAGAGACTTTTTGGCAGCACAGTAGTTGCAATGTGGCTTCTGCTCCATGAAGTCAGACGGTGCGGGGGGTGCGATATTTGTTGTCTATGCCAACATATCTGTGCCAGTGTGGTCTCTGTAGCATAGACATGCCCTCAACGATTGCCAGACCAAATTGGCTCTCTTTACACGTCAAAAGTGGATGGCCTCTTGCTGCTGGAACTGCCAACTCCAGCTGAGGTCTGAATAACTCTGCCAGGTGTCTTCTGATTGGTACATCAGGGCCAGCAATAAAGGCTCTGGAATTGAAGTTTAACTGTTAGTGGTGGCCCCTGGGGACAGGCAGTACAGTCTGCTTGAAATCGCATGGAAAAACCTTTGTTGGGAGCAGGTTGGTCCCTTCAAGAATAGTTTGACTGAAACCTCGGCAGACAAGGCACTACAGGCTTCAAGTGTTTCATGCCACATTTGCTGAATTGATGGCTAAAAACACATTTCCCCCCTAATTGCCAGCCCTGAAAATTCACCCTAAAATCTGGGATTCAAGCTGGGAGTGGGGGTGGGGAGAGAGGTGATATCTTTTATTACTCATGCAGAATTATCATAGGTAAAAGATTCTGTAGCCAAGTGGTCACAATAGGGTTAACTGGGATACCCGGAGTATTATAGGGGAGAGCTATGTTCCACCCTTCCCTTACTTCCTGATTCAGTTCCCCCTGCTTTATTGTGATGCAGTTTAAATGAAGCAGCAAGCTCCCAGCCTGCAGTCTTGAATAGACTTAATTTTGTTATCCTGAGCGGTCCCTTCACAAATGATTCCATGGGCCTGTCTAGACAGCTCCAACGCAGGGTAGACCGTGGTTCGGCAATGCAAACTCTGCCCACAATTTTGGTGCTGCTGCATGAGCCGGAGCGGAATCCGCTTCCCTCTCCTACAGCTGCGTTGGCTCAGCTGGCTAAACAGGAGGAAAAAGAAAGTAACCGCTGATGTTTGTAAGTCCTGCAGGGAGGAAGGCATTTGTAACATAGCTGCTTTTCAGAGCAGAACCCCACTTTAATGGAGACCCCTATAGCCAGCTCGGGGGGGTGTTCGGCATGAATTCTGTTGCAGAAGTTAAAATATTTTCCAGCAGCAACATGGGAGTGGGAATGTGCCCTGAGTCTGTTTGTAAGATACAGGGAGCAAGCCAAATTCTGCTCAAATTGCACGTCTGCACCCTTGTTGACTTCAAAGTGCCTTTGGGCTTTGAGAGCTTGGATGAAAGTGCCCTTGAAATTGTCCTGTAAGGAGTGTACTTGATTTAAACTGAAGGTGGAATTTGGCCTGGCAAGTTGATGTCTAGCTCCATTGCTTAAGCGCAAGGATACTGTGGCCTGACCGTTTCCCCTGGCTCTGAAGTGCTTGTGCTGCATTGGGAGTGGATCTCATCTTGTGATCTCATCTTTGAATCTGACGTAGCCGGGACAAGCCACAGCTACTGTCTAAGTGCAAAGCATTGGCCACTCCCTTGCATTGGAAGCCTCGCTGCCCATAATTCCTGCCACCAGCGTCTGACTTATTGATACCCTGGTGGGTTTGCATAGCACATCGTGACTACGGAAAGCTGAGCAAATGGAAGGTGCAGATCTGTTAACATTGTTCCCTCTTTGTCCCACTCACCGGATAAAGCTATCCATGAGAGAAACAACCACACTGCAGCCAGGACAGAGCTGCTCACCCAGTCCACGTCTCACTGCCCTTTATGGAAAAGATTACGCAGGTGGAGCGAAGTTTTCAAAAGAGCCCAGCACCAACATAAGTGATCAGATTTTTCACAAGAGCTTAGGATGCTGGGTGCTGAGCTCTTGTGAAAATCCGGCTGTCGGTGTCATGACGCCAGCTGCTGGGCAGCTAAGCTGTCTTTGAAATCTGGTCTTTCTTTAGGTGCCTAAATGGGAGGAGAGCTCTTACGGATGTTGAATCCTTAAAAACGTGGCCCCGAGGACCCTGGAAATCAATCCGTGTTGGCCAGAGATGCTGAGAGGCCACACCATCAATTGATTTCAGTGAGCACTGAGCATTGTAGGGCCAGATTAACTTGATTGCATAACACCATGTCTCTGGGTGGATCTCACTGGCAGAGACAATTGAACCCAGGAGCTCTGGTCCGAAAAGCAGGAGCCTCTATTGCCTTAGCCAAAAGACCCGACTCTGCTAGCCAGGGCTGTAGCAGGCTCTGTATCTGCAGCCCTGGCCTCCGCTAGAGGGTGACAGAGTGCCGCAGTGAGTGGGTTACAATTGCACCATTTGTTGGTGATGTAGAAGTAAGGTGGGGGCTCCCTTGAATCCAGAATGGACAATGTAATAATACTCTGTACCGAGATGACAGCTTTCAGCTGGGGATCTCCAAGTGCTTCATGCGAGGTAGTGGTGTGTTAGGAGGGACGGTTATCCTATTTTACAGATGACTAAAGAGAGATTGCTTATCACTCCTGGGAGGTAGGTGAGGGCTATAACAGACTGGTTAATGTACATAAGCACCACTGCCCTGTATTGGATGGAACTGTGTGACATAGGTCCTGTACGGTGAACAGCTAATGGAGATTCTCCATCACAGAGGGCAGGGCTTTTGGAACAGGAAGGTCTGGGTTCTACCCTCACTGTCGTTGTGAAGTTCCCAGTGGCCACAGGCACAGGGGGTGGCATGTGACAGCTGTGAACTACTGGGTGGCCCTGGGTTTAGTATGATATTCCTGTGTAAGAGGGGTGTGTGTGTGTGAAGGGGTGGGGAACACAGAGGCTGTTGTCCTGTCTATGCTGCATTCAGATGTGTGCTTGCACCATGTGGAGACATGCCCAAGCTAGCTGTGGTCTAGCCAGCTCCAGCAACAAGAGCAGTTGAGGCAGCATGAGCTAGCCTAGGGTACGTACCCAGGGCCCCGGGTGGGTTGTACAGCCCAGGCTGCCATGGCTTCATGCTACTGTTACTCAAGCTCGCCTGGATATGTCTGTGGGCTGCAGCCACACCTCTGCTTCCGGTGCAGACAGACCTTAAGTGACGGGCCTGAGTGAGTCACCGGCTCTGAGTGAGTTCCAGCTCCTGGTCCTCCAGCTATCAGACAAAACGCCGGCTACGGAAACCATTGATTGTAGGCAGCTGGCAGAGACCGCTTTAGAGGAGCTGGGCAGTCAGATGCACGCAGGGAAGTCAGTCACATAAGGGGCCTATGAATCAGGCTGGGAAGTACAAACCCTCTAGAGCGACAGCTGTAAACCACCAGCACTTAATGCAACACAGTGGTTTATTTAAAGCATCCTGTGTTCAAGGCCATTGCAATCAAGCTTAGTGAGAAATGATGCCACGTAAAAACGGGTCTGAATACATTGGGATGACGCCAGTGAGAGCCTAGGTGCGTTATAGAGGACAAGATGCAGGTAGGATGTCTGGGCTATATAGAATAATGGACAGTTAGGGCCAGTTCCTCAGCTGGTGGAAATTACCAGAGACCCACTGGAGGCAAGGTGGTTATGCCTGTTTATGACAGCTGAGGATCTGACCCTTAGCACGTAAACAGGGCTCTGCTGCACAGAACTGTGTAAAGATGGACTCAGTCCCTCAGCTTGCGGGTGCTCAGAACCTTAATGGGTTGGACACACAAACCCTAGCTAAAAACCCTGCTGTGACGTGGGTCACTATTTTTCTCTTCATTTGGGGAAACTGAGGCAGAGAAGGGCTGGGAGTTGTCTAAGTTCCTACAGTGAGTCACGGGCAAAGCTAAAACCAGGGTTAGTGTATTCCTAGCGGTGTGTTCCGTGCACTAGACGCTGCTGCTTCTGCCCCGCCCCCCACCTCTTGCTGTCCTATGGCCAAGACACAAGTTTCAGGTATAATTCTGTCTGCAGCACAAGGCAGCTTGCAAACAAGGTCCCACCCTCACAGCAGCTTCCCTGTGTAACAAAGCGGGTGACGCAGCAGTAATATGGATGCGCGGCCCTCTCCATCCAAAGACGGACCTGAACCATTCCTTGAACACCTCTTAGCGCTTCCCAGGCACTTTTCCAACTCCTCATTGATGGCATTGTCCGCAGGAAGGGCCACCCAGCTGTGCGCTGGAGACACTAAAGTGGGCCGTTTTGCCGAGCATTGAAAGAGAGATGTGGAAAAGCTCCCTAACCCAGTGCTTCCATCTCCCTTCGTGGGATGATGCCATCTCCCAGCCCAGCGCCATTCGCCCACTGCTGTGCCCAGGAACTGCAGCGTGGTTCCTGGCACGCGCTGTGTTCTCAAGGAACAGGCACAACCAGTGCAACGACTGCTGAGAAGCACTATAAACGCTGGGTATTTTTGCAGTCGGACGTGTCCGATCTCCAAGACCACCCCTGTGGTGGTAGCCGTTATGGAGACTATGGTGTTGGCAGGACTCAGGTGGCCTCAGGTTAGATGACCACGTGTTAAAATCCTAAATCTTGCCCACACTACAGCCTGCACTAGGGGAACTGCACCCACTTTGAATGAAGGGTCCAACCCTCCCTAGCACAGACCCAGCCTAAGGTACCATTCCCACATGGCACCTTTCCTCCGCTTCCCAGGCGAGGAGATGACACTAACAAATGCTAATTAACGGCTCAATAACATTAAGCTGAGCCGCTCTCCGAATGCTTCCATTGATGATCGAGTTACAGAAAGCCAGCCCAGGAGCGGGGCACTCAGAGCTGGGTAAGTGGACTTGGCAGTTCTTTCCGAGCAGGATAGATGAAGCAGGCAGACCAGAACTGGCCAGCAGCATTAATATCCACTTGTGAAATTCCTGATGTTCGTTAAGTGGGTTTGACTCTGGCTGAGCGATAACCAGAGCTGGGGATTTACGGCCAAGGAACCCGGATATGCACACATCATCTGATTAGTTATCGTGCCTTTTGCCAGATTTCGGATCCAGCCTTTGGAGCCGGGAGTGGGGGGGGGGAAATGTCTCATTTGAAATAGAACGAGCCATCGAGATGGGCTCATTATGCGCTGATCAAGCGCTCGTCTGGCGTGGAGAGGCTGGAGTTGTGCTTTGCTTTCCTCTGGCTTCCGTGAATAAATCTCAGGCTCTCTCGCTGTCCAAATAGCTCAGCTTCAGCGGAGCTGAGTGGAAACGGAGAAGGGGAAATGCACCAGCACGCGCTTTCTGTGTGGTTGCAGCTCTGTGGGTTTCTTTTTTTGTTTTTTGTAACTGAAAATCTGGGATGGGGGGGGGACACGATATTCCAGATCTGCGGATGTAACACTAACATGGCCGTTGTTCCTAGAGGCTTCAAACAAATCAGGGCTCTGTTGTGCTAGGCGCTGTACAAACATGGATGCTGTATTTTGAAATGATGAACAGGAAGGGGAGCCTATCTTTTGCTTTAGCCGCTCAGTCCTGTGTAGTGACTCATGGGCTGTCACATACAGCTGCCCGTGTGGATCCCCTGGTGGAATGAGCAGAATTACCCTTGAACAGCTGCTCCTGTATCATTTTGGCAAGTGCTGGGATAGGTGCAGAGCACAAAGATGGGGGATCTGTTGATTTAACTCTGATTTTCTTTTCTTATGCTTCTGGGTGGGATGGGTGCCCCAGGGCTAGAGCTGCTGCTGCAATATCCCATTGCCTTTGAACTAGGATTCCCCCCATCTTAATTGTGCAGCTCAGACTCACCCTCCGAGACCAGATATTTAGGCCTTGCTGTATGCAGGGGATAGCTGAGTGCTTTGCAGCAGGAGTGAAATACCTACGGAGCTAGGCTGACTTGCACCAGCTGAGGATCTGGCCCCCTGGCTCAGTGGAATCGCCGGCTTCGGTATCTAAATGACTCTGTGCCAGCTTTCAGAGGCGAGGTTCGGTCTGCATGGGGATTTGGGCATTTGCAGCTCTGCCATGCGTCTGCATCCAGTGGCACTTTTCGTGAGAGTGGGGGTTTGCCTCTGTATCCCTATCCAAAATACCTGCTCTCCCACATCCCCATTAGCGTGTTATGTGCTGTGCAACTGCCGCCCCCCCCCCAAGAGGTGGGTGCATTCCAGTGGGGGTGTGATTCTTGTTTAAGTGCTTTGGGATGTAAGTTGCCATCTAGATGTAAGATACAGTTATACAAAAGAATAACCTAGCTGAAGGGGAAGAGTCCCCAGGCCTGGAGGATGCACCAGTAAAGCTGTTAGCAGCTGAATTATTCATCCACTGAGTATGTTAGACTTCCCAAGTCCTCTCTCCCCATCCTCCCACCCAGTGCTGCTTTCGTCCTCGTTCAGCTTCCCAGAACTGCAGGAATCCGGGGGAATGGATGGGGAGAGCGGCGGGTAACAGCCAGGTAATCTGGACCGTTTGCAGAGTCTGAACAGAGGAAATCAGCTAGGGGTCTGAAGCACATTGATCATTTTAGAGCTGGGGGTAGGGGGCGGAAAGTCACTTTCCAATTTTGCCTTTTCAGACTCAAGATTGTATCCTCTTTTTGGCGCAAGAGGAGAGGGGTCAGGGTGTGTGTGTGTCTTGTGGGGAGGGGTGGGAATCACTCCTTTCCTGCCCCATTTCCATCACACTCCTTGGATCCTCTCTGGCTCCTTGTAGCATCTCATTTGAGATCAGGAGGGGGATTCAGGGGAGCTCTTGTCCTCTCATTATTTGCACCTCTTTGTTACCTGCTGTGATATTTTTGCCTTCAGCTCATTCAGATCATATGATCAAAAGTTACATGAAAAAGGGAGAGAGAACAGGAGGGAAATTTATTTTATTTTAAAAGGAAAGCAGCTTTCTGGGTGCTCCAGGCTCTGCTGACCTTTGCTGTTGGGCCTCATTCCAGGGCTGGGATATTTCCCTCGTGGTTTCGTGGCTGATGTCACAGAAGCTGGGACCAGCTGAGCAGGGTATCTCGTCTTGCCCCGCCCAGCCCTCCTTGCATTGTGCAGAAATGTTCTGGCTTGTTGCATTTGCAGTCTGAGCCAGTGAGATGGGCTTCGGGTCACTCAGTCCTCAAAAGGAAACCCACAGAACGGTTGGCTGCTGAATGGGTCTTTAATCAAAGGGCGAGCCGCATGGGGATGCTTTAGAGATCGCTAGATAAGGGATTTCAGGGATCCTGGGCACATCCCTTCCCTCCCCTGTCCCCTGTATTGTGGCCCTGCCCATGCTTAGCAAGGGCAATTGGCATACAAGATAATTGGTGGGAGTCTGGGGGGAATCTCTTCTTCCTAGATCACCACCCTGTCTCTTCTGAGTGTCTGGGTTTCACTGGGGGAGGAGGACTCTGCACCTGCTTCTCCAAGCAGAGAGTACTTCTGCTTCCTGGAGCAGAGAACTTTGCATATGTGGGTCCCTCGCTCTTCAGTGTCAAGGCCCTTAGCCCTTAAGCATGTTCTAGCTTGCGCATTCCTAGTGTTAAAACCAAACCCACACTTGTTAGTATTATTAACTAATAGAACAAAAAGTTAATTTAGTTCAATGCCAAGATCAAGCTCCTTATTCTCTCCAGAAGTGGCTGCATTTTGGTGGGGGAAGAAGTGGTTCCTGTATCGTCACGGAATGTATAAGGAAGGCTTCCCCCCTTAACTACAGGTCCCTAAACAGGCCTGCAAAGTTCTGATGAACCTACAACGGTTGCATTTGTGCATCAAAATGTGGGTTTGAATGCGAGAACCAGGTGTTTGTGCATATGTGTGCAGGGATAGTTACCTGTGTAATTACCCAATCTGTGTGCTCACACAGGTGGGTTTGGGCAAGCTGCTTAAATGTATAGAGCAAAGACAGCTTAGCAGTTAAGGTAGTGGGCTGGGACTCAGGATATCTAGGTTCTAATCACTCGATATGTCTAGGTCCTTTTCTGGGTTAAGGTTTCTAGGCACAACCAGAATACAAATAATCAATCAGTGTTGCATGCTTAGCTTAGGCATGTGCATAGAAACGCTTTGTTCTGTAGCTTTCCAGGAGTTATGTACCTATGCAAGATTTATTATTCAGATTGAACAATGAATATTTATCTAGCTCAGCATTGCAAGAGTGCAAGGACAACATACTGGTCCAGGCATAGAATGTCAACTACCCTTTTACAATCAGTGATGGAGGGAAAACTAACTTTGTTCACCTGTCTCAAAAATACTATGGACCCAGGGTGAATCAAGTTCTGCAAGGGTGTATTACCTAGACGTGGATCCCAAGCCCAGTCAGCTTGGCCAAGTAGCCACTGGTTGTACAGTCCTTTTGTGGCAGGGGAGATAGGACTTGGCAATAAAAGCAATTATTTGAGGCTGCTGGACACAGACAGACCCCGAGGTGCTCCCTGGAGCCCTGATTGTGTTGTCTAGTCTCACCATCTATGGTTTCCCGCAGTCATGGAATAGATCGCTAGCCGCTCCCCTTTAGCTCAGGAGTGAGGAGAAACGGGTCTGCTCCTCAGTGATTGGCTCTGAACGCTAAGCTTCCCTAAAGGTTGGAAGTGTCTAGGTCTGGGGTTGGGCCTATGGCCATTTCTACTGGTGATAGTTTTGGGGCCTGATTCTCCATTTTCCTGGACCCTGCCTAGTTACTTGCGCCGTCGCAGGGGGAGTGTAAACTGCTACCAGAAGGGTAGCGTTTATCCCCCCTGTGCACTGGTGCAAACTGTCCCGCGCCGATGTAAAGAGCTACACAAAGGAATCCACTTGCAGCGTGCAACGAGAAGTTTTGTAGGTCCTGGGTTCTGCAGGACCATCTGCCGGCAACTTACAAGTGACCTCTATACACACCCAGAGCACTCTTGTAACCTCAAGGACAGCCCACGACTCCCGGCAAAGAATTGGGCGCTCAGTCTGCCTAATGCAGCAAGAGGGTGGATGCCGCACGGGGAGAAACGCCACTTCAGACTTCATCCCTGTGAGAACTGCTACTGTTGTTGCTTAATTTAATCCTGTCCTATTGACAAGGCCGCTCTGAAGCTCAGGCCCGGCCGGGGTAGCTCTGTCAATTGAAACAATTGATTGCTTTGTTGTAAATTAATCTTTGGCTTGGGTTTCTTTTGTGACCAAGATTTAGGTCAACCCTCATTTATACAGGGCCAACATTCCTCTTCGGCCAGTCAATGTGGTGATGCGGGAATCGGACAGTAATGAGAGTATATGGCTCATTCCATTCATGGGTCTGAAAGCCAAGTCAAGTATCACTAGCCAGGTTTAAAGGTGGGGAGACTGAAGCAGAGAGAGGCTAATGGCCTCATTTTTATTATTTTTTTTTTTTTTAAAGTGTAGTGAGCACTGGTGTCCAGTTACCCATGCAATGAGCCCAAGAGCTTGTGTGTGGCTAAAGCATACCTTCCCGAAAGGCAACCAGCCTGGATCTGAAGACATCTGGAGAGAATCAACCACTTCCTGTGCTAACTGTCCTGGTCACCTTTCACTATGTGCCTTCTTTCTTAATTTGAATTTGTATGGCTTTAACCTTCCAGACACTTTTTCTTGTTCGGCTTTACGGAAAGAGCCCTTTAGTACCTGGTATTTTTCTCCCCAGGAAGGTACTTACATTAAGTGCTCAGCACTTGAGAAAATCTGGCCCTAAGGGATTTTCTCAGAGTTCAGCAGCAAGTCAGTGGAAGACAGGAAGAAGAACCTGACTCCCATGACCCCACTGGCCAGTGCTGCCCATCATTGCAGAACTTTGTTGAGGGTTGAAACTCACAAACCCCTTGTCCTGGGTGTCCAGAACTTCTGGATGTCCCTGGTTTTGGATCACTGGGTTCTCCATACTTCCGTCTTTGAGCCAAGCCTCTGTTGGCTAGGACCATGAGGCACTGTTACGATGTGGTAAGCACGTCTTCCCAGCGCGTGAGATCCAGGGCTTTCTGGCTGGGAATTTACTTTGAAACTACAGCAGAGGCAGCCTGGGAATCGGAGGCTTTCATGCTGTAAAGCTCAGATGCTCCTTCACTTTTTGAAGCAAACAGCTTGGCTCTGGGTAATTCTGATTGCTTAAAAGCCCCGGCTGTCAGAAATGCTTTGGAAATTGGCCTTCAGAGCAGCTTTGACAAGCGGAGATGTACATAATTTATTGGGGTTGGTTCAGGCAGGGCCCCTCCCATCCGGGAAAGCCACAGATCAGCCGGATCCTCAGGTGGTGTAAATGGGAGGCGCTTTGGTGACTTCAGCAGAGCAGTGCCCATTTACATCCGCTGGGGATCTGGCCCGACACATCTAGCTCAGATACCAAGTTCTGTGTTTAAAACAAGATTAAATGAAACTGTTTCCTTGTGCTAAATTGTCAAGAGCTTCCCGCTCAGGGAATGCATTTGCCTGCTCCGCCTCTCTGTTTTTCTGTGGTTTGCATTAATAATGCACCATCCTTAGAATAGCCAGCGTCTCTCATCCCCGTATCTCAGAGGCTTTGTAAAGGTGGGTGAGAATCATTGGCCCCATATTCCAGATGAGGAAACTGAGGCACAAAGGTGGAACTTCTCAAAGCACAGAGGCAAAATGACTTGCCCAAAGTCGCCTAGTAGCCAAGCGATGACTAGGACTCAGGCTCCTGAGTCCCTGTCCAGTGCTCCAGCCACTAGGCCAGAAGGGCTGTGCAGACAAATTGATTGATGTTTGAGGTCCATGGATGCCTGAATATCAATGAGATAAGGAGGGCAATAAACCCCCTAGTGGGTTTTGAGACTCACAGCTGAAGAGATCATGTGACTTGTCCTAGGCTAGACAGTAAGTCAGGCAGAATCAAAACAGAATGTAGCGCTCCTGGCTCCCAGACTGTTTTGTGTTAGCCACAAGACTGACCTCCTCCTCCCGTTATAATATGCTAAGTATATGACGTGCTCTTTGGCCCACCGCTTTGGGGCCCTTGCAGTGGCTACCCAGGACAAACCTCAGCTAGGTCAAGCATTATCTCCACCACACAAGTGGGGAAACTGAGGCACAGAGGTGAAGCAACTTGCCCAAGGTCACATGTTGAGTCAGTGTCCAAGCGGGGCTGAGTTCTGTCTCCCAGTCCCCTGCATGAAGTCCTAGACCCTGTTGCCTTCTCTAGATGGGGCTCACATTCAGTGCACTTTGAGCTGGACTTAAACAAGGACATAAATGAACCGAGTGGGGGGGGGAAGAGGGCAGCCTCTGGTTGAGGATGGAAGGTGCTTAAAAAGAAAGCAGGCAATAGCTTTATAATGGGAGGAGTTTCTTGCAGCCAGGGATCCTTTTGAGAGCCCCCAGATCACCCCAGGTGAAACCCAGGTGCTGCCGTTGAGCCTGACTCAGCCGCGAGCCCCTAGTGATCCATTTGTGTGTCAGGCTTTGAGAACCCCAGGGGCTTTGAGAACCAATGGGGAAAGTCAGAACATGCAATTACGCCACAGCCTTCCCTCCCCCTGTATGCCAATACCTGGGGGGGTGGGGAGATGGCAGTGAGCCGGGGCTTCTGTTGCTGCCCAGCTTTCAATGCAGGTAATGGGGAAAGAGGGACTGGCTCAGGGGAGATCTCTCATGGGGGATACCATTTGCATGTGTAAACTGCTGGAGAACTCTTGCAAGGCATCACAGCCCAGCTGGCAGGGCGAGGAACAGTGGAATGTGAATGCCAGAGAAGGCTTTGGCAGAAGGGATGCATCTTCCCTAGGTTCTAGCAATGGAATCGGTTTAAACGCTAACCGTTAGGTGCATTGTATCTTTGTGTGGGTGCTCTTCCCTCTGAGTCAATGCCCCAGCATGGTGGAGAAGGGCACTGCTCTGTACCACAGGGCTCCTCTTTCGCAGGAGACGTAAGGTGGATCTCCTGATCATTTGTGGCCATTAAAGAGCCTGTGGCCCTTAAGAGTGCGGGCCTTTGGGGCTAGTGCTTTGATCTGATTCTGGTAACTTCCCATTCTGCCTCCCTAAAATGAATCCTTGTTGTTTCAATGTAATAAAACATTGTTCATTGCTTCCTGTCCTAAGTTCCTTGATATGCCCGAGAGGTGGCTGCCTTGCTATGCTGGGGTGTGTAGACCAATAATAGGCTTGTAAAGTGCTTTGGGATGAAAGGTGCTCTGGCAGGAGGTTCTCAAACTTGTTTTCCAAGGCTGGGCTAATTCTTCACCGCAAGCCAGTCTTGTGGACACCTTCCTCCCGCTCCCCTGTTTTTCCTGTTTCTCTGCTATCTGGTCCCCTGCTCCTCCTTCCCACTGCAAGTTCTACCTAGACACCCTATCATCTCCCTTTGCTCCCTGGGACCCTCCTCTCCCTCTGGCAGCTTCAGTCCCCTTAGTGGCTTGTGTGGTGGTCTTAACATTCCAAGCTATGAATGCTTCTGAGCAATTAAATTATTCCTTTCTTCAAACATTATGTAGCCCAGCAGCCACAGCCTGTTATTCCGATGGTCCCCACAGTCCCACCCCCCCGCCTACCAAAATAGAGGCCCCACCCACCTGTGGTCTCTGCAGCTGAATTCTTACCCCCAAAATCACAGAATATCAGGGTTGGAAGGGACCTCAGGAGGTCATCTAGTCCCACCCCCTGCTCAAAGCAGGGCCAATCCCCAATTTTTGCCCCCAATCCCTAAATGGCCCCCTCAAGGATTGAACTCACAACCCTGGGTTTAGCAGGCCAGTGCTCCAACCACTGAGCTATCCCTGCTCCACACAGGCCCTGCAGGGCAGCTCCTGGTTCCTCCCCTCCCCGTGGAATGGTGTTCCCAAATATGGACCACTTGGGTAGCCTCACCTTATTTCTTGCTCCTCCAGTGAGGAGCTTGGAGACCTGCAGTGGCAGCTCCATGTGGTAACTAGCGGCCTCTCCCTGCACCGTCAGCCCATGTGGACCACTGTCCTGTCACACTGCAAGATGATGTTGTGAAAGCATAAGTACTAGTGACTGCTGCTGGAGTATTGTGGGTCAGCTTGCTTACCCAGGGATGCGAACAGCTCTCTGTGTACGAGTGCTATGAGCAGGGCAGCGCCTACATCTTCTCACAGAAAACAGCAATGGAGCAGAAAGCACGGAGATCTGGGCTCCCCTTAGACCAGTGCGGGTGAGAAATGAACGGCCATGGGACTTGGAGAGGCAGCGAGTAATCGGAGGTTGGTGCAATATTTTGATGTGCGTGGTTCAGGCATGAAGGAATGAGTCTCGCCCGTGGGAAATCTAAGCTATGGTAAGGGATGTATGTGTGTTCAGGGAGTCTCGGTGAATTGTGCTTTCATGAAAAAGACACTGAGAGAGACCAGCATCCTAGATAATTTCACACTCCACATCTCATGCCCATTTGCCAGCTCAGTGTCACTTTACAGGGGAAATTTGAGAGCACAGATACAAATTTCCCTCTACATGCAGTTAGCATGGAAATGAATTGGAGAAATGTTGACTTGGCTGGATGGAGACAGAGGAAGTGGGGTTTGCATGACCCAGAAAGATGATTCCCCTGGAGTTGCGGGTGAAGCTGATTGTGGTAGGGTAGCACTATCTCCATTGTTTCTATTCCAATAGCTTCTAGAGGCCTCTTTGTGCTGGAGGCTGCATGTACACAGTGTGAAAGACCGTCCCTGCCCCAAAGGCTAAATAGAGCAGACAGAGAGTGGGAGGAAAACAGTGTTGTTAGTCCCACTTTAAAGAGAGGGAGCTGAGGCCCTGAGAGATGAAGTGACTTGCCCCAGGTCACAGAGAATCTGTGGCAGAGACAGGAACTGAACCCAGGTCTTTTTGCATGCCAGGCCACAAGACCAGCTGTCCTCTTGCCGCTTTTGCTGGGCTGAGCAGGTGGTCTCATGGGAGCCCTTATGGGGAATTTCATGCTCACTGGGGGTTCAATCCTAAAGGGCACTTTAGTGTCTGCAGTCCCCATTGATTTCAATGGTAGTTGGGGGGGGTGCTCAGCAGCACCAGGAGTTGCTCAGCTCCTTGGGGAAGTGAGGCCTGGGTCAGCAGGGTCCAGGTGTGCTGTGGAGACAGGGATGGGAATGCTTTGTATGGCTTTCAAGAGGCCTCCTTTAGCCAGTGCTCTGGGAGGAAGTGTAGAGCCCTAGCAGGACCAGGGTCCAGCCCTACTGAGGTCACGCCGGGCACGGGCAGAGCTGGCCTTTCTGCTGTAAGGCAGTGTGGGAATCGGGCAGGGAGGGTCAGGATGAGGCGGCCATTTTGTCTTACAGCTGTTGGTGAGCAATTGGTCGGACAGGAGCATGGGGTGCCGTGCAAGGGAGCACATCATATTACCAAATGAGCCATGTGAGTCCGCGGCAGCTGGAAGGAGGGTGGGGTGCAACGAGGTCCCTCTGGGAGGGAGACTGATTTGGGAAATGGTGGAGAAAATGGGGGATCCCTTCTCCTCATCCCCTGCGATCTCCCACACATGGATGCCACCCTCAGCCAAGTGTCAAGGAAGACCCCATCCGGGAGAAGGAGAGGAGCTGGAGCCTGGATCGCGACTGATGGAGAAAGGAGCGGTTCCTGGCATGCTCATGCAGCAGGGTGGGGAGGGAATGCCGTATTGCTTCGGCATCACTTAACAGCAGCTAAGCGCAGCCCAGGTCAGAGTCACTTGAAGACCTGAGCAGGAACCAGACGGGGGTTGGGAGGCAAAGGAAGAAAGGTATGTGGTGAGGTGTGAAACTGCCAGGTCCATACAAATGTACCTGGGCATTGCTGCTTAGCTCAATGAGCCGAGCAGGATCCGCTCCACTGCGCCGAATGGGCCAGTTTCTGCTTTATTCTCAAGCACCTCAGTGTAAACGCAGAGGGACCACTCCAGCTTTGCTTGAGTGAGCTGGATGGTTTACTTCACTGTACAACCTGCATCGTACTGGTTAGTGCAGTGTTCAGGAATTGAGGAGCATCCCTTTAAATAGCTTGTGAAGCCTCTACTGGTGCTCGCTGCCTTCTATGCGTTGCTCTTCTGGGGGCTTCCCGTGTGTATGTGGGGCGAGGCCTGATGTGTTGTGTATCGTCAGTAAACATGGGGATTTGGATGCTGCCGTGCCCATGGGGTTCCTCCCTGACACCTTTGCATCAAAAGCAAAAGACTTAGCTCGTTTCCTGCTAGGTCACTGAATCGGGGGAGAGAGACGGTAGCTGCGGACACATGTAACCAATAACCAGCCCGGTGCAGATGTGGAAACGGGGACTTTCCCGCTCCCTGTTCGCCCTGCAGAGCCAGCACGGCTCAGGGGAGAGGGAGCTGGGTTCTGGCCTGCCTCATGCATCTTCAGTGCAAGTGTTAGCAGTCTCCGGACTAGCAGGCGCTGCCCAGCCCTGGCACTTGATGGAGATGGGGTGGTGGGGGAATCTCGGGCCACACCTGGCACATTGGTGGGTGGGGAGCTGTGTGGAAGCCCTGCTGTACCCAAGCCAGGGATGGGGGGCGGGGGCTCCCCTGGTTGATAGCATGGGAGGGGCGGCTGTGCTTCCCTTCCGCATCCCCTCTATTTAAAATGCCTGGTGACTGCATCCCCTCACGAGGTAAAGACCAATGGGGGCAGGAGTCCATGGGAGAAGTGGACTCTGAGGCTCTCCCATATGGGTATCGGGCGGGGGAGGGGGAGGACGCATTTTCACACACCCTTTCCCCCTGGAGGAAAAGGCCATGAAGCCAAACCTGGGAAATCTCAAGGGATCTGTGGAAGGCCAGTGCCCTCTATCTTGAGGCCCTGTGCCTCCATACTAGGCTTTGGTCCACAAGCACCCCCATCGCAACTCCTTAGCCACATGGCTCCCCTTGGGGGTTGGGGTTGGCTCCATGGAACAGATAAAACAGCCCTAGGCCTGGGGACGGTGTGTCCCCTGCAACCCCTTCCCCGCGACTCATCGTCTCTATCCTCCTCTCTCTGTGCAGACCTCTGAGCCATGCAGGGCCTTAGGGGTCTGCAGCGCATGAGGGGTAGGGGTGAGGGCAGTGCTGTGCAGGCAAATGAGCCCTTCCTTCCCCACTGGAGGGCCAACATCAGCACCCAGTAAAACCATTCCCCCCCCCCTTTCCGGTGTAGACTGAACAAATCTAATCTGGAGTTGCTGAGACCATAAACCTGGAACCCCAGAGTGCTATTTTTAATGGGCCGCTCTCCAGAACTGAGCTGCTCTTTAATTACGTCTCTTCAGGGGGACCAACTGTTAATGCTAAAATGATTCCACTTTGATGTTTCTTTTGCAGACTTTTTTTGGTGCTGGAATGTAATATTTCATTTTCTCCTATCTCCTCCCTCCTCTTGGGGCTGACTCTAGGCCTATAGATCTGTGAGCAGATATAATAATGGGAGTCAAATTCTGCAGTCCTCCCTTGAGCAAAGCTTGCAGCAATTCCATCTCCAAAGTCCAGGCCTCCACCCCTAGAGAACTGACCCAAATGCTCACGCCCTTTTGGGAGCAACCAGTTCTTGCTGGAAGTTTCTTGCAGTCCAGATGCTCTGCTCAGTTGCAGGCAGATCGGTCCTGGCAGCTTTAGCCTCCAAAGCCTCACAAAGGAGTTAAAGGCTGAGGTGAAATTAGCTCGTAGCTAAGTCCAGTCCTTTTTGCTCTAGACATCCCCAATACCTGATGCTTTCAAGGTAGGTGAACGCTCTTCGGAATGCACCTGGCCAATTGTACCAGGAGATACATGGGGATGTTTGAAGCTGCGTTGCACATTGGCCATTTTTTGGTGGGGTTTTTCCCCCCGCCCTTGAAACCTTAGCTCCTGGAATCATTCTTACATTACCATCTTAGTTTACCTTTAAAAAAAAACGTTTCTAGCCCTTGTGGGTTGTGGAGAAAAGCTCAAAAACATGAAGTCTAAAGGCTCAAAAGGCCAATAAAAACCTCAGACATATTCTATTTTAAACCCCATGGGGTTTGGAAGCCTGATGAATGATTTTTTCAATGCTGGGAAGAGGCAATGCTATAGGCTAGAATAGGCAATGCTCCTACAAAATCCCTGCAGTTCCAGTTGGTTCCCTGAAGTCTGAGATTGGATTGCCCCAGCCTCAGCTCTTGAATAGCTCCAGCTGTTGCTATGGCAGATGGACAGTTGCTCTGTAATAATTTTTTATGAATCCTGTGTGTGACAGAATCCTGGAGATGGACTGCCTAGCTAGATTGCATTTATGCATGTTACCCACCATCCATGTGTCACTGTATGACCCCCTCTTCTTGTATGGTTGGGCAGTGTAGAAGGGAGGCCATGATGAGTTACGTAGAGCCAGCTTTTCTGAAACACTCAGGCTGGCATCAGGTACCAGGGTGCGGGATGCAATGAAGAACTAGACTAGGCAGATCAGATTGAGGTGTGAGTCTCAGGGCTGGTGTACAGGAGCATTGCCCCACTGAAATCAACAGAGCTACATGGATTCATACCAGCTGAGGACCTGACTATGTGCATCCATCATGGATATACGGAGTGCCCCTTGCCTCCCCTCTTCGGATTTGTGCCAGATGTGTTGGTGGAATGCATCTAGAGCATAAAGGGGTGAATTTTTCTGGGAGGGAGGAAGAGGGCTTTCTGGAACAGAGGTGCAGCAGCCATCGCTAGAAGAAATTTCAGAGGCTGCGTCCCTTTGCAAGACATGTCCACGCCTGTATGTGTGTTGTCTCTGCTTTACAAACCCTTATCCCCTCGAATGGGTTGTGTGTGTGGGATCTGATTAGGATCTGGTCCAACGGTTGTAAAGATAAGAATGACACTCCCAGCAATGACCTCTCTTAAATGGCACCAGCCAAAAAGAAAAAAATTTAATAAAATCGTTAATTAAATTTTTTTTTCTAAACCTCAAACCCTGCCCCAAGCCAAGTTTTTTACCCTGCGAATGGAGAAGAGCCAGAGACTCCATGGAGTCTGCTAGGGACTTTGCTATTGCTATTGATTTTTATGGGGAAGTCGCTTGGATACTATGGCGATAGGCAGCAGGATAAAACCCTCCCACAGACCAGTGAATCAGCCCTATGCCTGGTGCAGTCACCCCCAGGAGACAGCCTTCTGTAGAGCATTACATAGCTGCCTCTTTTGGGATTAGTAGCAATAGAAATCTAAATAAAATATAGCAGCGAGAATATTTCCACTGGGTGGAATTCACCCCTCTACACAAGGGCTGGCTCCAGGATTGAATTTCATCTCCCAGTGAGCAAAAGTCTCCGCTGATGCTCTCGCTTTCTGCGGAAGTTCTCGAGACTAGACCCTTGCTTGCCCCGGTGTTGGCGCACTGGCAAACACAAGGGAGGGCGTGAATCCCCGCGGATCAGGGCGATCGAATTCTTTCACTCTATTCGCCCAGCTCTGATTGAGGTCGGTCAGCCCGGAGGTTCTTTGGCAGAGTGTGTGTGTGTGAGCTCAGGATTGTACCACCAGGAATGCGGCAAGGCAGGCTGAATATATACCAAAAATTCAGGCCATGCAATTTTGGGTGACTTTATTTAAAAAAAAATAAAGTACTTAGAGGATTTTTCTCTCCCTTGTTTATCCAGCTGTGATTAGAAGGGAGGAGATTGAGTAGATCCGCTGTGGAGCGGGGAAATGTTGCAGGATTGGAACTGCAGACCGAGCCGCAGGTCAGGGGTGTGAGTGCTGATGGGATCCTGGCTGCACTCTGCTTGGCTCTTATCAGTCTCTCAGCTCCATGATTGAGGAATGTCCCCATTTGTTCTCCTGAAGGCAGCTCTGCCCCCCCTCCAGTCCCCAGGACCCTGGATCTCTGCTGGGGGAGATGGGTGACATGGTGGAGGGAGCTGTTTGCACACTTGCGTTGAGTTGCTCTAGGAAGGAGGGAACAGAAGGTTGTGCCCTAAGATTTGTGTTCAGCTGTGACTAACAACTTCTCCTGGAGGGGCTTTCTTTGCAGACAGATGTTTCTCTCTCTCTCTCTCTCTCTCTGAGGTCAGGGTTGTACCATACACCAATCCTGTTCCTTTTCTTCTGCTTCCTTGCTCTTCTTTAGAGCCTTTCAATAAGTAGCATCATCCCAAAGTGGGGCCTGAGGATCAGATTTACTTTGAGGTGTCTATGACCACAGAAGCCCAGTCTGCAAGGACTACCACTCCCAGCATACAATGCTTCCTCTTGATCCGAGTAGCTTTGAGCAGGGGAGAAAACAGACTAGAGGAAAAGAGCTGGCTCTGGAGAGCTGGTGAGTGCCCAAAAGAATAGACTGAGGGCAAATGCCATCCCAATGGGTGGAAGGAGGGATGCATTGTCCCAGCCCAGCAGATTAGCTCCTGTAGCTGACATGGTGGCTGTTAGCAAACGGGGCCTGGCCCTGTAATTCCCCAGCCCAGCGAACTCCAGTTAACATTGGCGTAATGCATGCACGCTCAGGCCTGACAGCAGTGAGGATGCATTTCCTAGAGGTTAAAGCTTGAGGCTGGGGTGTGAGGAGACGTGGTTTGCACTCATCTGCCGCTAGCACTGTGTAACTAGTCTAGTGGCCGCCCCTCTCTGTGCCTCAGTTTCTCCATGTGTAAAAGGAGGAGAATAATGTTTTCCTAACAGAGTTAGGTGTGAGGCTTAATTAATGCTTTGAGATCCTTGGCTGTGGACAAGCCCCTCCCAGAGCAGTCAGCATCTCTTCTGTGGCTGCTGAGCCTGGCTCAGAATTTAGGGAGAGACCCAGTGCGGTGACACTGGGCAGCACAGGCTGGGAGTTAGAAATGACCCTGTGGTTCTCTCTGTTGAGCTCCCTGATGAAAGGTCTGAATAGCTGATGTCCTCTTTATGCCATGATTTAATTCTCTCTCTCTCTCTTTCTCTCTTTTTATCCCTTTCAAGGATTGTGGAGACAGGAACAGAGGGTTTTGGTTGGTTTGTTTCTTCACCCCCTTCTTAACAGAAAGTTATGCAAAGCCCAGAGCCTTCCTCTGGCTGCTCAGTTGGAATCCTCCAAAGGGCTGGGCAAAGGACTTTATAAAAACCAGCCCAACCTAGGAACCTCCTGTGCTTGGCCTTCTGCTGCGAGATGGATGCTGGAGCAGACCAGAGCTGCTGATGGGAAAGTGACCGAGAGGGGAGACAGAAACCATGCTGCGTCCCCTCGGAAAGGCTGCAGCCGGCCTTGACACTGCCTCTTCCTTGGCTCTCTGAGAAGCTCCCTCCCACGCTCCCTCCCTGGTAAGACTTAAAGGTGGAGCCGGGCTGTGGAGCCAGGGAGACGAAGGGGGCTCGGTGCCGCATGGCTCTCTAGGCTGCGTATCGGGGCAGGGTTTCGGCGTGTTGTTGGCGATGCCTG
Organism: Eretmochelys imbricata; assembly: GCF_965152235.1. Taxonomy (NCBI): domain Eukaryota; kingdom Metazoa; phylum Chordata; order Testudines; family Cheloniidae; genus Eretmochelys; species Eretmochelys imbricata. The sequence continues at coordinate 10,511,249 of NC_135592.1, read as the reverse complement.
GGAAGAGCCAGGGATCTGTTTGCATGGAGCAGCTTTCCTTCTGCCTACTCCTGAGTGTTTGCAGTTGCTGGTGGAACCCAGCCGGCTCGGCTAAACCAAAGGGCCAGGGGCATCCACACATGAACTCCATCCGCCTCGACGGGGATATCACCCTGGGAGGCCTCTTCCCTGTGCATGGCCGGGGCACCGAGGGCAAAGCCTGTGGTGAGTTGAAGAAAGAGAAGGGCATTCACCGGCTGGAGGCCATGCTCTTTGCCCTGGATCGCATCAACAACGACCCTGACCTGCTCCCGAACATCACTCTGGGTGCTCGCATCCTGGACACCTGCTCCCGGGACACCCATGCCTTGGAGCAGTCGCTGACCTTTGTCCAGGCCTTGATCGAGAAGGACAGCACTGAGGTGCGGTGCATTAATGGTGGGCCCCCCATCATCACCAAGCCGGAGCGCGTGGTGGGGGTGATCGGTGCCTCGGGCAGCTCCGTCTCCATCATGGTGGCCAACATTCTGCGCTTGTTTAAGGTAATGTCCCATCCCCTGCCCTGCCGGGAACCCCTCCCACCTTCCCTCCACCCCCTTTGCAGCCGGGGAAAGGAGCACATGGGGTGACTGATGGTAGCGGCTAAACTAATCCACCAGCGACCGTTCAGAGCAAAGTATTGCAGGTGTTTTAACAATAATGAACGACACTAACTGCTCCCTCCCAGGCAGGGGAAGCAAAGAAGGTGGGCGGGTGGGGAGTGCGAACTTCCAAAGAATCCCCCATCTCTCCAGGGGATTCTGGTTCTGCCCTTCTCTCCCCCTCCCCCCACCCCCATGATGATACCTTTAGTTAAAGGGCTCCCGCACCCACCCCTTTGTTTTCTCCTGCACGTGTCCCTGATTTTAATGCAATTGGATGCTCTGCAGAGGGCACGGGGAGGGATTATTGTAGGGCTCTTTGCAGACGAGAGAAATATGCACGCTGCTGGTGTGGGCAGGTGGGTGAAGGGAACGGGAGCTTGGCCGTGTGAAAGGCATTCCTCACCTGCAGGAGGAGGGAGATCCGTGCCCATGCATGGGGTGAGTTCCTTCGCCTTGCGGGGGCGGCTTACCAGGTTCACGTTTCGCTGGCTGTTTTAGAGGCAGAAGGGATGACCTTGTGATGGAGACATGAGGGCTCCTGGGTTCTATTTCCAGCTCCGCCACTGATTCACTGTGTGAGCTTGGGCAAGTCCTGTCACTTCTGAGTCGCAAATTCCTGGGTCGGTAAAATAGGCAATAATGACACTCAAAGGCTGGCCTACTGGTTGGGGCGCTAGCCTGGGCCTTGGGAGACAAGGGTTCAATGCCCAGCTCTCCCAGACTTCCTACATGACTTTGGCAAATCACTTAGTGTCTCTCTGCCTCGGTTCCCCATCTGTACCATGGGGTTCATAGCACTGCTGGGCATCGCAGGTGAGGATCAATACAGTAAAGATTCTGAGATGCTGATTAGCTGCGGGCCATATAAGTTAGACATTTGCCTCTTCTACCATCTGGGGCAGTGGTACTGGAATAGTTTGTATAGTGTGGGTGCTGAGAACCATGGAAGCAAACTGTAAACCCTGGATACGATGGAAACCACGTCAAGCCAGGGCGTGCTGCTGCACCCCTAGTACCAGCACCTTTGGTCTGGGGTAGAGCTCCGAGCCTCTCCGTTCCAAAGCTCCTAGGGCTTGAGCTACAGGCGAATCACAGGTGGTGGTACTGGGCCTGTGACACACAGGTGATCAGTTCTGATTTCCTCCACTAGAGGGCAGTGCCCACACACACCAGGTTGCTAATAACCTCCAGGCAGCAAAATTAACTCACTATTTGCAGAGCAGGGTTCCCGCTCCCTGATAGAAGGTGCTATATCAGGGTAAAATATTTTATATTGTGGTCCCATGCTGATCTGGTACTGTAGTCCCTCCCTCTCCACCCAGAATGAGTATCTGAATCCCACCCCTCCTGCCTGCTTAACAGGCTTGCAGCATCTCCTTTCTCTGCGGCATGTGGACAATTGGCTGAGCAAAGCCCTGTGGAGTTACAGGTGGAATGTGCTAAGCGTGTTTGGTGTCCCTCTGAGTGAGCACTCCCTGCTGCCTGGTGCGGCTTCATTACTGAGACAACTGGTCTTGAGATACTTTGGGAGCCTAATCAGAGCTGGGTGTCTGGGAGGACACGCTGTCAGTGGGTGTGAGAGAGAAGGAAACTGATTAAATGGATTTGAAAGGCCAGTTTCAAAATACAAATACTGCTCTGTTGCCCTGGGGGGTGATCTCCCAAGCTAAACAGGTGGGGGATGAGGGACCCAAGGGAAAGCCTGGGCGCACCATAGGAAATGGAGTTGGGGGTTCAGCGGATGGCACTGATCAGTTCCCCATATTCTAGCAGGATTCCATGCAGTGCCAGCTCCCAGAGCAGGTCTGAAGCTGAGGTCCTGACCTCTCAGGTCGTTAAAGGTTCCATGGCAAGTTTTGAAAGACTTATGACCAAATTCCTAATGATTTATAAATGGGGGATGACAGCACTTCCGCACCTCCCAGGGGTGCTGTGAGCATGGTGAAGCCCGGTGTTGCTAATGGAGATTCTCCTTTAGCTCAAACTGCAGGGGTGTGTGCTTGTAAAAGTGCGGTAGATCTCTGATCACCCTCACTCCCCAAAGTGACCACAGGGTGCAGCCTAGTAACAGCTGTGAATTTCCTGGGGGTGGGGTGGGGGAGTTTCGTTGCACTGTACAGTGAAATGAGAAAAGTCGGTACCTCGTGTGAAAACCCCGCTGTCTGGCGATACCTCTATGCTGTCAGAGGACAACCTGCAAATTCCTCCCCTCACTCATATTCTACTTTCCTTGCCATGCTGCTGCTTGGTTGCATTCCTACTGCCTGGGGCGATGAACTTGGCAGCTCTCCTGAACTAGCAGGCTGGAGCCTGGTGTGCGTGTGGATGGGAGACCTCCAAGGGAAACCCAGGGTGCCGGAAGAAGGGGGCTTGATTTAGCAGGCTATGCTTTTCCTCTCAGGTCAATAATGAGCTAGTGCTCCGTGCTGCCAGAGATGCCTTCTTAGGGATGAGACATAAAATTGAGGTCCTGACCACATGAGTTCTTCTAAAATAAAACAACAAAAGCCAACAAAGCCAGGATGCTTTTCATAAAAGCAGGCCTGTTAGCACCAGTGGCTAAATTCCAACCCAGGTAACCTTTTCAGCAGCTCAGATCTCATCTGGAGACTGGTTTACTAATATGAACAAATTGCACAACAGAAATCAACCTAGGAGTCACTTGCAGGGGTCCTTTTTGCAGTGTTGTCAGTGTTCCAATGGCCAGTTGGAGCTGTTCATCATGCAGCTCTTAGTCATGCATGGATTCCATGGAGGTCATTGGCAGGGTTTTTAACAAAATCCTGCTCCACTGAGTGCTTATGGTGGCTGCTCAGCAGATGGAGGGACTTGGTAAAGTCTATAACCCCTCCTAGGAGAGAACTAGCACGTCGGAAACTCTTCCAAGTGGCGAGATGCGTTCTACTGTTCCTAAGATGGCATTATGGGATTGTGTCCCACTGTGATAGTTGCTGCATAGTTGGGCATGTCTACACCTACCTCTGGAGCGATCCGTCCAGTAGGGGTCGATTTATCACGTCTAGTGAAGATGCGATAAATCGACCGCCGAGTGCTCTCCAGTACCCCACCAGAGGGAGAAGCGCAGGCGGAATGAATGGGGGAGCGTCAGCTGTTGACCTACCACAGTAAGGACGCTGCGCTAAATAGATCTAAGTACGTCGACTGCAGCTATGTTAGTCGCGTAGCTGAAGTTGTGTAACTTAGATCGATCCTCCCCTCCCCCAGTGTAGACCAGGCCTAAGTAAAGGACAGGACCAGCCCAGCAGAGCTTGCTGGGTAAATAAAGATGGGCTGTAAAAGATGGGCATGGGGGAGAGAGATGGCTACGCAGACCGGCTGTATAGACTGTATTGTAATGCATGTGCAGAAGGGCACAGATTGAAGGTTGCAAGGGCAGCCTAAACACGGGCATTTCTTCCGTGGGAGTGTTTGACTTTACAGCCTGTGTCCTTATTGGTATGGCCAAAGCCCCTCGGAGTACATCTGTACTGCAGTTGGGGGTGTAATTGCACCATGGGTCAACAGACAACGGCTAATGCTAGCCTGGCTAAGAATAGTGGTGCAGCCACAGTGGCGTGGGCTGTACAAGCCTTGCAGGGATTCTGCGTGCATACCCGCTTTGCTAGCCCACACTGAAGCCCTTCCTGCTTTGTCTACACGGCTATTTTTAGCCCTGCTAGCTGGGGTACTATTGCACCTCAGATTGCAATATAGACCTACTTGTAGAGGCCCTGTGTATAGACATTGTCCCCCAAACAGCTCACCATCTGAACAGACAAGTTGAGCCAAGGATGAGAGAAAGGAAGGATTATCATCCCCATTTTACAGATGGGGAACTGAGGCCCAGCGAGATGAAGTGACTTGACCAAAGTCACCTGGGCAGTCTGTGGCAGAGGTGGGATTTGAACCCAGATCTCACAAGTTTGAATGCAGAGCCCTAACCCCAAGGTGATCCTTTCTATCTAGCTAACTATGGGGACTACAAGCGGTGGGAAACAATTCTGCCAAGGCTCTGTTTGCTCTCCTGTTCTGTGGGCTGATAAGCCCTTCCCATCTTTCATGGTTGTGATGGGAGCAGTCAGATATGTTTGAGACTCCCTCCACGCAGTTATCATCTATCAAAGGATGCTCTCAACTCATCTGCCTGCAAACAGATAGCACACTGAGGCATTTTAATGTATATCATCATGACACCAGTTATTGCAGATGATTGGATAATGGGCTATGGATTATATACCCAAAGCTTGAGATCATATTTCCCCTTAATTCCTGAGGAGCAGAATGATTGCCATAGCTTAAACTGTTTATCACTGGGAGATGAAGGCAGCTATCTGTTACAGAGTCATGGTAAGGACACCATTGTGAAGACCGCATCTGTACTCCAGGGGATGCACGGTGTCCTGTTGCTCCTGGGATTTGTAGCATGTGAGAGTGTTGTGAGAAATGTATGCAAAGCGTGAATAGCCACATGGTGGACTGATGCTTCTTGGCACCTCTCTGTTGCTGTTATGAGCTAAAAGCTTGTGGCTCTGAAGTCCATCCGCAGGTGCAGCATGCCTTCTGGGAGTTGGATGAGTAAGGTCAAGAATGGTATTTTGGTTCTACTTCGGTCTAGCTTTGTCCCTCTGAAGGGCCAGGTATGGATTAGCTAATCAGTTCCTATGGATCAATATCCCCTGTTGAAAATTATTTACTTTAGGTCTCTAAGTATCCTTCCTAGTTCAACCTCTTAGAGGATTATTAGTAGCTGATCTGACTACCTTCTCTCTCACCTCGTGTGTGTTATCTTATTGCCAGGCTTAGTATTTTACTCCTGGGGGAATTCTGCGCCAAAAAAATAAACAATTCTGTGCACAATATTTTAAAATTCTGCATGTTTTATTTGTCAAAATAACACAATATAATCATGCCAGTTTCCAATAATTTTGTCATTTCTCTCAAAATACCTGTCAGCAAATGTCTGTAACAATGCAGACCAAAAAAAAAGAAAAAAAACCAAACAAACCAGGAAATGTTTTTTGATAAATAGATTCCTTACCAGGCATATTAATACAGAACTTTGAGTAATTCATTTAAACTACAATATAGAAATGTATTTTCTGCACCCCTCAGAAGCAGTTCAAAGGCTTGGGGGAGTCAGGATAACGGAGGAGCTGAGGGAGAGGTATGGAGCCTGGGAGTGAACCTGGAGGGTTGTTGGGTGTGGGTGGGAGAGTATGGAACAAGATTTTTTTTGTGGGGGAGTTGGATCATAAGGGAGTTGGGGAGCCTCCCCCATGCAGATGTTGGCTGACTGCAAGCCTCTCCCATTGAGTCAGGCACATCTGGCCTTGTCCCCATGTGGCCCTGCAGCCCACCTCCCATTCAGCCCCTGGCTCAATCCTGTCACCCCACTAGCTCTTGGGTCTGTGATCCCCAGGTGCCCCACTCTGTCTGTCGTAATCTGGCTCCATGGGCAAGGCGCTGTGATGAATGCAGCTGGCTGTGGGCTGTTCTGGCCTCTGAGGGTGAAAGGCAGAACTGCAGCACTTCTTGGCTCAGTGTATTTTCTGAGGTGGGTGGGGAAACTCTGTGCCTGACATGAATTCTGCGCATGTGCAGTGGCACAGAATTCTCCCAGGAGTAGTATTGGTTAGCCATTTGGTCTAGCCACTTGTGTGGCTGGCCTGTTGGTTGGTGTATAGGATGTGGCATTACCGTAGGAATCTCTGGGTTCTATGCCTGGTTCCCCTGTGAAGCCTTTGTGTGACACTGAGTAGCCATGTGGCTTTTCTGTGCCTCACTTTCCCCATATGTAAAATCAGGAGGAGACCTAGCGGATAAAACACTGGACTGGGACCCAGGAGACCTCGGTTCTATTGCTAGCTCTACCCCTGGCCTTCTGTGTGACTTTGGGAAAATCATGTCATTTCCCTGTGCCTCAGTGTCCCCATATGTAAAATGGGGTAAGGATACTAGCCTCCTTTATAAAGCACTTTGAGATATATGGATGAAAAGTGTTAGATAAAAACTAAGCCTTATTAGTATTATTTGTCTTGTGCCATTTAGATTGTAAAGCATTTCAGGCAGGGTCTGTCTCTTACAAAGGTGGGGTGGACAGTCATGGTGCTCTGGAATCCTAGATGCCACTGTAATACAAAGAACAATGAAGAGTCTTGAAACTCTGATCCTTCTGGGTGAATGGGGCTGTCTCTAATGCAGAAAGTTCTGTTCTGATTTTTGTCCCCACCTCCATGTAATCCCAGTAGAATTCAAGGACTCTTTAATTACTTTCTTTCTTGCTGAGCACTTATTTATACACGATAATGTCCCTGGGCTAGAAAGTGTGTTTGAACAAGAGCCCCCTTAGCAGCAACCGGCAGAGATACAGGGACACGCATAGATAAATGTAAATATAATACAAATGCAGAAGCAGCTGCAGTGGAATATCTACAAACAGAAAACATGGACCAAGAGCAAACTCTTTGCCCAGAGTGCAGGTTCCCAGCTCTGGTTCACGGCATCTATTTCCTTTCCCAATATCTTGGAATTCACTGTCTTCTCTCCAAGATTTTTTTTTGGGTTTTTTTTTTTTGTCCCTCTCCTCTTCGTCCCTTTGCCCTGCAAGCTGCAATGAGTTTTGTGTTCTCCTGGGAGAGCTGGAGGCTGTTAGCTGAGACAGCAAAACAGATCACTGATGGAGTTTGATTTTTCCTGGGTCCCTTTTAAAAACACGTTAATGTTCCAGACGATGAGCGAGAGGGCTATTCAATAATTAAAATAATATAAATTGGAGAGAATGGGAGAAAACTTAAAAGCCATTTGCTGAGACAAAAAAGATTGAATGCATTCGCTTCAGAGAGGAATGGAGAGGGAGGGAGAGAGGAGGCAAGAATGAGAGACAGGTGGAGGAGAGAGGAGAAATGTTCTTTAATTTTTATTCTTTTAACCTCAGTCCATTTTTATTTTTATGCAAAGAGCCATGTAAAAGTGGCAGGAAGGAGGCTGCGCAACCCTGTCTAGGGTTCAGTCTGTCTTAGGTGCTTATCCGGCCTCTGCCACCATAGTGTAATCTGAGCCCCTCACAATCTTTTACGTATTTATCCTCACAACTGCCCTGGGCAGGGCAGGGCTATTACCCCATTGTACAAATGGGGAACTGAGGCACAGAGGCGCTAAGTGACTTGCCCAGGGTCACATGGGGTGGGGGTGGGGGTCTGTGGCAGAGCAGGGAATTGAACCTAGGTCTCGGTGTGCCTTGGCTATACAGGAAAGCTTTAATGGTTCTACTGATGTAGTGATACCCCTGTGAACACTTATTCTGGTCTCAATGGATTTTTTCTGTTTAGCATAACCCCTTTTCCAAGAAGAAAAGGAGTACTTGTGGCACCTTAGAGACTAACCAATTTATTTGAGCATGAGCTTTCGTGAGCTACAGCTCACTTCATCAGATGTATACCGTGGAAACTGCAGCAGACTTTATATATACACAGAGAATATGAAACAATACCTCCTCCCACCCCACTGTCCTGCTGGTAATAGCTCATCTAAAGTAATCCTCAGGTTAGGCCATTTCCAGCACAAATCCAGGTTTTCTCACCCTCCACCCCCCCACACAAATTCACTCTCCTGCTGGTGATAGCCCATCCAAAGTGACAACTCTCTACACAATGTGTATGATAATGAAGTTAGGCCATTTCCTGCACAAATCCAGGTTCTCTCACTCTCTCACCCCCCTCCAAAAAACCAACCCCCATACACACACCCCATACACACACCCATATACCCTTTTCCAAGCCGCATCTTCTACACCAAAGACAGGCACTTTTATACTGGAATAAGAGTGTCCAAATGGGGGATTATATTGATATAACTATATAAGTTTAAATTTACATCCCTTTTTTTTCCCTCCATGTAGACAAGGCCTAAGATATGGCTTTGACACACCTTGCAGGAATTAATCTATTGCTTTTCCTATGCTAGAGGAACACAGGAATTACCACATTGGAGCAGACCACCTAGTCTAGTATCCTGTCTCCAACGGTAGCCAGCAAATAGCTGCCTCAGGGAAAGGAGCAAGAGCTCCCAGGGGAAGTTTCTTCCTGACCCCCAATAGTTGGAGCCTGTTTCGCTGTTAACCTGCTAGAGGTCTAACTGGTAGGTTTCAATTGCTCCCCAAGCTCTTGGTTGTTTTTCATCTGTCACTGTTAGAACTCTGGATATTCTCATGATCCATGTAAACATCCAGTCTTTGTATGCTGGTAGGTTTTTGCCCCCCTTTCTCCCCCCCATTGTCTTGTGGCAATGAGTCCCACAGGTTGATCATGTATCATGTGGGAAAATCTCTCCTATCTTTTCATCGGGTTTAAATTGGGTGCTTAAGTAGCCTTTGTTTCCTCTAGCACGACTGTGGAAGAGCCCTTTCTCCCTGTCCGTGTACACAATCTCCCCAATTGGTTAACAACCGTGCTAAATGCATTGGGGTATTCTTAGGGCTCAGTATCAACCCACACTCCGTCTCAGTATCCACCTCTGTCCTTTTTAGCAACAGAATAGAAAGTGGTCCTGAGTGCAGTAGCACAGCTCATGTAAATGGTTTTCCTGCTGCTATCCCACATTGCCCTGGTTCACGGCTGAGGAGGCTTGTGTGGTTTCTTTTCTGATCTTCCGTGCGCTGGAGAGAACTGGGCACTTTCCAGTACAAACAGTGTTGCACGCGCCTGGCCCCCCTGTGGTGACCAGCTTCTATTGGCATTGGGCTGTGATCTGACCTAGACAAGGACCATTGTTAGTAGCCACTCTTCTTCTGGGAGCAGGGTTGCATCAAATAAATCTGATCCCTTGCAAAGTCATGGGCTCCAGTCCATGGAGAGACCCAGATTCCAGTTTTGTGACGTCTTCTCCTTCTGCATGCCCCAAACTCCTACACCATGCATGCTGTGTGTGTGTGGGGGGGAGGAGTAGGGGGGGAATGGGGTGTTGAATCTGTAGCATTGGGCCTTGCAGTGCATGCATGTGTCCCAGTGTGCCTGTTATGGCTGTCTAAAACAGGGCTGTAGTCCCAGCATATGAGGAGGAATAGGCATGTGACCTACGGGAAGCCAAATGTAAGGCTTCCTGCTTCTTAGGCAGGGGCAGCAGCCAGGAGAGGCCCAAGGCTCAGAGAAACTCTGGGTGTTTCATGTACTGCATGGTGGAAAATTAACATGGGAGGACTCCATGTCTGTAAAATGAAACTGTCTCTTTAAGAGAACTGTTTAGCGATGCTGCAGTTGTAACAGCATTCTAGCCATGTTCACACAGACTGACTTCCCCAGTATCTTCTCCAAACTCATTCTTCCTACAACCTGTGCTTCTCTCTTCAAATTCTGTGCAGAATTGATACACCAGGGGTATGGGGTCGGGATCTCTCCATAATAGCCAGCAAGGGCTATAATAGAGTGTCCTCTCCCCTCCCAGCTGGGAAAGGCTTGGGTGGTTAGTGTCTGGTATCAGAGTTTATTTGGCATCTTGTTAGCTGACAATAAAAAGTGAGCCCCAGGCATGGGGACTTGATGTGCCTTGTAGTTTGAAGTTTCATAGCAGCTTACACTTAAAATGTAGGGGTTTACAGTGGGGGAGAGAATATAGGGGGCAGGCAAGCCCCCTGTATCTAGAGTCAATGGGACAAAACCAGGGTCCTCCCATGAGGATCAGATTGCGTGACTGAGGCCTGAGCAGAAAACTAACATTTCCGGGTGGTGAAATGACGCTGAATTTTGCGGGAGGTCTCCCCTTTGAATTTTTGTGTGATTCTAATCACCCTCCCCTCCCCCATGATCTTGGAGCCTGGGGGATTTTTAACGGTCAGACCATGCAAAGATCAGACAAATGTCCCTTGTGCTGGAGAGCATCCTGCAGAGAGAGTTGCTGGTAAAGGAGCCTTGTGGGCTGGTGCTAAAGTCAGCTCAATCAGTCAGGATGCGTGAGCAGCTTGTGGTGGTAAAGGGGTTGTTTATGCAGCTGCAAGAATTTTGTGTAAGAAGAAATTGACTGAAAATAAAACGGGAAAAGGAAACGTGAGGGAGGAAAATAGAGAGAGAAAAGAAAAGCTTCTAAATGGAACCGTAAAACCAATAAACAAAGCCTAATTATTGTACAGCTAAAAGCGAGATCTTAAGGAGGCAACTTCCTCCTTTTGTTCCGGGGAGAGTCTTTTGTGGTGGCTTAATTAAAAACAAGTGTTTTATTTGCAGTGGAATCTGAATGCTTAAGCTTAAGCATGCACTTTGCTGGATTGGGGCCCCCAAGAGAACGTGAGCAGGATGTCAGCTGTTCCTTCCATGCTCTGCTGTCTCATGGAGGCTTCTCTTCCTCCAGGTATCCGCCTTGATCATAGCCAGCAAGGGGGGGATGCGGAACAGAGCTCCCCACCTGAACTAATTTCAAACCCTTGCTGAATTCTCCCCTTCTCTGACAGCCAGTACCCCTGTCCCCCCATGGCTGATGGACAGGTGTGGTAGCTTAGCTTGGATACGCTCGCTAAGCAAGCTGGCCTCTTGTTTTGTATGCACGGTACCTAAGGAATCTTTATTGATCTCGGAAATGTGGCTGCCACCATGTTTCCTCGAGGCCTGAAGGCAATCCCTGGGTGACCCGTTAAGGGCGGGTTGCATTCGGGGAAAGGAGGAGTGCATGCGAGTGACAAGTGGGGCTTAGCATTGAGTCGAGGCATTATTTGTTTGGCTCCAGGGCATATGCCGTCCCAGATGTGGTTGCTGCTGCAGCGGTATTTCATCAGAATTAAATTGTTTGTGAATTACGCTTGCTGCTGCTTTCCAGGCCGAGCCAAAGCTGTTGGAGATAATTGCAGCGAGGCCCAAGATGGGCTTTCTCCATAGGGGCCCCCTCTGAGGCAGGCTGAGAAGGGTAAATGCCCCCACACAAGGCTGTAACAGGAGCAGGTTCTTTGCACTCAGAATATGTCCACGGCATGGCTGTGGCTGGCCCAAGTCAGCTGACCCTGGCTTGGGCTGCAGGGCTATAAATTCGACGTGTAGATGGTCAGGCTTGGGCTGGAACCCAGGCTCCGGGACCCCGTGAGGGCCTGAGCCCAAACATCTGCACTGCAATTTTTAGCTCCGCAGCCTGATCCCTGGGAGCCCGAGTCAGCTGACCCATGATCTGCGATTCGGTGCCTTGGGGGTTGTATGGCAGTGTAGATGTACCCTGAAAGGATGGGCTCTGAGCTCAGCTGTCTCTCTCTTGAACGCTCACTTTCTATCCAAGCCATTGCAAACACGAATGAGTCAAACCTCCAAGCCTCGAGGGGCAGGTTAGTGTCAATGTCCCCATTGCGCAGATGGGGACCCCAGAATAGACCCTCTGTCAAAGGACCTGCAGCTCTTAATTGCTGACTTCACTGGGACTGCTTCCATGAGCACAGAGTGGTTGGCGACCTGCACCAAATCACGCGGAGAGGCTGTGGCAGAGAGGAACAGAACCCAGGAGTCCTGCTTCCCAGGCCTGTGCTTGCAAAGTCATAATTTCTCTGTGCCCCTGACAGTCTCTGACGTGGAGAAGTCAGGAAGGCATCCCTCTCCGGTTGGTCCAGACTGGATACACTCAGTCAGATGCATTGTGGCAGCGGATCACCATCTTCTCAAGCAGCAGGCACTGGCCGCCCCTGGGAGCAGGATCCCAGGTTTGATGGATCTTATATCCCTAATGCTCCCTCTGTTCTAGCTGGGGATGTGGGAACCGGATGCGGTAAAATAACTGGTCTGGCTGTGAGAGTTTAATTCCCTTCCCCATCACTTCCTGCTCTGCACTGCCTGGACTAACTTAACTCATAGCAAGAAAGCACCAGTAAGAGTCTCCGACTGGGAGATCTCTGTCCCACTTCTGTCTGCCTCAGCAGTCTAGACAGTTCAGATCCAACTTAGGGGTGCTTCTGTTGAGATCATTATACCTCCCCCATCACAGCATCACTGAGGGTATGTCTACGCAGCAACTGGAGGCGTCTGCTTGCAGCCTGCGTACGCATAACCCAGCTAGCTTGAATCAACTTAGCTCAGGTACGAGAGCAGCGATGCTTCAGCACAGACTAGCTGCCCAAGTAATTCCCCAGTGGCCTAGGGCTAGGAGAGCTCACACACTGAAGCCTGCCGTGGCATCACTGTTAGCTAGCTAGACAAAGGTGAGCTAGCTCTCGTGCGAGCTGTAGTCACAGCAGGGGAGACGTACCCAGTACTGTTCCCATTGCATGTGGATCCAATCTCTCACTGTCGTATTGCACTCTGTTAGAATGCTTCCTCTGTTATCACTTTGTCTCAAAAGGTCACTCTTGTACCTTGGACCCTGTTCCAGTCCGTCAGTGTAGAACTTACTCGACTTAGTCGTGCCCACCAAACTCACCACCACGGTGTCTGTGGGCCCTTATGAGAGGCCGTCTTTAGACAGTGCTCAGCCCACTTGGCTGGCATTTTATGGGGATTGGCAGCAAGGAGAAGGGGCCAAGCCTTCTCCCAAATGAGGTTCGCCCCAAACCATGCCTGTTCTTGACGTGTTGTGGGATGTTTGACACTCTCTCGTGTGTCCAGATGTCGTCGTCATCAAGTGTGCTGCTCTGGAAACCAAACAGAAGAGTCAACAGATTCCAGGCAGAATTGCCCCCTTGATTCAGGGCTGGGTGAGGGCGTGCACACTCCCTTTGATTTGAAGGAAAGCACCTGTCCCCTGCAGCCAGTTTGCATCCGATGCGGCTGCATTCACTTCTGAGGAGCTGGATGAATTTGGCATTTTAATACGTGGCCTTGCTGTCTTTCATCTCCTCCTTCCTTATTTCATTTAGAGGTACTGTTGCAAGCTCCTTTGATGGCAGAGCTAACACCCTCTGGAGGTTACTCCAGTCACGTTTTTCCTTTAGGCCCATCTGTCCTGCTGTATGTTGTTCCACTCTATGAAAATACAACTCCCAGCCCACCCCTGCTCTTGCATCAAAACTGTGTGGTTTGCCCCTTCCCTGCAACAGGACCAAAGAACAGAGATGGCCCTATGTGGCATTGTCCCTGTCCCAAAATCAATCACTGCTCTGTTCTTCTTTCCTTGGGTCAGAACCCAGCTCAGCCATTACTCAAGATTTACTCCATTCTAGTGCAAGCAAAATTCCCGCTGAAGCCAATAGGAGCTTGAATGAGTAAGGTTGGAGTAAAACCTCCTGGAAGGATGTCAGGATTTTGGCCCTTTGTATAATTCCCTACTTCAAAAGGGTTTCCCTATTTCCGCTCAGTGGGGCAGAGGGCATAGCATGAGATCCAAATCTGCTCTGAACCCACCTACAATAATGAGTCCTTATGGGGCCTGATTCAGATTTCACTCCATTGACTTCGCCTACCCCCGATTTACATTAATGGTTATGCTGGTCAATGTTTCTTTGGAAATTTTTTTCATGGAAAAATAGCTTGTTTCATAGATACTGAGGTCAGAAGGGACTATTATGATCATTTAGTCCGACCTCCTGCACAGCGCAGGCCACAGAATCTCACCCACCCACCCCTGTAACAAACCCCTAACCTATGTCTGATCTATTGAAGTCCTCAAATTGTGTTTTAAAGACTTCAAGAAGCAGAGAATCCTCCAGCAAGTCAGCAATTAAGAGCTGCAGGCCCTTTGACAGAGGGTCTATTCTGGGGTCCCCATCTGCGCAATGGGGACATTGACACTATCCTGCCCCTCGAAGAAGGGGGCTTGGAGGTTTGACTCATTCGTGTTTGCAATGGCTTGGATAGAAAGTGAGCGTTCAAGAGAGAGAGACAGCTGAGCTCAGAGCCCATCCTTTCAGGGTACGTCTACACTGCCATACAACCCCCAAGGCACCGAATCGCAGATCGTGGGTCAGCTAGCTCGGGCTCCCAGGGATCAGGCTGCGGGGTTAAAAATTGCAGTGCAGATGTTTGGGCTCAGGTTCCAGCGCAAGCCTGACCATCTACACGTCGATTTTATAGCCCTGCAGCCCAAGCCAGGGTCAGCTGACCTGGGCCAGCCACAGCCATGCCGTGGACGTATTCTGAGTGCAAAGAACCTGCTCCTGTTACAGCCATGCTACAGAGGAAGGCAAAAAACCTCCAGGGCTTCTTCCAATCTGCCCTGGAGGAAAATTCCTTCCCGACCCCAAATATGGCGATCAGCTAAACCCTGAGCATATTCATCAACATGGAAAATCCCCCTGGAAATGGACGATTTCAGCCGAAATATTTTTGGGTAGTTTTAGTTGAAAAAACAAACCCTGAAACACTTTTTAGGTTTTCAGGAGTTGAAAATTTGTGGCTGAAAACCCCTTGCATTTGGAACTGGATTCCATTCGGAATCCTGGCTAGTACGAGGCACACGGCTGCCTTTCGTGGCCACAGCCTGAAACATGAACCTTGTGGGTTTTTTTTTTCTTGCTGGAGGAAGGAGCCCCGCCAAGCTTACAGTGAACACACATGGGGTAGTGCTGTCAGGTGTGCTGTGCAATCGACAATGCAAATTTACAGCACTTACCCCTCAGCAGCTTCTCCCTTCTTCCCATACCCAAACTACCTATGCGGCTTCATTAAAACACACCACTGCCCCAAGTTCTGTCTGAGCCATATGGGTGGAATCCTGTAGTCCTCACACAGGCAGAACTCCCATTGACATCCATGTATGTGTATATTTGCAATGCGGGGGGCCCAGACAGCTGCCTGCATCCAAACCACCCCCGTGCGAAGTCCGGAGCTGAGAAGGAGCACAGAGAAATGCACCAGTCACTGGGCCTGGAAGCAGAATTGTCTCTAAATGGGGAATTTGGCACTGCAAAGGCCCAGTCCTGCGACGCACTGAGTGCCACCCGATGCCTATATCGAGGACAGCTGCGACTGAAGGTGCGCCACGTGTTGCAGGATCGGGGCCCTACTTGGCCCAGTAAGGAAGGGCAACAAGAATGGGAAGCTAAAAGGGAAGAGGCCTCTCTATCCTTGGGGCCAGATCCGTTGCTGGTGTGAATTGGCCTTGCTGCATTAAATGGAGTAGAGGCTAATGCTGGTTTATACCGGCTGGGGATGTGACACCTGTATTTTATAGGAAAGCCCACAGGATTAAACCTCCATTGTTCTGGTTACATTTTGTTATCTCTCCCGCCCTCTCCTGCTCCTTCAGCCAATGGAGGGCATCCGGGCTATCTCCTGTATCAGATCCATGCACTGCCTAATCAGCCTCCCCCAAAGCAATTAAATGGGCGAACCCCCCCCCCCCCACCCTAAAATGCACCTGCCATCAACTCAGCTTTCCTGAGAGTGACTTATTCTCGGACACAAGCAGCAGGAAACACAGGAGACACTCAGAGCTTTTAGGAAACATTTGGGCTGCTAATGATGCTGAGCAGCAGCCTGATCTATTAGGCAGTGGAATGGTCTCCTAAGGGAGGGCCTTTTATAGTCGGCTTGGAGAACAGACTGCAGGGAATGATCCTGCACTCGCAAGGAGGTAGCTCTTTCCCAATGCTAATGTCTATGGCCAATTTGGCAACCGTCATTCACGTTGAACAGTGCTTACTTGCCCTGAGCTCAGTGGCTCTCTTTGCATGAGTAGTGATGGGGTTGGGGCTGTTTCTGTACCGGTCCCAGGGTCCATTAGTGCAGCCTTGAGGCTGCTCTAAAGTACTCTAGCTGGTAATGGCTCTTAAGGGCTTGTGCACGGGCTGAGGAATGCTGGAGCACAGTCATCTCTGGCCATGCCCCTTTGCGCTCCTCCTCTGTGCCTGCTATGCACCATGGGGGAAGAGGATGGGGTCTGGCGCCTGTGCAAGCTGGCTTGCCTCCCCCACCCTACACTTTTATTGGAGAAAATCCTTGTCTGTGGAGATGTGTCCAAGTTATGGCCCATGTTTTGCCACTGAAGCAGCGCAAAGGGGCTATCTCGAGGTAGAGGATCCAGCCCGTAGTGAAAAAGGGATGCAGAGTCGGGCAGGATTTGTGAAGATGGAGGAACAGCAGCGGGTAATTACCGAGTGTGAGATGTATCCAGGGGGCTTGGAGGGGATGCTGTGAGGGCAATGGAAATGTTAAATCGCTCCCTTGCCGTGACACCTACAGAAAGCTTGACTTTGGTTAGGCTGCTGGTGTGTAGAGACCACTGCCCCGCGTGCTGCCCACTACTGTGTCCTTGTACTCCCTTGCCTCGCTGTATCCATCTGTAGTTTGTTGTCTCCGACTGGAAGCTCTTTAGAGCAAGAGCCGTGTGTTTGTACTGCACCTAGCACAGAGGAGCCCTGGTGCATGACTGGAGCGCCTAGACTCTCCTGCAATACAAATAAGAATAACGGAGCCACAGCCTGAAGAACAGAGGAATCCAAGTGGAAACAGGGGCATGAAAAATGCAATAACCCTCTCCTCTAACAAATGTGACCTGTCAAAGGATAAGGCCTGAGAGTCCATTCAACCCTTCCCTTTCAGCATGTTTCCTGGTTTCGGCCAGGTGTGGCCGGGGAATTTGGTAGGAAGTGCGAAGTGTTGGGAAATGTTAAGTGGCTTATGAGTACTTTGATTATTTTAAATGGCTTAAGTGCCTTTCTGAGATAGTCGTCAGGCAGCCCGGAAAGTGACACAGATGCAAAATCAGTTACGAAGTACAGCAAGCTCATTTCAAGAAAACTGGATTCCCTTCCTTTCTCCCACCCTCCGATGTTTTGTGATTTGGGAATTCTCAGCCAGACGGGAGGGATTCTTGGAGCCAGCGTTTATCAGCCAATTCTTGAGCTGTGTTGGGAATTTGCCCTCTTCCAATCAGTGCCAGGAATGGGGAAAAATTGCACAGTTGCAAATGGCAGCTTTGTTTGTATGCGTGTGGGGTTTGCATTGGTACAGCTATAAAATCCCAGAAGGAAGAGAGATGCCATAGCAAGCTAATCTAGCAACAGCACCAAGGAATTTCCCTTACAGTTGTTCGATCCAGATCCTCGTCCGAGCCATCTTTGCACTCCCCAGATCCTGGATCAGCTATGAGCCAAGCTACTTTCCTGATGTAACTTCCCCAAGTGGTGATTCAGACAACTGGGGATTGCTGCGGTACAAGAAACCTGAAACACACCCTGTGTTTCCTGTTCCTATGGCCAGGCCTCTTGAACAGACCACAAGGAAGGGTAAGGGAGGTAGGAACCGCTACACCAGCTCTAGACCATGGGGAGGTCTGGTTGGGTTGGCTTTGCAGCTGCTTTCTCCCAGTGGCACCGCAGGAAGCGGCCCAAATGCACAGGAGAATTCTGGTCCTTGGTTTCTAATTGCTGTTTTTAAATGTTTGGGGGTGCATTTGAGATCTTATCAGAATGGGAAACTCAGCCAAGCTCGGTGCAGGCTGTTTTCACACAGCTCTGTCAGTCCACCTCCTTTATGAGCTAGTTCCACCCACGTTCCGGTTCTGAGCCCCTCTCCCCTGCCTGTCACCTTCACTATTCCAGTCCCAGGTCCCCTCATGCTTAGCTAATGCACCAGGCTCATGAAATACAAACCTCTCTGCTGTCCCAGTCCTGGGAGGCCCACGAGCTCTTCTGATGCATTTCATTCCTGATCTGCAGCAATCCCAGTTCTGCTAGTCCAGGGGGCCCATAGCTCTGCCATGGGTGTTTGTATTACCATAGTGGGTAGGAACCTGAGTCGTGGACCTGGATCCTTCTGTGCTAGGCACTATACCAACCCAGATGAGAGAGACTTTCCCTGCCATTGTTCATCATCCATAAACCATGAGCCCAGGGCTCTCCTGGCACTCTGCTAATTCAGAGCTGCCTAACTGGTAAGTCGGTCTTGCCTGTCACTTAAATGCGGAGGACAGGTGGGAGGCATTGTCACTAGCTCTAGCTTGCAGGAGCAAACACCATTTCTACGCATCCCGCCAGCACTTTCAATATTTGATGAGCGGTTTTTAGCTGCTGTTCAGAGTGTGTTTTGTCATTTTGTGTCTATATGAATAAATAAAGTGCCCTTTATTAGATGCCATGGGCTAATTAAAGCTGTACATCAGCAGAAGAGCTTTCAGATGTGGAGCCTCTTCTGCATGCTGGTTTGATCAGCGCTGATGGTTTGGTATGCAAGAAAATTTCGTAGGATTAGAGAGCTTGCAGTCTCCTGTCTCAACTGTTGCTTGCTCACTGTTGCTTCCGCAATGCACGCTCCCCCTCCAGCCAGCTCTCACGATCTTCCATGCTCATCTCCCTTATCAAAAACACCTCCTTCCCTCAAGTCGTCTTGCTTGACACCCTCAAATGCCCCCACCTCATCACACTATCCCAATCCCAACAGTGACGCTGTCAAACAAGGAAATTCCCATGCCGAAAACACTCTTAGCGGAAGGGTCTGGTTGCATGCGTGCCCTTCCACCACACATGGGAAAAATCTAGGAAGTGAGGAGCAGTGCTGTGGTCTCTGGCTGCTGCCATTGGTACGTGCAAATGGGGCAGGGATATGGTTGGGGGCCGGGGGGATGAGGCATTAGTGGGAGCGCTGCTGTTTGCAAACAGGGCTGCCATGGTTCATAGCGGCACTGGGCTAAAAAGTCTGGATGGGGAGCAGGGGCCATGGATCCTGCTTCAATGAGAGCAGTGCAGCCTGTATGCCAGGCCTCTGTGTCCCAGCAGGGGTGAGGCCTCAGATGGGAACACACTAAGCTCCTTGTTGGGACGATGAACCACGCTCTGCCTGGGTCTCCTCAGCCAGGCCCGAGGAGAGGAAGGGTGATCTTGTGGGTCAGGCACTAGACTCGTACTAAGACGACCTAGGTTCTGCTCCCAGCTGTTCTACTGATTTGCTATGTGACCATGCCTAAGCGAACACCTACGCTGCAATAAAAGACCTGCAGCTCGGCCACAGCTGGTTAGGTGGATTTTTCAAATGGGGCACCTATCCCCTATTTAAATCAATGGGAGTTAGGCACCTAACCCGCTTTGGGACTTTGGTAAAATCCCACTAGGTGCCTATCTATGTCTTTAGGCACCTAAATATCTTTGTCTCTCTGGCCGTTCATCTCTGTGCTTCAGTCATCAATCTGCAAAAGGGAGATAACGATTCCGTTTTGTGTATTGCATCTGTAAGGGGTTCAGAAAAGGGAACGTCTTATTGTGGATATGGACAGCACCTTGCACAATGGGACCCTGATCTCAGTGGGGGCCTCTTGGTGCTACTGTAATATACATAACAAAGTCCACCTCTCTCTTGTGCTTTTATGGGAGCAGGTGTGCAAGGGGTTTGGGCCTGCTCCCTGTCAGGGGGGCCATGATGCCCAGTGCTTGCCCTTGTGTACCTGTGCCCAGGCGTAACCTTCGAGGATACTTAGCTGGGAGGGCGACTATCCTTTTGCCTCATAGAATCATAGAATATCAGGGTTGGAAGGGACCTCAGGAGGTCATCTAGTCCAACCCCCTGCTCAAAGCAGGACCAATCCCCAATTTTTGCCCCAGATCCCAAATGGCCCCCTCAAGGGTTGAACTCACAACCCTGGTTTTAGCAGGCCAATGCTCAAACCACTGAGCTATCCCTCCCTCTTATGATGTGGATCAAGGCCAAGCGGTGGCCTCACTCTCTAGTGTAGGTTTGTAGCTTTTCTCCTATAATTTTTATTATTCAAGCTGTAAGATGCTGCTGTCTGCAAAAGGAAGGCAAGAGCGATTCCCATTTTCCTCTGGTGTCCACCGCTGTGAAGGTCGCCCAGCCCTGAACTGGAACAGTGCCGGTTGTTTCGAAGAACCCCCAGCTCAGGAGGTGCTGTCCACTGTTCTGAAATAGCTTGCTTGCATTCCTGCCCCTGCCATTGCCGGGAGGCACAGAGACCAGCAGGCAGGCTGTCAGCTGGACTGGAAATGGGCACACATCCCTTGATGTCCAGGACGCTCTTGCGGGGGGAGAACATGTGTCTTAGGAAAACAAGTTAGACAAATAGATGCTTTTGATGTTTTAATTGAAGCCTAGAGGGAGCCGCTGTCTTTAGTGTGCTAACAATGTATGGAATAAATAATTCAGCTAAAGGAGGATTTGCTGGCTGCCTGCGTTCATGGGAGTATGTGTGTGCACACTTTTGCTGGAAGATTTTGTTCAGGGGTAGAAGGCTAGTCTGAGGTGCAGCATGGTCCGGTGGCTAGGACACTGGCCGCAGACCCAGGAGCCCTGCATTCTATCTCTGATTCGGCACTTCCCCTCTCTGTGCCTCAGTTTCTCCCCCCCAACTTTTGTCTGCTGTGTCTGTGTGGAGTGCAAACTCTGGAAGGGCTGTGTCTCATTATGTGCACTTACAGCGCCTAGTGTGATGGGGCCCTGACCTCCGCTGGTGCTGCTGTAACACAAATAAGTAATAAGAGTTAGGGCCAGAGGCCGAGCTTTGGGTAGGATGTAGACCAGGGGTCGGCAACCTTTCAGAAGCTGTGTCCCGAGTCTTCATTTATTCACTCTAATGTAAGGTTTTGCTTGCCAGTAACACATTTTAATGTTTTTAGAAGGTCTTTCTATAAGTCTATAATATATAACTAAACTATTTGTATGTAAAGTAAATAAAGTTTTTAAAATGTTTAAGAAGCTCATTTAAAATTAATGAAATAAATGAAAATGCAGAGCCCCTCGGACCGGTGGCCAGGACCCAGGCAGCGTGAGTGCCACTGAAAATCAGCTCACGTGCTGCCTTTGGCACGCATGCCATAGGTTCCCTACCCCTAATGTAGACAGACTCTGGTTAATCATACAAGGAGGGGTTAGGAGTGGAATGACAGAAGGTTCCCTGTAACCAGCACCTTCCATTTTGCTACTAGGAAAAACTGCATGAGACAAAAGCAGTTTGGTTCTCCGTGGTGGCCAGCAGCTGTCCTATATGGGTTCATACTCGGGCTGTTTGTGGTGCTCCCAGTTGGGGGAGTAGCTGTGAACGCCTTCCTCTGCCTTTGTAGTGACTTCTGCTGGCAAAGGCTGGGATTGGCATATCTGGGAGCTTGCTAGCACCTGTGCCCCCACACTGTTCCCTGCAGTGTCCTTCTGGGCGAGGCTGGGAGGGGAGTAGCTGGAAGGTCTCCAAGCCAGCGTTCCTCGGCTAGTCCCTGTGGGCACTCCAGCAGGGAGGGGCTCTGACTGGCAGTGCTTCCAGGCTAGATGGTCTCTTGCTCTGCATGTACGCAGGAAGGGGTCAGGAAGAAATGCACCCCAATGCATAGATTCCAAAGCCCAAAGGGTCCATTGTGATCATCTAGTCTGACCTCCTCATA
Source organism: Eretmochelys imbricata (assembly GCF_965152235.1). Taxonomy (NCBI): domain Eukaryota; kingdom Metazoa; phylum Chordata; order Testudines; family Cheloniidae; genus Eretmochelys; species Eretmochelys imbricata. The sequence goes on along the minus strand of NC_135592.1, from coordinate 10,489,415 downwards.
ACACAGGCCAGAGACCTGCCCCACAATAATCCCTAGAGCAGCGCTAATAAAAGGGTGTAGCAGGGTCTACTCCTGTACGTAGTCCCTCCTCCTACTGCTTGCCTGCCTCTGGATGTGGGTATGGGCCTGCAGCCCCTCGCCTGCCTCCAGGCTTGCAATCTTGCTCCGCTGCAGGGGCCTGGAGGAGCCTGCAACAGAGCATCCTTGCTGTTTTCGGTGGGTCTTGTGCGCTGAGCGCAAACCGCGGGAGCGAACTGCCTGCCCGCCCCCTCCGTTGAACACGCTCAGAGGCAGCATTTTAATAAACCCCCATCCTGCCTCCCTTCAGATTCTGTATAGAGAGAGAGAATCCAGCCACACGTTTAGCCTCCCCGAGAACAAGGGAGGGAGGAGAAATAACGTCATTCAAGTCCATGTGTTCTCACTTAGCGGATAAGTAACCTTCATTAAGATGGGAAGGTGGAAATCGGGCAGGGAAAACTGATTAATCTCCAGCTCTCTTCGCACTTGTTAATTTCCTTGTGCTTCACTGGGATTATTAAAACAAATAGCAGCTGCATTCCTCCCCCCAGGCTGCACAAGCAAGCCAGCCTCCGCACGCAGCCCCGCCAAACCTGTTTCCTTGCAACTTTCGTCTTGCTTTTGTTTTCCCCTTCTTCCTCCCAACCAGTGAGTGACAAACGAAATCCACCTGCATGGCTCCAGAAAGCCCACGTTCCCTTTGTGGGAAGCCTTCCATTCTCCTCCCCCCAACTTGAGATCTTGGGGTGCATAATCAGACAAAGAAGAATAAGGGCCTGATTAGCAGGGAAACAAAGCAGATGGCAGCCTGCTTGACGTACCGCTCCGGAGTGTGGGCCACGTGTCTACCGCCTCCGTCGCTGCTGGGTGACCAGGTGTCCTGCTTCTGTGGAACAGAGCCGTCCGGCTACACTGGTTCCATTTCTGCTGTGTCATCCCTTTGTGCCACTCTGCCAGTGCAATGGGTCTGACAGCGTCTGCGTGATCTCCCTAGCAGCCCCTCATATGGGGCTCGCGGGTGACCATGGCTGGTGAAATGGCCACAGGGGCCATAGCCAGTTGGCGTAGTTTAAAGCAGCCCTGAGACTGCTCTAACCTATACTGAAGCCAGCATAGCATCTGCTCCAGAATCCGGAAGAAGCCACAGCCCGTGGCTACTCCTTTCAGCAGATACCAGCTGGCACTGAGAATCTGGCCTGTAGGATTTGCCTGTAGGATCTGGCCTGTAGGATCAGTCTATCTAGTTTGATACCTTGCCCGATAGCTGATGTGTCAGCAGAAGACCTTCTCTTGCTCCAGAACGTGCCTTGCCGATTATTATGGGGGTGCCCAGAAATGGCTGGCTGCCCCCTGCAGGTACATCCTGAATCATTGGAAGTGATGGCCCTTAGCTTAGCTCGAATAGCTGCATATGTTAGAACTGGCCATAAAACAATCCTAGCCAGTACTGCCGGGAAGGTTAATAGATCTGCTCTCCCTTCTAATGGGGATTCCTTTCAGCACACTCATGAAATATGGATTGGTTTGACGCATGGGAAATTCATCCCTTTGTTCAAAGCTGTTCCTTTTACCTGGCTGGCTTTCTAACACAGCTTCCCCTCCTGGTGTGGTGGGAGGGTACTTTTATGACGGGCTTGTCCCTTTCTCCGTTAGTCATTTAAATAGACCCTCATTGGCACAGCGGGACTTAGTGCTTCCGTGGTGCATTTCATCTTGAAAGCACTTTGCAGCGCCAGATCCATGTCAGCACAAGCACCAGGGTCCCAGCAGCAGAAAGGCCAAGCTTACAGGGGCCGAAGGCTCCGCCAGTGGGAAACCAAAGCAATCTGAAATCTGGAGAGGAGTGGGCATGGAGGATTCAGTGGCTACCCTGGGCCCTATGGTTGGAATTAAAGCTCCTTTCCGTAGTAGAGAGATCTTCCCTCCTTGAACCCCCTTCTTGAAACTCTCCTTTGCCCCACCGCCTACAAAAAGATTGGCATTGACTAGGGTGCTGAGACCCTGGCCCATCCTGCCGGCGAATATTGTCTCATTGTTTCCTTGTGCTGCCCCCTGTCTGTCTGTCCCCACTTGTTGTCTCTTGGGGGCAAGGGCCATTTTTCTGCGGTGTTTGTACAGGGCCTGGCAAAATGGGATCCTGGGCCAGGACTGGGGCTTTTTCAGGGGCACAACCAGAATGTTCCTAAGGCAGGGGCCCAGAATGCTCCCACACTGACCTCTTGCCCTGCCACTCCCCCATGCCCAGCAAAGCTGTCTCACATGGTCTCTCTACCCAGACCCATGTTCTTCCTCCTGCATCTAGCTCCACTCCTGCTCCCCTCCTACTGCCCCACACCTGTCTCTGTTCTTTTCCCCCCACATTACCCCACACCCAGCTCCGTGGTCTCCTCACCCGGCCCTGAGCTCTTACCCAAAGAGGCTGTTAGGCTGCGGAGCAAACCCCCAGCAGATGCCAGGCAGTTCTGGGAACGGCATCTCTCCTTCCCCAGGAAGCACCAAAAGCCCAGATCCAATCCTCCCATTCTCCTGGGACCTGGGGGTTCCTGGCCTGCTGCTCCCCAGGGGCTGGGAGTGCCCTGTGCCCATGGGTGCTGGAAGGATTGCAAAGGTTGGGGGGGGGCCAAGCAGGGGTTGCAGCACCACTCAAATTTGTTCCAGTTGCCCCTCTGTCTTGTCAGCAGGGAAGGGGGTCTGCCATTATACCCCTTCCTTCCCGCCCTGTTGTGCCCCTGGGCTCCGAGGCACTGTGGCGATACAAATACGTAATAGAGAACCTGGGGCAGGGAGATGCTGGGAGCATCCCCTCCCCCGCCCGGGGATAACCCCCTCTCTGGCTCACCTCCCTGTGCTAGGTTCCATGAATCATCCTATTGATTGTGTTCTGTTCACGTTCTTATCCTGCCTTCATCACCGCCTAGTATCTGAGCCCTCTCCAGTCGTGTATTAAGTGCTGTGACTAATATCTGTCAGATATCTCTCTCTCCCTTTGCTCCTCAATGGGAAAATCATGGGAAGGGTGTCTTGGTTTTAAATATTTGCTTGTGTGTGTTGTGTTGTTGAAGGAGGGTGCTATGCACTCAGAACTTCCTCACACCTCGTCCTGCGGGGAGATTATGGGTCTCTGAGGCAGGGGGAATTACTATTATTTGTATAATGGTAGCATCTAGGGTCTCTGTCGTGGCCCAGAACCCATTGTACTAGGTACTGTATGGACAGAGAACAAGTCCTTGTGGATCACAACCTAAATATGAGTGAACAGTGTAACCCTGTTGCAAAAAAAAAAAAAAACAAAAAAAAACATCATCATTCGGGCATGTATTAGCAAGAGTGTTGTAAGCAAGACACGAGAAGTAATTCTTTCGCTCTACTCCACACTGATTAGGCCTCAACTGGAGTATTGTGTCCAGTTCTGGGCACCACATTTCAGGAAGGATGTGGACAAATTAGAAGAAAGTCCAGAGAACAGAAACAAAAATGATTAAAGGTCTAGAAAACATGACCTATGGACTGGACTAGATGACCTATCAAGGTGCCTTCCAGTCCTATGATTCGATGAACAAAAAGATGGCTCCGACCCCAAAGAGCCTACAATCTAAATGACACGAAGCAACACTCCGAAGGCAACAGCAGCAGGATTTGTTGTTGGAGCTGGGATGACATCTTGGAAGCTCCTGGCTGCCAGTCCTATGCTCAGGACACTGGGTTATGCCGCCTCCCTTCATGCTTGGTTGGAAAATGTGTGCTCTAGATACACGGGTGATGTTTACACCCCTCAAAGCTCAGCTGGGCTCCCATCTTTTAGCTTCATTGACTCCATGTCATACTCCTGGTTTAATTTACTTTGCTTTGAATTGGAGCAGTGTTGTTCAGAAAACATGACACACAGTTGCTTTGCTTCTTGGGTCCATCAAGCTCAGCTTCTCCTCTCAGGTTGGGCTCCCAGGCGGGTTTGGGTTCGATTGCAACCCCTTCCACTGCCAACATCTGCACACAGAAACAAAAATCCGTTTGCCGGTCTTTTGCTCCTGTGTGCTGTAATCAGAGCCCATTCCAGATGGGCATATCCAGTCCATGTCTTGCTTCTAAAGAGAGAGCTGAGGAATTCTTCACCTCTACAGCTCTGGCTCTGGATTTCTGCATACAGCCCCATGGAAAGGCGGAAGCAAGGGAACTGGATTTCTGTGGCCACCTGAAAGGGACAACAGCACCAGTCCCCCAGAGCTCTTTTGGGTCACTGCTCTTTCAAGGGTGGGCTGGCAGTGGGCAGAGAGCAGCTGTCTAATCTCCCATATTTATATAGCTCCAATAGCCTCTGTACTGAGGTGCTGGAATTTAAGCCAGAAAGAAAATGGAGGCATCTTGAAAATGGGAAAAGGGTGTGAAGGCGAACACAAAGCAGAAGAGAAGTCGGAGCCTTTTCCAAGGAAGGGAGAGCTCCAGAGTATGTACAGTATTATCGATGAAATAATAGGCCGGCTGCAATATCCAATTACCTTAGATCTTAATTATCGATTGCACCACAGCAAAAGCCGGTCTCCATACATTAAAACCCAGGCTAAATACTGGTGCCTGATGACAGATGGGGAAACTGATAGGCCTCATTGGAAGGCAAAGCAATTGGCACATGTGCTGAGAGCCCCCGAGAGACTGGAGACTTGAAGGGGATGTGTGTGTGGATGGAGTTTTGGTCCTGTTTTCCCTGCATCCTTCTTGATCTATACCTCGCTTGGAGCTTGGTGGATCTGCCATGTTCCTGCCAGTCAATCACCTCACTTCCTTTGCTTTTTGCACCAAGAGATGAGATGAGAGAGAATCCTGGCCTTGAGCGTACTCCAGCCTCTCCAGCTCTCTCTTCCCCAGCTGTGCAGTGGGCAAGCGCCGACAAATGCACAGGGGCTGGAGAGAATTGCTCTTGGCTTCTCATTAATCAGGAAATCCCCCACCCGCCCCTGGCATTTATTTCCCCTTCCACTTTCTGGAGAGTTGAACAGAGGAATGATGAGCTGCTGGGTCAGGTCGGCCTATTGCTGCACGAAGCCTGCCTTCCATCGGGGCTAGTAGCTGCTGCTTTGCAGGAAGATGTAAATACTCCATAGACAGACGATGGAAACTTCAGGTGTTCCTCCTAGGCTACAGGTACTACTGCTGTTGGGAAAGTCCGAGCAGCCTGAGGGCAGCAGCTACCTCTGTCTGTAAAGGAAGGTTTGCTTTATTGGCACAGATTTGATGTTCGCATCAGATACCTACTGACGTGCAGTTTCACGGTCGACACTGTGAGTGTAAGCCAGGGCTAGCAGATGGCCCCATGCCCTGCAGCAGGTGTGCTGGTGGCTCGAGAGATCTTGCAACGGCTACAATTGTTTGTTTCTTTAATAGGTCCCATATAATTCAATGATGCAGTGCAGACTGTCAGGGCCAGAGCCCCAGCTGGTGCAAATCGGCACGGGAAATGCGTTGATTTACATGGGCTGAGGATCTGGCCCGCAAAGCTTCACTGGAATGGAGGAAGATAACAAAAGCAGCAGTTTCTGGGGCATATTTAAAAGAATTGGATCAATCAGCTGTATGGAAAAGATGATTTTTTGTTGTTGCTTGCACATCTATTTGCCCACCCTCTCAGCAAGGAGCTCCGGGGTTGGATTTACCCACAACTGGTTAAAAAACCCTGTATTGGCTAATGAATTAGCCCAAAGGCACAACTGATTACAGTGGGATAGAGTCATGGGATATAGGACACTTCGGTGCTTCCTCCCCGTACTGTGTATGTGTTACACAGCTGCCACGGTCCATTCCAGAGGTGGCTGCTTTTCACTGCTGGGTAGAGCTGGGTGAATTAATTATCTGTGATACTTATACAGCTCCCACATTACCACAGTATCTGGGATCTTCCTATCTTTAACCTATTTATCCTCGCAAGCCCCCTGTGAGACAGGACAGAGCCTTCTCCATTGTGCAGCTGGGGAACTGAGGCATGGAGAGACTGAGTGACTTGCCCAAGGTCACACAGACAGTCGGTGGCAGAGCTGGGAAATGATCTTGTGCTGCTCTAACTGAACTCAACACTCCCTAATTGCCTTCAAAACTATCACAGTAGCTTCGGGGGCCAGCTTTTTTCAGAGGCATTGTGAAGCTGCAGAGCGCTCAGCTTTATTGCAGATCAGACCCCAGGTATCTCCCTTTGCACAGGGTGGCTGATGTGATGCATGGGGATTCTCTCCCCACCGCCTCCCTGGATCTTGGTGGGGGAGCCAGGCCTAGAGGTTAGCAATTTCCCTTTGCTCACATGCAAGGAATCCGATAAGGGGGGAGGAACAGACTTCTTAGAAGAGCCAGAGGGGGAGATGATAAGCAAAAGACCCTGCAGCTCTCTCCAGGCCCAAGAGAGGGGAGAGAGAGAGAGAGAGAGGTGATTAAGCTGCCTGACTCTCCCCCTGGAGAATGGGAAGGGTGGAAGGAGGTGACAGCTTCCTTCCTACCTTGCCTTATGCCCTGCCCATTTGTTTCTTCTTTGGCTTGGCTCCCTTTCCTGGCTTGGCATCCCCCTTTCCTTGGCTGATGTATCACGCTTGACAAGGTTATGGAGTCAGCATGTTAAACCTCGAAAAGTGAGTGTAATTTATTGATCTACATTTCACTTATGAAATAGGACAAGTGCTGATTTGAGAATCTTGTTTCCTCTCTTTCTCTCTCCCATGTGCGCGCTCGTGCTCTCTCTCTCTCTCTCTCTCTCTCTCTGCTTCTCTTATCTTCAGTAATTCCTCTGAGCTTGCATCAAAACTCCCTGATCCTTTTGTTAGCCCTTTCGATTCAGTGGCAGAGTCTGAGCTGTCTATTCTTCCCCAGCTGCCTCACCTTATCTCCCTTCCCCTCTGCCCCCCCCCCATCTCTTTTCTTTCTAAGAAAACACATAGGCGGGCCAGAATCATCCCTGCTGTAACTTCGTTGATTTTGCTGGCATTTGCACCAGGGATAAATCTGGTTCCTAATGCTTGAGCGAAGGGATTGAATAAAGTGGTTTTGTGTGGAATTAAGCCCCAGTCCTGCAAGCACTGACTCTTGTGCGTGGTCCTTGCTCGCAAGAGCAGCCTTATTGAAGTCAACAGGACTAACCTGGGTGAGTAAAGGCTACTCGATCGAGTAAGGGATGGCAGGATCAGGCCTATATTCATTCAAAAGCCCATTCTTTAAAACATCTGGGCTCTCTGGCAGAAAACTTATTTCCACCTTTATTCAGGGCCAGGCTTGGCTGTCAATTACGCTGGTGTCCATCAGGAATAACTCAGCAGCAGTTGGTCTGTAGGCATTAATATGTGTTTCTGGCTTTTCTCGTGCTTTTCTCATGCAGGGGGGTGGATCAAGGGCCTGTCAAGGTTTAGAAGACCAGATTCTGACCTCTTCTACTTAATTGAAGTAATTGACTTAATCTGCAGCAAAGAAGATTTAGGTTAAAATTAGGAAAATCTTTAACTGTAGGGGTAGCTAAACTCTGGAATAGGCTTCCAAGGGAGGTTGTGGAATCCCTGTCATTGGAGGGTTTTAAGAACAGGCTGGAAAAATACCTGTCAGGGGTGGTCTAGGTTCACCTGGTCCTGTGACAGTGCAGGGAGTTGAACTTGATGACTTCTCGTGGTCCCTTCCAGCCCTACGTTTAATAGGCAGTGGGTTTAGAACAAATAAAATGAAGTATTTCTTCACACAATGCAGAGTCAACCTGCACCAGAGGATGTTGTAAAGGCCAAGACCATAACAGAGTTCAAAAAAGAATTAGATAAGTTCACGGGGGATAGGCCCATCAATGGCTATTAGCCAGGATGGGCAGGAATGATGTCCCTCACCTCTGTTTGCCAGAAGCTGGGAAATGAGCAACAGGGGATGGATCACTTGATGATTCCCTGTTCTGTTCACTCCCTCTGGGGCACCTGGCACTGGCCACTGTTGGAAGAGAGGATACTGGGATAGGTGGACCTTTGGTCTGACCCAGTAGGACCATTCTTAAGTTCTTATGTACATTTCTATGATTTTATGGTGTTAACAGGAAGCTGAGTCCTGCTTGCATGTGCTGGAGTTGACACCTGCTCACAGAATCGCGTGGATTTACTGCGACACTGCAAGTTCTACAATATCTAGGCTATTTGGCTGCAGTTTCCCGGTAGCTAGGATCAGGAAGCTGCCAATAGCCCCAAAGGGCCAATGAACTAACTAACAGCATCTCTACTGCCCTGCTTATTCCAACCACCCATTCCAGAAAGAGTCTTCCAGTGGCAACATGACAACAAATGCCTCTGCATTAATCTAGAGTCCTAGATCTCATGGGGTCAATGCAGGAATCATTGGGTGAAGTTCTGTGGCCTGTGTTATACAGGAGGTCAGACATCACCATAATGGTCCCTTCTGGTCTTAGAATCTAGAAATCTTAGCCAGGGAGACCTCAATGGTGTATGCAATGATGTGGCTTGGGGGTTCTGTGCCCTGGCTATTCCCTGGATGCTATAAGGTCTGTAGAGACCTCACGCAGCTGAGTCCAAGTGAGGACAGCTCTTAGGAGCTAGCGTGTCAAATGGCCCAGGAAGTCACTCCTTGCACAGGGCTCTGCACCAGTGCAGGGAAAAATAAGACCCCTTCTCTAGCTCCTCTCCCTTCCTCAGAAAGGAATCTTCCCTTCTGTTCAATTAACTCTCTCCGCCCCTCCTTCGTTATGACACGTCAGACTACAATTATCTTCGCCCCTCAGAAGCGAAGGGGGAGGCAGGAGGAGGATGTGTACCAGATATGGTTTTAGGAGCAGCTAATTCCTAAACATAATTATTAATTTCATGCTTATCTTATACTAACCTCTGGTTCACAGAGAAGATGGAATTGATTTAATTAGAATTTCCATCATCAAGCAATTTGGATCAGAGCTTTTAATTAGGATAGCGTAATAAACCGCAGGGGCTGTTGGAACAAGGGTTTCTAATTGATGCCTGCTGGCCTTTTTAATCAGCGCTGGGAGGTAAGGCAGTCTTCTCACACAGCCCACTACCCCTACCAACTCCCCGCAGGATATGCCGGAGATATGGGGTGGTAAATCTGGCCTTGTGAAGTGTGATGGGCCAAATTGCAGACCCTACCCTTTCAGGCCACCTTCAGGGAATCCCCATGAGCATATCCCACCAGTAGACGTTTTGCGATGGTTGTTCCGGTGGCCAGCAGAACCCTTTGAATAAGGGTAGCTGCATCCCAGGCAGACCGCAGGCTGCAAACGCATACGAGCTCTCTGTCAAGGGATATAGAATCACAGAATATCTGGGTTGGAAGGGACCTCAGGAGGTCATCTAGTCCAGCCCCCTGCTCAAAGCAGGACCAATCCCCAATTTTTGCCCCAGATCCCTAAATGGCCCCCTCAAGGATTGAACTCACAACCCTGGTTTTAGCAGGCTGATGCTCAAACCACTGAGCTATCCCTCCCCGCCACCCAAGCATATGAGCACCTTCAGATGGGGCCGCCTTCAGGTCCTGCGACCTGGGCAATGCTGTTGAACAGCAGGTCAGTCCAGCCCGGTCAGTGTTTTTCAGTATGACCACTGATCTTTGGGGGCCCAGCTTGGGACACCTTAGGGGGCCATTTTTCATAGGTGCTGAGCACCCATGGCTTCATAGGGAGGTGTGGGTACCCAGATCTTTCTGAAAATCAGCCCCCTCAGCTGTCTCCAGTTGAGCTTCCAAAAATCTAAAGGCACCGCAAAAAAAATCAGCACGCAGTGAATATTTTGCCCTAGGTGGCCACTGGCCAGCACCAGGCGCTTCCAAGAAAGGACCTCATTGCTCTGTGCTGGAGGAAGGGCTGGTGGGGGAAGGTTATTCCTGACCCCACTTGGTAGCCAGCATCTGCCCGAGACTGATCTCCTCTGGGAACCCACCCTTGTGGGGATAGCAGCTCTGTGACTATGCATGGGGACCTCATTTTGCTCTCCCTGCCAGCATCGTTTCTAATGCACCTGATCCTGTAGTCACTGCTGATGGGCCCATGACTCCCAGCACTGGGTGTCTCCATCCTCCACGCCCTGGAACACTAGTTAATCTGCAAGACCAGAGTGACCTCCACACCCCTTTGTGCCTCCCCCGCAGGGGAACCTCGCAGTGCCCAGCCCACCTCAGGGAACTACTATGGGTGGCCAGAGAGAGTGCCCTGCAGAGCCGGCAAGGGTTGTTTCCACTGAGTCACTCCCCCCCAGCCCTCACTTAGGGTTTGTGCCTTAGCCTTTCTGATTTTGTTCCTACATGTTTATGCTATTCGTTTGTACCCTTCCTTAGCAATCTATCCATATTTCCACTGTTTGTAGGATTCCTTTTTGAGTTTCGGGTAATTAAAAAGCTCCTGATGGAGACATATTGGCCTCTTACTACTGTTGTCTTTCCTTCGCATTGGGATAGTTTTCCAGTTGTGTTGGCTCATTGAGAAACAGCCAGCTCTCCTGAGCTCCTTTTTCCCTTCGATTTTCTTCCCATAGGACCTGACCTACCAGTTCTTTGCATTTGTTAAAATCGGCTTTTTGAAGTCCATTGTCCTTGTTCTGTTGCTCTGACTCCTTCCTTGCCTTAGAATTGTGAAATCTATCATTTGATGATCAGTTTCACCCAAGTTGCCTGCCACCTTCAGTTACGCTACCAATTCAACCCTGTTGGTCAGAATCAAATCTAAATCCTTGGTTTCTTCCTCCACTTTCTGGAACAAAACGTTGTACCAGGACATTCCAAGAACTTACTGGAAATTTTGTGTTTTGCATACAAGACAACAGCTTAATACTAAGATAAAGATATAGCACCATCTACCAGTGGAGGTGCTGTCTACACTAATCATTACATATTTTGGGGTTCTGTTAAAGAAACAAGACATCCTTGGGATTCTCTGGCTAGGTTTTTTAGGAGTTGCTATCACAGTATTGATCAGACGAGATCAGGACTCCACAAAATCCTCCAAATGAGTCACGGAAATAAGACGGGTCACTTAATCACTGTTCATAATCAGGATGACAGCCCTCAGGGTCTCTGTGACTCCAGGTCCTGTTCTACATGGGGACTTTTCTCGGGCTGCTATGGCATTTGGTCCTGAAATTTCCCTTTAGAACTCTTTTTTTGTTTTTTTCCCCAGCTATTACAGCTCTGGCTAATTGTGCTGGGGCTCAAATTGGTGGTTTAAGTTCAAGAATTCCATCCCTGCAAACCTCGGCTGGTGGGATAACAGAAAATTGCTGTCTTTGTCTAATTTTCTTCAATCTGAAATTGATTCAGTTAAATTGGTGCCTTCCACTGTTATTAAATAAAAATGGTCTATTAGCTCATAAACTGGCAGTAATGAAATACATAAGAAATCAAGGCACCTTTTCATTTTGACTGTCAGGAGGGAGAAGCAGCTTTTAAGGTAGATCACAATGATCCTTTGATAGGAAAAGTTACCCACCACTTCATGCCAAAGATGACTTGCAGTCCCCGGGGCTCCATATGTGCTATCTAACTCTGCAGGTGAATCTGATGGGATTCCCAAGGCAAAGGGCCTTCTGTAATGATCTTCGGTCTGTTCTGATTAAGATAAGGAGGGTCTGATTCTCCATTCAGTTGTTCCCAGAGTAACTCAGTTGACTTCAGTGTATACTGATCACACAGGGGAGCTGGTGTAACTCTGTGAGGCCTGATTCTCAGCAGCTCCACTCATGTGCTTGGGATGGGCAGAGGGGAGGGCTGCAAAAGGGGTCTTTGTGCTCTCCATCTTTTGGGAATGGCCAGCGTACAGCCTTAGGGTCACTCTGCTTTGCATGGCTCTGTAGGGCAAGTGAAGAATACTGCTCTCCAGCCATGCCCCCATCTCACCCTGACCTGCTGTCTATGCTAGGAGCTGGAATTGGGGGGGGGCCCGTTGATTTCTTATGCCAGCAATATATCGGCCAGGGAGACCCCTAGCTACCAGCATAAAGGGGCCTTGGTTTACTGAACATTTGCCCCTTGACTTCAGTGGAATTCCTCGCACCCCAGCTGGGTATCTGGCCCTGGGAGTGGATGGCGTTGGGTCAGTTGCCGATTACCTGACACCTCTGTCCTTAGACTGTCAGGAGTGGGGAATGGGGAGGGGAGGTGATCAGGGATTCTCCTCATGGAACCTGCTCATCAGTATCTCTATTGAATAAAGATAAGTGGAGGATGGTGGCGTCAAACCTCTGCCAGGCCTCCTTTACTGCATCCTCTGCTCTTAATGGGAACGGAATGGTGTTTCCCCCCATCGCTCTTCTGGCTTCTGGGGGAATAGGGAATCGTGTGGCTGCTGAGAAGCTGGGAGAGGAAGGGATGTCAGCCCTTTCTGACGCTGACAGCAGTTCAGGAGGATCAGTGTTCGTTTATGCTGTGAGAGAGGCTGGATTTCAGACGCTGCTGGATTTCAGGTTTTTTGGGGTTTCAAGAGGTGCTGCCTCTATTTGCAGTAGAATTGTCCTTCCCCCTTTGTTTCTTTTCTTTTAAAAACTTTGAATTCCCTGCATGCGGTTGCTTTTATGTATCTAAAAGCACTTTTGTCTTTCATCTGAGAAAATAGCTGATGTCGGGAGTTAGGCTATTGTAGAACAAGAGATCAAAAAGGAGGGAAAAAAAAAACCCAGGCAGAAGGATTGTTATGAAACTGTAATTTTGGAACTGGCATTTTATTTCCGCCCTTCTCCCCTGAATCCAAAGCAGGTTATAGAGGAAAAGTCCTTCGGTTTCTTTGTTCAGTTATTTAAACTAGAGCTTACAGTTTGTAGCTTGCAGATCAACAGGTATTTCCGAGGCTCAGTGTGGTAACAGGCTAAAACAAAATCTGCAGACCAAATTTGCCAAAAGAGGGACTTGACTCATGGCATTTTGCCTAAAGGTAGGCATAGCTCTGCAAACTCCTATGCAGTCCTGCCACACACTTCAATCGTAGCTCTGAGTTCCCTCTGCTATACCGGTAGTGAGGACCCCCGCCCCCCAACTCTCCCAATGCACTTAATCTTGACCTTCAGCACCCTCTGCTATTTCAGTCCTGGGCCACTCCTATAGAGAACATCAGCTGTATGTAGCAAATCCTGCTCAGTTTGATGTGTGAACAAGGGACTCTTCAGGAGCTAGGTTGAGGTCACTGAAGTTTGTGATCAAAGTCAGGTTTAAATCCAGCTGTGTTGAGGTCAAAGGCCATCTTGGCGTATACCCATTGATCTTCTCTCTGCCCATCCATATTCCATATGGTAACTGTGTGAGGATTTGGGTTTCCACCTTGTGTATGTACCGTGTGTGCATTTGGCATGTCTGTAGATGTCCGCGGGTGTAATATACTTGTTCTGTTTGTGTCATCTTGCCTGGCAATAACAACCTGCTATGTACTCCCAGCGAGGGAAGGCACTCTTTTGACTCCAATGGTAGGGACTTGCCCATGAAGAACCAGGGTTCAATCCCCAGCGATGCCATGGTGTCTCTGTACATAGCTGTGATTCATTTGGGATACAGGCACCCATGTCTCCCTTGGGAACTGCGTGTGTGTGCAGGTGGATGTCTGTATATGCATCGGCCATGTCTGTGTATGCATCTATGACAGGACTTGCAGCTGTGAAGACACAGGTCTCCACGGTAATGAATACAAAGGGGATTGTTTATTGAGACCGACTCAGGCTCTCTCTAGCTCCTAGCCTGGGCTGGCTTGCCTCACTACACAGGAGCTCCTTAAGTCCTGGCCTGGGTGAGGCGACCCTGGAGTGGACTGGTGTGAATTCTGCTCGTGCTGTTTCCCAAGCCCACTTTGCGAAGCTAGACCAGCCCTGTGTCAGTGGATGAATCTCAAAGCCCGAGGCTGAACGTTGGAAGCAGCAGAGCAGGCTCAACCAGGGCATTTTCTTTTGTTTCCTCGCCCCTGCTCCCGCAGCCTCCCCCTTGGGAAGAGGGCTGCTCTTGGTTTCCGTCTGGCTGGGTTTCGATCTGAAGAGACAAAAGCAGAGATGTGCGACTCTCTGGGCGCCAGGGTTTTGTGCAGGCTCCCGCTCATGGGATCAGGAGCAAGGCACAATGCACAATGAGCTCCAAGTTAATGCATGGAAGGTGAGGCTGCTGCTGGGAAGCAGGTTCTGGAAGGTGTGGAGGGCAAAGGCTGGGAGCCCACACTCTGCTCAGAAACTCAACCGGATCCTGAGACCCTGGGGATGCGTGAGATAGGATGGGCCCACTGGGAATGTACTGAGTCTGAGCAGCCCATGGCCACTAAGTGCCCAGGGCATTCTGAAGTCTACGGGTGAGGTAGCACCTTCAGGGGAAGCATGGTTGAGTGGTTAGAGCTCTAGCCTACAATGGAAAGACCTGAATTCAGTTCCTTGCTTCCCCATGGACTCCCGTGTTAACCTTGAGCAAAAGTCCCCTAGTCTCTCCCTCCAATGGAGGATAATAGCACTGCTTTATCTCACAGAGGCGGCGTGAGATAAATGCACTGAAGATTGGGAGGTGCTCTGGTGTGACCGTGACGGGGGCCAGGTAGATATCTTACAGGTTGGGGATGCTGGGTCTTGGTGGAGCCGGATGAAACTTTTTCATCTGAAACTTTTTTTGGCAAAACCACGTACATTTGGCGACACTAAAGCGTTTTGCCCCCTGGTCCTGTTTTCGCTGAATTGCTCCTTTCGGGAGAAACCAGCAAAAATTCCAAGGAGTTGAAATGTTCCATTCTGACATGATCAAAATGGGACCATTTGGATTTTTCAGCGGCAGCATGGCTTTTGGTCTTGACTTTTCCTTCCGTTTCATTTAAAAACATTAAAAAAAAAAAAATTTGGTTTGGGCCCAAACCATTTTTATTTTTTTCCCCCAACTATACGATTTGCTGAATTTTTTTAAAAAAATTTGGTTTTGGGGCAACCCAAAATGACCCCCCCCCCAACACACACACAATTTTTTGGGAATCGCCTGCCAACCACTAATCTGTTTGCGCAGCTGTAGTCCTGGGTACCAGCACATAGCTCCTTCTTTGTTTCGTTCCTGCTCCCTAACTGTAAATCTCTCTAGTGTCAGGGGATGTTAAAATGAGGCCCTTTTACAAAGGCAGAGCTCAACGTGGGTCTCAGTGGAGCTGGGAAGTTTATGATGAGCTTCAGAAGGTGGGAGCTGCACTCCATTAAGCAGCTGTGGGCCTGGTGGATTGGTGCTTGGAAGAAAGATGGGCAGCAAATTGGATTTTGGAGGGTCTTTCTGTGATTCCCCTGCTCCAGGGGGTGACCTGACAGCAGCGACTTTGACGTTACCAACCCTACCTCTGCAATGGAACAGCCCTACAGCTCACACGCACTCTGACTCACGCATCCGTGGCACATTCTAATCCAGATGCACACACCTGTGCACACTTGTCTGGCACATCCTAATCCAGATGCACACACTCATCCAAACGCACATAGGCCCGCTAACCCACCTGTAAACGTGCACTCGCCGCACGCCCGGACACAAACACACAGCCCTACTCCAGCACTCCTCCTGTCTCTCTCTCTCTCATCCCTTCCCTCCCTCACCTTCTTGCAAAACGTGCAATACCTCTTCTTTGGGTGTGTCATTTTTGACTGCGCAACTTCCACCATCTCTGTCTCAATGAGAAAGGAAAGAAGAAGAAATGGAGACAGGAAACAACCCCCTCCCCCCCAACCGAAAACCAGTTACAAGATGAGCGCTTTATTGGCTGAGCAGAATTTCAATGATGCGTCTCACACAGACACTCACACTCTCTCAGCTGGTCACAGATATCCAATAAGCAGATCACAGCACCTTGGAATGGAGCACAGAGCAGATTGTCACACAGAATAATCCTATTTGTGCCCTGATAAAGTTTTTCTCTCTCTATCTCTCCAGGTAGTTAAAACAGAACCCACCGCTTTACAAGGGGCTTTTAATATTCTGGTGGAGTCGTGGGCTTACAACACTGGCATTACATTTAATGGGGGTGCGGGGGGGACTAGAGTGAAAGAGAAAAGCAAATAAATAAATAAGAGAATCTGAGAGATGCAGCAAGGGGAAAAGAGCCAACTAGAGTGAGAAAGAGAGGAAGAGGAAGATGAGAAAAGAGGGCTGTGGCCACAGGGAATGTGGTGTGTCAGGGGAGCACCCACTATGGGATTTGGTAGAAATGGGGATTTGCCATCTGGGGTTCTTTATGTGAGAGCTTTCTTTGCTTGTTGCCCCTTTCGGGACAAAGGCAAGAATGAAGGATGCTGGGGTGTTCCTTTGCAGGATAACCTCTGACTCGGTTGGTCATTCCCCTCTGTTCACTGGAGTGAGACCCTCAGCTGGGTTTTTAATCCCTTAGCCCTGGGATGCAGATACCCCATGTGGCAGTCCTGGGGGTGCATTGCCGGAGGACTGCAGTGGGAAGCTTTTGCCTGAGCCAAAGCGTGCAGTCTTTGCTCTGTTATTCTAACAGACCACAACCCGTGTCTGCTGTTCCCTTCTAACGGCTCTCTGGATGCCTTGGGTCTTTGTTTTCATTTGCTGGTGACTCAGCCAACAAGTAATTTCTATTCATCTATCAAGGACAACATAAATACAAGAAAATCGTAGGCTTGTGTGCGTTGATTTCTGGGAGGGAAGAGTGCCTGCAAGTTCAGGTTGCCCTTGAGGTCCATGCCATGTACCAATACGCTTCTCGATTCCAGGGCGTTTGAGTGCCCACTTAGCACAAGTCTTCCCTATAGCTCTGCCAGGCTACCTCCTAGCAATTGCCTTATCAGGAAGGTGGCCTGTAGAGTCCTGTTTTTGAAACACACAGGCAAGGGCGGCTTGTGGGTGGTCACCCTAAAGAGCGTTGGGTTACACCACTAGTTATGCAGGAGCAAACCACTTCATGTGTACCCATAATTAGAGGGGGCGTATAATCAAGCTCAGGGCCAACACTACAATTACTTGATCTTGTAGCTTTCATTATGAACAGCCTAGCATGCAGCTTCTGGGCATCTAATCTGCTCCAAAGGCTCAGGTCAGACTGACCTGTCCCTCCCTCTGCCTCCGCTTTTAGTCTGTGGGCTACCTGATTGCTTGACCCAGGTGTTATGCCTCCTTCAGAGTGAGCACAGTCTGTGCCAATTTGCCTGCATTCAGTATATATCCAAGTAGCCTGTGCTGATTGCAGCATTGCTATAACCTCTAGCAGTCTTCTGGGGGCTATTCCCTGATTTTAAACTATAAGGGGTGGAGGACAAAGATTTAGGTTGTAGCTCCTAAACTGATGATTTTGGTAACCCAAATCAGATTTGACTCCTGGCTTCCAGAAGGGAAAGATGGGGTTAGGTAACATTCCCTTGCTGCCCCAGCTCTCAATCCGTTCTGAACCATTGCTCTAGCATGGTGTTCGAGGACAGTGTACTACCAGACCATCTTTCAGATGAGATGCAAAACCCAGCTCCTGATCCTTTTCACGAAAGATTCCTGAGCAATTCAGGTGGGTTTTTTTGGCTACCGAAGAGTGATACCCTCATATCCTGGCAACACTCCAACTCAGGTAACTACATTTCCCCAGGTCTTTTAAAAAAAAAATCCCCTGAAGTTTTAATTGAGCTCCACTGTTCTTCTTCACTTCCTGCCCTCAAGTGCTGCACTGTATTGTGTGCTGTTAGACAGCTGTTGAGTTCCACCCCAGAGGTGGCTGCCTTTAAGTGGTGGCAGGATTGATTCCTGTACGCATTGTTTGCAAAGTGCTTTAGGAAACGAGGCGCGGTAGCAATATAAGCCTGAAGCCAACAAACTCGTAGCTGAGAAAGCACACGACCAATTTAACACTGGATACATCTCCTATAAGGGAACAGCAGGTTGGTGAGGGGAGGATGGACTTGATTTAATAGGCCTTTTCTATCACTAAGATTAATTAATGTCTGCAGAGCATTCTGAAGTGCTATATAAGTGCTAAGCAGCTCAAGATCATAAATCATTCTAATGCACCATTCAATGCAAGTCAACTCTGATTAATTTTAAAGGCATATTTATTGCTTTGTTTGGAGAGAATTTCAGAACCTGTACCTCGCGGAGGGTGAAGTCAGGACCCTCTCCTTCCCCCAGGCTCGCTTGGATGGTGGACTGTGCCAAAACTAAATCCTGGAGAGGCTCTTTAAGGCTATGGGGCCTTGCTATCATGGTTGGCTGGTGGAGTTCCTCTTGGCATTGTCTGGGATTCTCTGTTTGGCGGCTCCTCCTGGTTGCCTTATTTGGTATGTCTTATCTTCATCCCATCCCTGTCTTTTTCCATTCGTTGTCCCTGATTTCTGGGCTCTGTGGCTCCTCCTTTGACTGGGCGGGCGGGCCTTTTGTTCTGGTGGACTCCACTCATCTTCTCCAGAATTCAAATAAGCAGCCTCCACTCCCCTCCCCTCCCCATGGCCTTTCCTTGGTTGTCCCCCTGGCCATTTAATTAATCTTTGTGGTTCCTCCCTTCTCCTGATGGGGAGCTGCTGTTATTGTTCCTGTGGTGGAGTTCTTTCCCAGGGGTCAAATGGCTGGACCTCCTTCCATCCTTGTTCTCCTTGAGTTGCCCCAACTTATCAGTCCACCCCAGTCCCTTTTTGGCTCCTCCCCTTCTCTGAGAGTGGGCAAGGTAAGCGGGAGGAGCCTTTTGGGGGTTTTTCTTGTCAACCTGGGCTGCTAGTGGTGATACAGACAGTACTAAGGCTGGGCCTCTGCTCTCTGGAGTTGTACTTTTGCTTCCAAGCCTTGTCAGCTGAGAAATGGTCCTAAGCTTGACTGGCGAAGAATGCTTACACTCTCATGCATGCAGAGAGCACACAGAGGAGATCAAAGTGGCCTGACAGGCCAATGCAGAGAATATTACACACAGAAAGCTGGGGAGGGGAAGCAGGGTGCGGGAGGTGTTAACTGCTCTCTGTCAGCCAGCCAGGCACAGAGCTCCCATGCTACTCCAAAGGCAATCAAAGAGACTTGTTGAGAACTCAGTTGCTCTGTGGTTCTCCCCCCACCCTCTTCTAGGAGTTGAGGGCTGTCCCCTTTGAAGATCGACATAATTAGGCTCAAAGCGTGCGTGGAGGAGAGGCTGGTGAGAGAAAAGAGGAGATAAAAAGGGGGAAAAACTAAAGCATCACAGAACCGTTTTGCTGGCTGTTTAGGCAGCATCATACCTGGGTGACACAAGCCCTTTAGTTCCTCTCCTTTCTGGCAGGGCCTGGGAGAAGGGTTTAGAATTGATCTAGATTTGTTGTTCTCTTCTTTTTCCTCTTGTATTTTTCAGGAGAAGACAGTTGGCTTCTTCTCTTCTTGGGGAGACTCTGGAATCTCCCCATCTGCTTGGCTCTGTTGCAAAGCTAAGAACTTTTGTGGGAGAAAATACAAAAGAGCAACTGTGTTTTTTATTTTTCCCCCTCCCAGCTCTTTGTATGTGTCATCAAACCGACTCTGTTAATCGGGGAGCGAGGAGGAGAAAAATATCCCCGTCCTTTTTTGTTTCCTCTCCCAGGCTCCTCAGTGCAAGGAGCTTTCCAGAGCTCAGGTCTTTGGCAAGGATCAAAGCTCTTGGAGTGTCAAAAAGTCATGGCACTTGGAACCAAGATCCCTCAGTCTTTTCATCTTCCCTCACTCTGTTTTCTCCTTGCGTCGCTGGCCTCTGGCTGCTGTATTTGGAAAGCATAGAATCATAGAAATGACAGGCTGGAAAGGACCTGAAGAGGTCACCATGTCCAGCCCCCTTTGCTGAGGCAGGACCAAGTCAAACCTAGCTCATCCCTGACAGGTGTTTGTCCAATGTGTTCTTAAAAACCTCCAATGATGGGGATTCCACGACCTCCCTTGGAAGCCTGTTCCAGAGTTTAGTTACCCTTCTAATAATAGTTTATTTTTCCTGATAGCTAACCTAAATCTCCCTTGCTGCAGATTAAACCCGTAACTTCTTGTTTTGCCTTCAGTGGACATGGAGAACAACTGATCACTGTCCTCTTTATAACAGCCCTTTACGTATTGGAAGTTATCAGGTCAACTCACCATCTCCTTTTCTCAAGACTAAACATACCCTTTTTTTTTTTTTTTTTTTAACTTTTCCTCACAGGTCAGGTTTTCTAAACCTTTGCTCATGTTTTGTTGCTCTCCTCCGGACTCTTCAGTTTTTCCACATCTTTCCCAAAGTGTGGTGCCTGGAATTGGACACAGTACTCCAGCCTGACCGGTGCTGAGTAGAGTGGGACAATTACCTCCTGTGTCTCACACACAACACTCCTGTTAATACTCCCAGAATGATGTTAGCATCACGTTGTTGATTTATATTCAGTTTGTGATCCTCCATCACCCCAGATCCCTTTTGGTAGTACTGCCCCCTAGTCAGTTATTCCCCATTGTGTAGTTATGCATTTGATTTTTCCTTCCCAAGCGAAGTACTTTGCACCTGTCTTCACTGAATATCATCTTGTGGAATTCAGACCAATTCTTCCAATTTGTCAAGGTTGTTTTGAATTTTGAGCCTGTTCTCCAAAGTGCTTGTAACTCCTCCTTGCCTGGTGTCATCTGCAAATTTTATAAGCGTACTCACCACTCCATTAGCCACGTCATTAATAAAAATACTGAATAGTACTGGACCCAGGACAGAATATGCCCTCCCAGTTGGACAGTAAACCATTAATAACTACTCTTTTGAGTACGGTCTTTCAAGCAGTTTGTGCACTCACCTTATGGTAATTTCATCTAGCTCACTTTTCCCTACTTTGCTTATGAGAATGTCATGTGGGATTGTATCAATAGACTTTCTAAAAATCAAGATGTATCACATTTACTGCTTCCCCCCCCATCCATTAGGCCAATAACCCTGTCAAAGAAGGAAATTAGCTTGCATTTGCATGATTTGTTCTTGAGAAATCCATGCTGGCTATGCCTTATAACCCTATTATCCTCCAGGTTCTTACAAATTGATTAATAATTTGTTCCAGTATCTTTCCAAGTATTGAAGTTAGGCTGACTGGTCTACAATTCCCTGGGCCCTCTTTGTTCCCCTTTTTAAAGATAGGTACTGTTTGCCGTTCTCTAGTCCTCTGGGATCTCACACTCCCCCTATGAGTTCTTGAAAACCATTGCCAATGTGTGGTCTGTTGGACTGGGCCAAAGGAGACCAGAGTTCTATTCAGCGCCAGCTCGGTGGGCAGGCGAGCAGAATGGATGCCCTGAGTGCCAGTGTCCACAGGGTATGTTTTTGTTCTTTGCTTAGCTGCTGGTGTGGGCGGTGCGAAAAAGTTTTCCTCCGCTCAGGCCGGCAGAACAGCTAGGGCCATTCCTGGTTCTATTCTTAACCTGCTGTTTGACGTTGGGCAAGTCACTGCCAGTCCGTGCCTCAGTTTCCCCATCTGTAAAACAGGGGAAATGATACAGGCCTGCCTTTATGAAGTGCTTTCAGATGTGGATGGAAAGTTTCTGTACAAGAACACTGTTATGATCTTATTGCACCTAGATGCATCTACAAAACACTTGTCCACTCCTCAGCTCCAGCCCCGTATTGCTCAGGTGCTGGTAGAGAGCTGGGGCAAAACTTTCAGTGTTCTGCTGGCATTGAGTTGCTTGCACCCAAGAGTCCTCACGGTGCTGTGACTGGGAGAAGCCCAGATCGGATTGCTGAAGAACTGCTGCTGGAAGGAGAACTGGAGTATCCCCTGGTAGCATGCAAGCAAAAGTCTTTGTTTTCTTCCTTCCCAGCCCCCTTATTTGAAGTCCAAGGGTTGGTGAACATATCTTAGTGCCCGGGAAGGTGCAGTATTATTGGGAACCTAAGTCCGGGTTTCTATCTCTAGTGGTGACCGATGGTGCGCTTATTCCAACAGCGAGAGAAATCGGTTTAAAAAAATAAGACTTGAGGGGTGGGAATGGGTTTTAAAACACAAGGGTAGACAATGATTGTGAATGTGAGTCAACAAGGCTCATCCGTCGGTACTTCATATATCCGCAACACCCCAGTCTTGCCTTCTTCAACTGTTGCACCTGCTGTGTGATTTGTGTGACCTCCCTCAAGCCGTCCCGTGTCATGTCAGTGAGATGGCTTGTGGTCTAAGGCTCCTGCAATTTGCTCCTCTTTATTTCAGTGACCTCTCTTTCCTTGCCCCCGCAGATACCCCAGATAAGCTATGCTTCCACTGCCCCTGACCTGAGCGACAACAGTCGGTACGACTTCTTTTCCCGCGTTGTTCCCTCCGACACCTACCAGGCCCAAGCAATGGTGGACATAGTCAAGGAGCTCAAGTGGAATTACGTCTCCACATTAGCCTCCGAGGGAAGCTACGGCGAGAGTGGGGTGGAGGCCTTCATCCAGAAGTCCAGAGAGGATGGTGAGTGAACTTCCTGCCGATATACAGGCCATGGGGTTGAAATGGGGTCTGCAAGCAAAATACAGCTGGATCTCTTGGGGTGGACTGCATTATGGGTCATGGTGTCGAGAACTGCAGGGAAGTGGGGGGTAGAATGTATCTGGATACAGCTGGGGTTGAGTTAGTCCTTAAGCTTGGACGGCAACGTCTGCAGATTGGAAGCTGAAGGACGTGAGTTCTAGGCCCACCTCTAATCTCTCTCCATCACTGATCTGTCCATACAGCTGAATACATCAGGCAGGTGAGGAATGGCCTCTCTCTGGCTAGCTAGCAAAGACAGAGGTGATAATTGAAGGGGAAGGGCTGGTTTTTATGAAGCTTCTTGTGCGATCATCCTAGGGGCACTTGTCCTCAACTGCAAGTGTAAACTTTGTGAGGTAGCTGTGGCTCGGTCTGCTGTGATAACAGCTGCCCATTGGAGGTGCTGCATTAGCCCGCACCCAGGCCCGTGTCGTGTTGCCGGCACGGCAGAATTGGGAAGTGCTTGTTGGCATCTGGGAACAGCGACCACTGCGGCCTGTCGGCAGATTGTTGCAGCTTCCTGAGGCCCGTCTGTAGCATTGGGGGTTAGGCTGCTTTTTGAATTGGGGGGGCAGCTTGTGAGGGACTTGTGTGGTAGCATAACATAAAGCTCTGTCCACGTGGTTAGGCTCATACAATTCAACCTCAGTCATGATTCACCCTAGGGGGCCTTAGGGTCCAACGCACGACCCAGGTGCAATCGAGAGATGCTAGTGTCTGGCACGGGGCATGCGAAGAGTCTGTTCCCTTCGGCCTATCAGCATGAAACGCGACTAGAACACCGAGTTGAGACGAGGCCTGTGCTGGAGAGAGGAAATGTATGTGGAATGGGATGGATCCTCCTGTCTTTGCTTGCTCAGGGTTGGGCCCACTTGGAGTTTCGCCTGAACAAGGGTCTCTGGATTTATCCCTCTTTCCACCTCTTCCTCTTTCCCTGTGCTAAATCCCCAAATAGCCTAATGCGTGCTAATGCCTCTGTATATGTGCTTTCGGCCCATCAACCGTATTGTAATTGCTTATTCCTGCAGACCACATGGTGACCAAGTGCTCTACATTGGTACCACCCTGCAGCTAGAATCCCACCATAAATCTCGCCTAAACACTTTTAATTGCACCACTAAGGGTCACAGCAATGGTCTGCGGGGGAACGGCAGTTTGTGAGGCATCCCTGATGGCTGGGACTTGATGTCTAGGCTCTGCCTGGGCGGTCCCTGTGAGACTAAGGGAACTCTAGTGGTCCGGAGAGGAAGAAGCAATGCAGGGTGGGAATGAAGTGATAGACAAGCCCTCTCCCTTACTCCTCTTCTCCCCCTCCTAAGGTGCAGTCTCTGGCACAGGTGAGAGTTGCATTGGGGGCAGACTTAACCTGTCTGCAGCTGCTTAGCCACTGTGAGCTATTCGAGTGACTAAGACGAGCCGTCCCCTCCCGCTCCTGCCCTGACACCCCTCCGGCTCCAGGGTGGTTCCTAAGGGGCATGTGCCAGTGGGGATATTCCCTATGGGGAGTGTTGCCTGGCTGCCTTGTGGCCCCCTTGCACCTTCACAGCTGACAAATGGACCCAGAGTGTGGGGCTGCATCTCCCCCCACCAGTGGAGCATTGCATCTCTCCTGTTAACTCTGACCTCTCCTTCCAATGGGGTCTCTCCCCAGGCAGCCCCCGGTACCTGGGCGCCCTTCTGTGTCACTAGCACGGACAAAAT
The DNA here is from genome assembly GCF_965152235.1 of Eretmochelys imbricata. Classification (NCBI taxonomy): domain Eukaryota; kingdom Metazoa; phylum Chordata; order Testudines; family Cheloniidae; genus Eretmochelys; species Eretmochelys imbricata. The sequence goes on along the minus strand of NC_135592.1, from coordinate 10,465,332 downwards.
AGCCAGCCCATTACAGCGGTGCCCGCCTGCTAAATGAAGTTTGATGTTTCCAACTTCTTTAACTGCGGTGCAAGAAGAGAAGGAAGGCAGGAGAGGGAGAGAAGAAAGAGAGGCGCTGATCTCCAAATTGAAATCTGAATGGAACGGCTGTGGGCTGCTGCTGACGTCCCCTTCTGCAGCCTAATCCTTCTGCAAGATTAAAGATGTCTTTGGCCACATATTGTATTGATTCATTCCCTGAAGTATAAATCATCCCTCTGCAGGCTGGCAACGAGTGGCTACAGCTGGGAGATTTTAAAAAAATGATTCTGGACCAATGATGAACCAGGCACGACATAAATTTCAAAGCCTTGATTAAGACTCTTTGTGTGAGCTGCACTGCCTATTGCTCCTGGAGGCCAGTGAGATGGGGGGCTAGGATGCTGAGGAGGAATGTTAGGGGCTCAGGGAGAAATTGTCTGCAAGGGCAATGCAGTCCTTTGTCGTTTATCCCCATCTGGTACTGTGTGATCCAGGCCAGGACTCGGAGACCTGGTGTTGGAGTCTGGAGTAGCAGAGGCTGCCTCAGTCTGGGAGTTGGCGAGCCAGAGAGAACCACAGGGACTGTCAGTGTCCAGCAGCCTCATTGGACAATGCCTTCACATTCACTACAGCTGAGCCCTCGCTCCCTGCGTGTCCACGGGGCTGCAGACTTGTGACAGTGTCCTGAGATATACAGCCACGACAATGCAGGGATGCAAGGTCATCGCCCCAGCTGTTGCAGTGAGGAATTTCCCCCCCCCCCCTTCCCTCTTACACTGAAACAAGCTTCCTGTGGCCCAGGCTGATCAGGATGCTAGGCCCCCATCTTGAACTCACCTTGACAACACAAGCACATTCCCCTCTCCCCCTCCTTGTGGCATTGGCAGAATGATGCCACCTCTGTTCTGGTATTACCGGCTCCCCCTTTCAAGAGAGGAGCCCCCATAGCTGTGTCTGATTGCTGGTGCTGAGTTGCCAACAGAGATGCCCCAGCTGTTCTCAAGTTGGTGATGGCATGCACACAACACAACACATTTTATCTCAAGACACAGGACCAAATTATTTGCTGACTTTTCCCCCGTTAGTTGGGTTGCACAAGATGTAAATCAAGACAGAATATGCTCTACAGAGTCAGTGACTCCTGTTATTATTAAGGTTTGTACTTGGGTAGCACCTAGGAGCCTCAGTCATGGAGCAGAACCCCATTGTGCCGGGTGCGGTACAATCACAGAATGAAAAGACAGTCTCTGCCCCAAAGAGCTTATGTCGCTCCCAGGGGGTAGCACGGTCCATCCTTTGGGCACCAGCAAGAGATCTAGATTCTGTTCTCCATCACTGGCGACTTTAGAATCAAGACTGGATGTTTTTCTAAAAGATCTGCTGTTGGAACTCTTTTTGGGGCAGCTCTATGGCCTTTGCTGTTCAGGAGATCACACTGGATGGTCCCTTCTGGTCTAGGAATCTGAGTTAGTCCACAGCAGTTTCTGGACCGTAGTGTCTGCTGCCTGCCATTCTTTCTGTGTAGGTGGCTAGGAAACTCATTCGCTGTGTGTAAGGAGACTTGGAATAAGTTGGGGCTTTGCTGTGGCCCAGCCAGTGAGCCTATTCCAACTCTCCCACCCTTTCCAGATCAGTCACAGAGCGGGGCACTTTCCAGGAGAGAAGACGTCAGACAAACACTACTAGGCTTTAACGGAAAATAAAGTTTGGCACCGTTGCTTGGTTCTCCCAGTTGAGTGGAATTATCCCTGCGGGCAGGTGCTTTAACTTGTCTCTAGACTTTGGACAGCCTGAAAGTCTGTGCTCAGCAAAACTCTTTGCAAGGATTTGACAGGAATCGGAAAGCATTCGGCTGACGGCTGCCACTGGATGCTTGGAAAGGATTATCGCCAGTGAGAGTAGGGGGGAGAGCGCTGGCTGCATTCTGGGAGCTTGCAGCTGCTGTGGCTCCAGCCTCCCTCAAGCGGGGCTGCTGTGGAGAATAACACAGGAGTCCTGGATGTGGAGGGGGAGCTTTGAGTCACACCAGTGCTAGCCTCCCCCACCAGGAGCCTCTGAAAGGAGTGGGACAGGAGCCCTCCCACTCCTTCAGGGGTGGGGTGGAAATGAGGTCTTAGAGCCTCCTTTTGGGAGAGGCTATAGGGAAATCTGCAGGAGCAGTCAGAGGGGGTGGGGAAGGGGAGAACAGACAGCTACTCCAGTCCCAGCCTCTGTCAGTAGGAGGCGCTGTTAAGAGCTGATATGGCACCTTATCCACTAACTAACTATTGACATACATGCAAATACCGAGCACTCCTGTAACGGTGGTGCAAGTTCACTGGCTGGAGGCCATCTCACAGCTACTCCACACCCAGCCCCTCCCAGCAGAAGGCCCCATAGGAAACGGTGGGAGGAGCTGCCCAGGCGTGGGGAGTTCCAGCCTCTCCCAACAGGAGGCACAGCAATGCTGCCTGAGGGGTGCTCGCTAGGTGCTAACCTCTCTTAGCAGGAGTATGCTACAGGAAATGATGTAGAACTGGCTGTGGGGAGAGCTCGGCTTGGCCTATCCCTGTTCTGCGTTTCTTTGGCTATCTGCTGCATAATAATCCATGGAGAGATGAGAACTAAAGAGTGTTTTCAGAGGCAGTTAGAGTCCTGCCGTGCACCGATGGCTGCCTATTGCTAATTTAACTGTATCTGAATGGCACATTACATTCTGGCAAGATCTGTGGGACACCAGTCCATCTAATGCAAGTCAAACTGTGTTACGACCTTATAAATGGATAAGGGGAATAAAAACTTCTAGGTGACAAGCTTCTAATCAAAGCCCTATAAATAGGAACTGCATTAATCCAGTGGCTCTGAGAACCGGCTGCGCTTTTAATATGCAGAAGCGTCCATCTAGGGATTCAACTGGGAATCGCTGCTCTTTAGGATTTTAACTTGAAAAGCAGAATGTTTTGGCAGGTCTGCAGTCGTACATGAGTGCGTGTGTGCTTCAGAGCAGGCAGGTGTGGCTGTTCCTGGATGCACAAGTGCTTGTGATCGTGTGGACGTATGGGGGAACGTACTTGGTGTGTATACGCCTGCATCTGTACATACGTGAGCGGGTCTATGTGTGTTACTCAGGGCAAAGGTGTCCACGTCTAGCACTGTGTGTACGTGTTGATTGTCGGCGTTTCTGCATATACCCGGGGGTGTAGGAACCTGTGGGTGTGTAATAGAGTGTGTATGAATGTTCAGGGATATGTGGCACCTAGCAGTGAGAACATGTGACTAGATGTACCGGTGACTCCATAGGTGTGTGAGTGACAGGGTTTGTGTGTGTATCTCTGCTTGTCTGCATGTAGGCTGTGTGTGCATGAGAAAGGGGGAGGGGGGCAGGGAGTGCAGTGTTAGCATAGAAAAAGGGTTTTTATTGCTCTCCGTTAAAGGCTTAGCTGCTAACTCGACTGGGGTTTGTCAGTGCTAAGCAGCAGCCCCATCTGAACCGTTATAACACAAATCACCTGACAACGAGAGGAATAAAGGGGAAAGTAACCGTTTTTTGTTGTCGTTTTGCATTCTCTCTCGCACAGCTTTGCCATCCAAGAGACTTTTCTGCCCGGCTTGTACAGGTGGGGGGGACCCTGTTCCCCTGGTGCTGTGTGAGTACCTTCCCTGGAGCTAGACAGTCTGTCACGCCGGTGGTGGGGGCAGTGGTAGAGGAGGTGTTAAGAATATTGGATTTGCAGTACTGCATCAGAGCGCTGATCCCTCAAGTCCAGCGTGCGGCCTCTACTAGTGGCCGCTGACTGATGCTTCCGTTCCTGATGCATGTGTCTGATGGAAAGGCTTTATTTTAAAGGCAAATGGCACCCGGATTCTATCCCAGCAGGGTGGCTTTGCTGTCCTGTGGCTCAGGCATGTTGCCCCAGTGCGGTAGCCCTTTCTTAGAGATCTGCCTCCAAAACAGAGTCTGAGGGTGTGTCTACACTGAAATTAGACACGTCCGGCTGGCCTGTGCCAGCTTGGGCTCATGGGGCTATGGATAAGGGGCTGTTTAACTGCAGTGTAGACTTACCCTGAGCCAGTGGCATTTGTTGTTGACAGACTTTAAGGCCAGAAAGGAGGAACCATTAGATCATCCAGTCTGATCTCCTGCATAATGCAGAGCAGAGAATTTCATCTAGTTACTCCTGTACTGAGTCAGGATGGATGTTTGACTAATGCATATCTCCCAGACAAGGCTCCAGTCTTGATCTGAAGACTTCAAGAGATGGCAGATCCACCACCGCCCTTGGTAATTCGTTCCACTGATTAATCGCCATCAGTGTTAAAAATCAGTGCTTTATTTCTAATTTGAATTTGTCTGGCATTAACGTCTAGCCATCGGTTCTTGTGCCTTTCACTGCTAGGTTAAAGAGCCTTCCAGTACTTGTTGTTTTCTCCCCATGAACATACTTATACACGGTAACCAAGTCGTCGATGAGTCTCCTTTTTGACAAACTGAACCAATTGAGCTTGTTCAGTCTCACTGTAAAGCATATTTTTGTTTCTAGCCCTCCAGTTGTTTTTGTGGCTTTTCTCTGCACACTCTCTCCAGTGTGTCAATAACCTGTTCAAAATGGGCACACCAGAACTGTACACAGCACTCCAGTATTGGCCTCACTAGTGCCGTATCCAGAGCTAAAATCGCTTCCTTGCTACTGCTTGACATGCCTCTGTTCACATGTCCAAGGATCGCATTAGCCCTTTTTGCCACAGCATTCCCTGGGAGCTCATGTTGAGTTGCTTGCCCACTTTGACCCCTGCTTTCCAGGATACACCCCCGCCCCTATGCTGGAAGTGTGGCCAGCATTCCTTGTTCCTCGATGTATGACCTTGCGTTCGGCTGTGTTAAAATGTAGTTTGTTTTCTACCTGCCAACCCGAGTTGTGGGAGCTACAGTTTCCTCTTGGTGATTCCCTCCCTTCTCTGGGGCTGGGTTCTGACAGGGTTCTCAAGGTCTATAAAAATGTTCTTACGGGGTGAATTTCAATGGGAGTTGCAGGGGCTCAGCACCTTGGAAAGGTGGGTCAGAGGAGTTTCTTGACTCAGTGCAGATGCTGGCGGGGTCAGTTGGAATACTCGGGGGACTTCACAAGGTGGTGCTGGGTAATTGCTCTTTTGCCCTTAAGGAGACTCTAATGCAAGAATCTGCAGAGTTCCAGAAGTTGAGCCTTGTTCTGCCCGTTAGGGTCGAGAGAGGACTGGCGTGTCACTGGGGCAAGCTGCAGCTCTACTAAGGGTGGACTGAAGCTAAATGTAGTTCCAACAGATTCACTTGCAAGGACCCTGCGTTGTTCTCAGTGGGAGCTGGGGCTGCTGGAGCTGGGTAGGGAGAGGGAAATGCTTCTGGAAGTTCCTCCTCGAGAGTTATGGCATCAAACCATGAGGCCTGGATTTGGTCCTCCCTAAGGACTTGATATGAAGTCAGTGGAAAGACTCCCGTAGATTTCAACAGCTTTTGGATCAGGCCCTTAATGTGGCATTTTCTAGCTGAGGAACTAAATTGCCTATGGACTCCCCAAGAAGGGGGAACCCAAGGTTACAGCTCTGCTTCACCTTGGAGGTTGTGTGTTCAGCCCCTCACCTGCCTTCTCCATCCATCAGCTTCATCCTCTGCCAAAGAGACGTCTATAAACCTTTTCAGCACCACCTGTCCTTGCTGCATCGTGCTGGCACCGCCAGGCGTGCTGTCTGCTCCAACGCAAATTCAGTACAGCAAGGGGACAGCTCTGAGGAAAGGCCTGCCGGGTTTCTGAGGCTAGGGTAGGGGCTGAGGGAACCCAGGTCTGCATCCAGGTCATAACTGCCTCCTGAAAGGTTTCTTTTACCTTCTTCTGAAGCAGTTATTACTGGCCGCCATTAGAGACAGGATACGGGACACGCCAAGGGCTAGACGCACGGTGGGTCCGATCCAATATGGCAAGTTGTCCGTTTTCATTGCTGTCCCAATGGAAGGGCTCTGGAATGAGAGGGATATTTAAGGGACCAAATTATTTGCCTCCCCTTGGTTCTTTGCTTTGTTCCAGAGATCAAGCAGGTCACGTGACCCCACAGTGACTTGGCTCCCACTAAGCAACAAGTTCGGCCTGATGTGAGTGCCCATGTGATAAGCTGAAATAGCGTAGTGATTAGACCTGGTGAGCCAGCTGCACGAGGGGTGAAGTTCACGCCTGTGCAGAGGGACGGTGTCACTGAGCCCTTGGATGTAAGTGATGCCTAGGCGTCATGTCTGCGTCAGGGGGAGTTTCGCCGTAGTTGCATAAGCAGATGCCACTTCACTGAAGTCAGCGATGTTCCACCCTCGCACTCAACAGGGAATCCAGCCAGATGTTGAGGGTTGGTGTGGGGTAGACTCGACAGGGGCTGTTTTGGGAGATGATGTGATGGGAGCCACAGAAGCGAGAGTCTCTTTCCTGAGCGGCCCAGCGGCAAAGCTGTTTCTATTAGTCTCACTTCCCCACTGGGGGAGTGAGAGGCAGAGAGGGAAAGTGACTGGCTGAAAGTCACAATATGAGCCAATGGCACAGTCGGGATAAGAACCCAGGAATCCTGACTCCCCTCGCAGCTTCCCAATGCAATGATTATAATGACTTAGTCATCCTCCAAATCCAGCGTGGCTGTGGTTTAAGACAAGTGAATTTGTGGTGATTGCAGGTAACTGGACAGTTACCTATCTGACTTAGCAATACAGTGCAAATTAATGTACCCGGAGTCTAGACACGCATGCATTAACTGAAAACCGAGTGCCGCAATTCGTTTATACAGCTAACCTTCTGGTTATCAGAGAGCCTAGTTACACTGTAATTACAGTATAACTGCAGTGTAATTAGTCACTGTATGATCAGAAGGAACCCTGCTGTAACTACTGGAACACACTTATTTGCAGAGCAATAAAACGCAGCCCTATGTCACGGGCCAGGTTGGGTCACTCTCCGTGGCGAGCAGTTACTCAGTGAGCAATGCTGCTGGAGTGTTTACAATCTGACCTACAGCTACTGGGGGAGTAATATGCCTGTATGCAAGATACATATGCATCAAGGGGCGTCAGTGCTTGGGTCATCGAGGAATGTGTGATCAGCCCCAAGATGCAGGTCTGTTTTGTCTTTGCTGAGCACACGTTGTCAGAGGGACCCAAGCCCAACAGCTGCATGTGCAGCTCTGCCTAGAAGTGTCCCTTGAAAATCTGCCCGTATTTCGGGGTGTAAATGGGAGCTGAGCTCTTCTGAAAAAACCTGGCCCCTGGACCGTCGAGATAGGAGTGGGATTTTCAAAAGGATTCCGTGTTGGTCCAGCTCGGGATGCCAATGATTCAGAAACTCACTTTGACTTCAGTGGGGGCAGAGTCCGGCAGATTTTCAACAGCCCAACGTGCGCCCAACATGCTGAGCGTCTGCAAAGAAAATAGCTTGGGCCTGATTCTTCTTTCCCTTCCACGGAGTGGCCCCACTGAAGCCAGTGGGGTTACAGTGGTGTCAAGCCTGATTAAGTGAATGAAGAATATATAAAAATATACATATGGGCCAGGTTTTTCTTTACTCTAAGGCCCCTTTGCACCACTCTGGTAGTATATAGAGGCATGTAATTTATTCCTGTTTCAAAGGTCCTTTACACAGCCAGAGTGGTGTGAATGAGACACGGGCAGTTTGTCAAGCCACAAAGTTTACCTGAAATTAGCTTGCATCACTATATTATGCCTCAGTCAACAGGCAGCCTGCTTTCCTTGGAATAATCAAAGCGAGGCAATGCTGCCTTTTCCTGGCATCTTTCTCAGCAAAATATTTAAAATTAAAGTCCCAGATTTCTTGGTGTGCCTTTATACTCCCTCTGCATGTGTGCACGCCTGCCATCTCCTCCATAACACAGCTGTGCTTCAATTCTTTATGCCTGTCCTGAGTCTTTGGAGTACATTTGTATTTTCATAATGTGTTGATGTTCATTGTTGTAGTTACCAGGAAGCATTCAAGCTGTTTTCTTTCTGGTGCATTATCAGCTTGACCTTCCGTTACAGTATTTACCAAAGTCTCCTATTAATGCTGTTGCATGTACATTCCTGCCTCAGGGTGTAAACCTACTAAAGAGCTGAGCAGAAGCTTCCCCTGGGGGCAGACTGTCCCATCACTGAAGGGTTTTTTGCACCCACCTCTGATGCAGATGCTACTGGCCGCTGTCCGAGACAGGGCATTGGACCAGATGGGCCAGGGGTGCAAGACCAGGATAAGATAAACTTTGACCCAGGATTGGCAATTAAAAAGTCAATATTTACCAATAGTTACCAGCCAGTAGTACAGTTTATTTCCTATATTGAGAAAGCAGCATTCGTATATGTGTAGATAGATAAGAATTGAAAGAGCACCATCTGTTGCCTTGTAAGTATAGGGTAATTTGTGTTGTTCGTAAGTCTGTGGGTTCAGTAAAGTTGTTGTGCATTTCAGACTGTCTTGTGTGCAGCTTTTAACAGCCACCACTTTATCCTAGTGCATCCTGAGTGCTTTACAAAGGCAGCTAGTATTTCTAATTTTACAGGCTGGTACTAAGGCATGAGGGTGTGTGAAGGTATCCACCCAAGGCTGCATAGGAAATTAGTGGCGGAGCCAGGAGCAGAGCCCAGGAAATTAATGGCAGAGCCATGGACAGTGGGTGAAGCTTCCCCTGTGGGAGGCGAGTTCCTCATTCCGCCTCTTCTGCCCATGGCCCTGACTACACTCCACCTCTTCTCTGCCTCATGCCCTGCCCCTCTTGGGGGGCCCCCCCCCCGACTCTCCATGTCCCTCCTCTCCCACGAGGCCCCCACCACCTGCAGGGATGTGGTGAGTGGGGTGTGTCTCTTGCGGGGAGGTGGGGTGGAGGAGAGGAGGGATGTAGGGAGCTCTGGAGGGGGGAGATGGAGTGGAGGACAGGAGGGACTCGCCAGGCAGCGGTGTGGGCCTCGGGGAAGGGGCAGAGCAGGGACCGGAAGAGGCGGAATGCAGGCAGGGCCACCACGGCCCAGGCATCCGGCCTCCTCCCCTGGCCTATTACAGGCAGTGTGTAAGGACAGAGCCAGAAGTTGGGACGCCTTCCCAGCCCCCTCTTCTAGTCATATCCGAATCTGTCTCTGATCCCAGAATAGTTGACCCTGCTTCAAACGCTCTGGGAAGGGAAAGGACAAAGCCCGCTTGCAGTGCCATAGGATATGCAAACATGCACGCTCTCTGGCCTCTTCTCGCTCCATCACCAAACACATTGAGATGAAATATTAGCTTTATATTTATGTAATTTAACCGGTGTGCAACACATGTTATGCAATGCTTCATAATGTGCAGCTCTCTATTTTGTGAAGAGAGTAATATTTCGAGCCAAATGCAAGACTCCTTAGTCATCTGTCTGAATCAATTTCATATTGTCATTTTTCTCCCTCCATCCTGTTTTATCCTTCACTGGGTTTTCTATATTTTTCCTCAAGAGGCCGATATATATTTATGATGCATTTGTTCATTACTATGTGATATTCGTGTCTGTCTATTTCCAGTTGAGCTGGGTTCATTACTTGCGCTCGGTGTCTCGGCATGTCATGTAAAAGAAGTGACTCAGCTAGCGAGAATGTAAAGAAGGTTTGGATAATATTAAATGGAGGTTTCGGTGGCTCTAATGTCTTCAGGTATAAATGAGATAGGAGTGGGGTTGCAGGTCAGACTTGTGCATGCAGTTGCCGTGATTGTGCATGCAAATTGGGAGATTGCTAATCAGTCACTTCCACAAACAACCAGTGTGACAATGCATGCAAAGGTGTTGCAGGATCATTTGTTCACTTTTCAACACGTGGTTGCCCACTGGATGTAAAGATCGAGCACTTAAATTGTCATTACTGGAAAAGGTGACTATATAAAAATGACTCCTCCTTATTATTGGTATTATGGTAGCTCAACCAAGATCAGGGCACCATTGTGCTAGACACTGTACATACACGTAGTAAGAGACCACGCCTGCCCCAAACAGCTTACAGCCTAGATAGACAAAGGGTGGGAGGGGAAACAAAGACATGAAGAAGAAGGGAAGTGACTTGAACAAAGATGCTCAGCTGATCAGGAGCTGGGATGAGAACCCTGGTCTCAGGAGCGCTAGTCTAGTGCCCTACCCACTAGACCATGTTGCCTTGCCTTGACCTTTATCACAGCAACAATCAGCCCAAGCTGAATGGGAGGTTTCTCTGTTTTTCCACATGAAGACTCTTCAATCTGCAATTCCTAGTTCTGTAACTTGCGCCTAGATGTTCCAACGAGAGGTTCATTGGAAATGCATCCGTAGATAATCAACAATGGCATCTAAGACAAAAAGAGCACAGTGATTTTCAGATCGCAGGCTGAATCTGTGGCACTGGCAGTTAGTTTATGAGTCTGAAGACCATTATATTGCTAAGCAAATTAGGTATGGGAATCACTGAAAGGGAATGGATTTAGAACCATCCAATGTCACTTTTTTTCAGTGTCTCTTTTCAGAGTGTAATTACCAAAGTGAGCAAATACTGGAAACATATTTCCCATGCATACTCATTTGGATTTTCAAATGAACTCACTTTCCCCATATTCACAGCCCTGTGGTATTTGTTCCCTAAAAGTGCCTTGTGCAATCTGGCTCTTAACAGCATGAATGCTTGGTGGAAAGTGAATGTGTGGGAATGATCATTTAACTGATGGGGAAAACAAGGCACACAGCAGTGAGTGACTTTGCTCAAGGTCAAGTAACCAGTTCATGTGGCTCACAACCCAGTGTCTTATCCACACTGCTGCCTCTGTTTTTATTAACACCAACCTATTTTCCTTGCATACGGAATTTGTTGCAGCATTGTTCAGGGAATGCACTTAAGGAGTTAATCACTTAATGCTCAGGTACCATGGTGATGGGTGGCATTACAAAACCAGAAGGTGGGTAGCAGAAAAACAAAACACCCCCCAACTTTCCTTTGTGTTTTAATTACACTCTGTTGGATTTCAGACCGGCTCGCAGTAGTTCATTGCCTTGATGGGAACTCAGGAATTCATTCTCAAGTTGGCTTCAAGTTGTGTGTTTCTGTTTTGCAGTGCACAGCTGTGAAATCTCCACCTATCTAATCACAGGCGTACGGCGGTTTGCTTCGGCAGATAAGTCTTGTTGAGATTAAAATAAAACAAAACCTCCGTGCACTTGACCTTGGTAAACTGCCTCCTGTAACCCTGGCACAAGGCTAATACAACTAACTGCAGTTAGAGATCAGGCAGATAGGATGAATGGAGAAGAGAAGCAAACACCTGCCCCCTCGTAGCTCCCTAAAGGCATGCACGTGGTGCTCTCCTTTTCTCAGCACAACTTTTTCTGGCCCACCAGCAAAGAAGGTAGGAATTGGAGTGCACAACCTACAGCCCGATGGCAAAAGAAGGGTGGTGTTCGCAGTATTGCATGGTTTGTGGGGAGCAGCTGGCTCCCTTTCCTCTCAAAGATTGCCGTTCTTGTGCAGCCAGCGCTCAATTACTGAGTCTCGCTGGAAGACTGTTTACTGCAGGAGCTGCTGCTGTCCAGCTGAATTCAGCACCCTGGACAGAGCTGTAATTACACAGTTACCAGGGCCTGACTCACACCCTGCTGGAAAGGCTCCTGCTGGTTTCCTCGGGCTTTGGATCAGATTCTCTGGTGAGCGAGGGGGCTCAAGGATTGGGCCCATAAATCTGTCCCTTGGAGGCTAGGCAACTTATGCGCTGTGCAGCGGGGGCCATCTCAGCCACTTGTGGGACTTGAAGCGAGTTGGGAGCTGACCAGGTCAATTAGAGAATTTAATATCCCACCATAGGGATGTCCCAATTTCAGGGCCTGGAAGAACACCATCTGGGGTTTGTACTGTGCCCCCTCGCTCACTGGCAGAGTGGCCTGGGGTTTGCTGCTCCCTCCATCTCTCCCACTCCCAACACTGCCGCGGCAGACCGCCCTGGGTGAAATGGGTGAAAAGCTTAGCGAGATATACGAGGACTGGGGAGCATCTTAACCTCCCCAGGGTTTGTCCCTTGGCCTCTGTCGTGCTGCCACCTTGCCCATAAATTAGCGCCAGCTCTTGCCAGAATGCAGTGCCTGCTTGTTCCTGTTAATGGCTCTGTGCAAAAAGGAGATTTCCCCTTGACTTGTATAACAGGCTGGTAGGAAATTACCTTAATATGCCCACGTGGGAGCTTCTGGAGAGAGGGAGGGTGCTGCATATTGATCACCCTCAGCCTGTTAATATGGTAGAGTCAGTGGGCAAAAATCCTTATTCACTTTGGTCCTGATCCAAAGCCCATTGATGTCCAGGGAAAGACTCCCATGGACTTCAGTGGACTTGGAATCAGTCCCTTTGCAACCAAGGAGCTTTGAGCAGCTGCGCCTCCCATCACTGTCTTTACTCCCATTGACTTCAGTGAGACCTCGCCCGAGTATGAGCCTCGGGATTTGGCTCTAATATTAACACAGAGACCGAACTGCTTTATCCAGTGGATCTGCACTGGTGGGGGATGACCCAGTATGACTTACATGTTTCCAGTGGGCTAGCCCAGCATGGACTGGGCCTTGGATAGACCCTTCGTGGGGGTGGGTGCTACTCCAGTGGTTCCAGAGTCCTAGTGAGGAAGCCAGGGTGGGGGTCTCTGCAGGATGTTACGTGGCCTTCCAGAAATCACATTCATTCAGGGAGAATATTCCCTACACTTCTAGTGCTGTTTGTCTGAGGACCCTCATGCTTGGCAGTATGTCTGAATGGTGCCCCTGCCAACAATCTGCTCCATGCAGCCCTGACGGGAGGGAGCATTGTCCAGTGTGACTAGAGGGGGCAATCAGACATCAGGACTCCTGGGTTCCATTAACCATTTCCTTGCTGTGTTGGGAGCTACTGATGCGGCGCACTCCTGTAAGTCTGGCCCTTGTTCAGGCTCCTACACGGGAGCTGAGCTCTACTGAAAATCTGGGCCCAGTTATGGGGGCTGAGCACTTGAAAACCTGGTCCTATGTATTTCTCAGGCTCACTGTCCCTGTCTGTAAAACAAGGTAATCCTTTTTTCATTCAAGGAGTTGGGGTTTATGAAGCTCAATGAATGACGGTGATAGCGTGCTTGGAGATGTGTAGATGGAAGATACTGGTAAAGGGCTTGAATCCATTGATCTTTCACAGCAGAGAAATCCCTCCTTAATTACCCCACTGTTGTGTTCAGAGGCAGCTGTCCTCCTGTCTAGATGCTGGAGGGGCTGTGAGCCTTCAGCTCACCATTTCAGAGAGAAACTGTCCTCTTCCCTTGCCCCCTGGTCTCATCTATCCCTCTTGCAATGGGTACGCTGCACACATAGGCATATCTGAGCTAGCTTTTACCTAACCAGGGCTTTTCCTGGCTCTTTGCTCTGAGCTTCAGAGGCCCTGTTTGCAGAGTAAACTTCAGTCAGGGCAGAAGTTCCTCTGTCAGCACCTGTTTCACCCCCAACCCCTCGCCCCATTCCTGGAGCTGGCAAGCAGGGCAGTGCCTCTTGCTCAGGCTCCGTGACCACAAAGGTGCTGTCCAACAGAGAGGATGGCAGAACATGCCAAGCTGTCAGCCCCTTCCTTTCTGGCTGAGAAAGGGGAATGCTGCTTCTCTTTGTGGTCTCTGAAAAGCCAGGCCAGAGCATGTTGGCAGGTAAAGGTTATGCTGAGGGGCAATGGAGCCAATGTGCTCACTGGGAGAAGGGCACTCAGCAAAGGTCGCTCGGCTGAAAGAGGAAGATTATGTTTGCCAAGCGTGGCTGGTGGAATGGAGCCTCTGCTGAGCATCCTTTGCACAAGACGCTTTATCTTACAAGTGCCAGCTGGGTGATTTTTGACCCAGTGGGTGGGGGAGCTGACTCTGCCTCAATGCAGCTCATTTGGCCCTGGTTTTTGGAGGTGCTTAGGAAAGTCACACGTTCAAGGACACCAGGTGCGGTGCTGTCCATCAGCATGAGCCGAGTAGGGCAGGGACATGGCTGGCTTGCAAGCTGCCCCCATCTCAGTCAGTAGGACTAGAGAGTGAGGCAGCCTGGCACCCATCTTCCTTTCCATCAGTAGGACCAGAGCAAGAAGCAATAGGGAGCAAATGAGCAAAGTCACCAGAACAGGCAGGTCAGGTGGCTAAACAGGGTGGGGGTAGGAGTGGGGAGAGGGGAATTAGCTTTCTGGCTCCACAGCTTCTAAGAGACCAAGGAGAGAGAGCAGGAAGAGACTCAGGGGAGTCCAGGAGGGGCTGAGGGGTGAGAGCGACCCCCAGAGGGTGGGGGCTGAAGAGTGTTGGAGCTTGGGGTGGGAGGGAGATAGACAGACACCCTCAGGCAGGAGGGGCTGTGCCCAGCTTGAGGCTGGGGTGGAAAATGGGTTTTGTATTTTGTTTTGGACTTAGCAACCCCAGAAGGGATGGACTTGAACAACTTTAGTCATAGGGCCGAGCCCCAGGAGCAACCAAACCAGGCTGGAAGGTTGGGAGATTCAACCGGAGGGAGGGAAACCGAGGCACCAGCTAGTCTGAAGCCATGTCAGCTTGGTGGGGTCACACCAGCTCTCCACATCACTAATCAATTTAGCAAATCTTGGCGATGTGTAGATATAGTATAATGGTATCGGGTCATTACCCTAGGAAGGTGTATACGTGCAGGTACAGTATACAGACTTCTTTTCTATTCTGATTGTTGTTGTTACTGTATTTAAAGTGTGGTAGGACCCCTAGTGTGTGGCATTTTAGGACCCTGGTATATCTCATTTAATAGATATTACAGCAGCTCCTACCTCTCTCCAGCACTTTTCTGTGCCTGACTAATTAATTCGTTTCTATTATAAATGACCTTGCTCTACTCTCCGGAGCTGTTTGGTCTCTTGCCGAGATTCCGGGGGGGAGTGAGAAAGGGAGTGGGAGTACGTAAGTGGCCTTGAGATGGGGACCTGTGTGAAATACATTGCTTTACTCAGGCTAACAGAGTCAAGGTTTCACTGTGTCACCTGGTTATAGCAATTGGGGGACATGCACTTGCCTGGTTAGACCAGAGCTGGTGACTAATATTACAAAATATTTTTATTACAGGAGCAAAAATGGTCCCCGATCAAGGTTGGCGCCCCACTGTGCTTGGTGCTGTACAGACACCTGGTGAGAGGCAAGACTGCCCCTAAGAGCTTAAAAACACAGTGAAGATAGGAAAAAGGGAAGGTTTTTAATCCCCATTTTACAGAAGGGAAACTGAGGCACAGAGCGAGACCAAGGTCACACGATAAGAATTAAAGTGATAAGAATTAAACTCCATCTCTGAGCCCCAAACTGGTGTCATAGCTACCAGGCCACCCTTCCTCTTGGGTGGATATCTGGAGGCCGGCTGTAGGGTTGGAGTGGTACTCTTTCCTTCATACTTAATTTCCCCCCATTTGGCTGCTTGTGAAAATAGCTCTGCCAGGCAAGGGAGGCTGTTGCTGTGTGAGCTTACCCTGCACTGCTCAGCCAGTGCGCCTGAATCGGGACCTGCAACCCTGTCCCCCTATTAATGCAATTCTGGGCCCCTGCACGCAGTCCTGCCAGTGCACGTCAATCGTGGACTGAAATTCCTTCTGCATCCTGCCCAGCCCTGGGCCTCACTTGATAGACTGCTGCTTGTCCTGTGGTCTGTCAAGAGAGGGGAATCTCCACTGAGTGGATTAGGTGGACACTTGTCACTCACTAAAGCCATTTCCAAGTTCCATCCTAAGCCAAACTTGCTCAAAGATCTCCTAGGTTAGTTCGCAAACATCCCTTGTCTTGCTAAGTTCTTCCTAATGCCTCTCTCTCCTGCAGGACACTTGCTTTGTACTAGCATGTAATCAGCTTTTAAAAGACTGTTTTAAACGCCATTCAGACAGAAATAGGCCCTAAGATGTAGGGCAGCCCGTCCAGGAAAATGAAGCGTACGGAACAGTTATAAAACCAGGGCAGTGTTAGTAAAATGCTGACTTTGCCACCTGTCACAGAGATGCATGAGAATCACTGGAGTTGGATACTTGTAGTCAGATTGGGGAAGGGAATGGTCAGGACAGTACCAGTGGCTTTCTGTGGGTTGTTGGGCAATTCACTTATGGCTCTGTGCCTCAGTTTCCCCATCTGTAGCACAGGGTGGAGCTGACCTGAGGATGGCAATTCTGTTCTGCAGCAACTCCCGAGGGTTTGAAAGCTCTTTCCCTTCCATATGGGAATGAAGCTGAGCCTTTTGGATGCTTTTGGGAAGACGGAATTGCGTCAAAGTGTCTGTTTAGTAAGAGGTGGCATGTCCCCAGCTGGTGGGTAGAGGGGTAATTCGGCATCGGCCAAGGATGTGGGAGACCTAGCTTCAAGGCCATATTTGGCCTGATTCCAAGCAGAATTTTTCTTCCTAGATCACTCTGATTCAGTCAGAGCAGGGACTTGAACCTGGGCTTTCCACATCCCAGGGCAGGGTCCCAACTATTCACCTAACAGGGTGTGTGAAAGAGGAGACTCTCTCCCCTCCCCCAGACCCAAAAAAAACATTTGGATAAAGTCTGCATTGAAACCAAAATGCTCTGGTTTCAGCGAAATTTCACTGTGTCAGAAACATTCCACCCAACTCTAGCCCAGGGGTAATAGACCTTCCCTTCGAGGAGTTGTGAGGTTTAATATATTAATGTGTGTGAAGTGCTTTGAGATCCACCGATGGACGGGGCTAGGTGGTGGGGGTGGCACAGTGGTTTCAGTACAACTCCGTGCTCCTTCATCATCCTCGTTCCCCAGTTGTAGGAGGTCTCTGATAAGAGAAGTTATCAGTCTCACTGGCAGAGATCTGCAAATCACCGCCAGTGTGTTGGTCCGGTGCTTTAAATGGCATAGATCTTTCCTATTAACTCCGCTGCTTAGTATCATGCCTTAAAATAATTCTTCCTTGTGTTAGAGGTAGAAAACGATGAGGGTCAAGGAGATACCACTATAGCTGGCTGAAGCTGGTGCATTGGCCTTAGTTCGGAGGAATCCAGGGGAGTGTTTGGCTTCAAATCCAGATGCATTAAACTATGGTAGTATCTAGGGGCCCACCAAGAATAGGGCACCTTTCGGTAGCTGGTGTACAATCAGAGAGTAATAGTTCGGGCTCTGAAGAACTAGCAATCCAAATCTAAGCTGTCCTGTGGAGTGTTCAGATACATTAGAGCCAGGAAATAGATCCCCTTCGGGTTTTGGTTCTGACTCAGATACAAACAAAAAGGATTGAAGAAAGATCTGCGGACTTTGCATCTGAATGTTTTACCATTTCAGATGGGGATTGAATTGAATTTTTTTGACCTATCTTTAGATCTAAAATATACAACTTGCATAAATTCCCCACCCCCAAATAAATGCACCATGCGAGAGTGATGGTCCCACTAGCTTGTGCGTCCCTAAACAGACATGGGAAGAAAGAAATAGAACCTTAGCACAGGATGGCTTTTGGGTGTCTAGGTGACATGGGTTGGCAGGTCTCAGCCTGGTTACTAATAGACTGGTGCCCCCCGTCACAGAAACCCCCACCCAGCTGGCACTAATTGGCTCTGTGTCGCTAATACCGGAGCACAGAGAATGAATAAGCTTGAGGTGCACTGGAAGAGCAGCAGATGGGAAGATGTGACTGCTACCACCTGTGACCCATCTTGTCGGTCTCTGACCCTTCTCAGCGGCTTTTGGAAATTCAGATGGATCACTTCCATTTTACATTATTGTGTTACGGTAGTACATAGAAGCTCCAAGCAAGAGTAGGACCCACTGAGCCAGGCGTCACACAAAAGGCCCCGCGAGACACTGCTCCTGCCACAGAGAGCTTACAACTGAAACTATCAAGGCAGACAAAGGCAGGGAGGAAGAAAGCAGCATTATCCCAGTTTTACAGGCACAGAAGGTTCTTGTTGTTCTGGTACTACCTAGGGAACAACTGAGAATGGCCTGGACCTGTGATTTTTTTTGAACTTGTGGGGTTGGCAAGACTGGAGTGGAGCAGGGTGGGGGAGACATATCAGAGGAGGGTCAGTGGAGCTGGTGAAATTGCTTTGAAGGGACTAAGACAGAAGCAGGGATTGAATTCAGGACTCCTGGATAGTGCTTAGCCACAAGACCATCCTTCCTCTCAAATCACAAACTATGGTATTATCTGTGTGAAATCTGAATTTCCCATGTGAGTCCCATCTTGCCGGGCTGGCGCGTTAAACTCAGGTTAGCCTTTGAGCCGCATGCCACCTTCCATCCCCAGGCTTTCCGCTGAAGGGTTTCACGTTTCAGTCACCTCCTTTTTATTATTTGCAAATTCATTAATCACTGATTGAGCCGAGCGATGCAGGCAGTTGAAAAGCAGGCGAAATTGCCCAGATTCATAACCTCTGATGAGATTTCAAAACACTAAAAGAGCAGCAGTTGAATGAGTTGCAGAGAGAGGGAGGCATAAGATGCCAGCGACGGGAAGGAGGGCCGGAGGGAGAGGCGTGCGGGTGCACTACAGCCATGCTGAGCTACCTAATATTTCGCCTTATTGCCCCAGCTCGGTCACTCTCTCGCCCTACGGAACCTGTGTTGTTGCATTTTCCCATGCAAAAAGGCACTGATGGAAGTCACTCTGGGTACGTCTACACTGTGTCGTAAACCTGGGTCTGGGGGACCCGGGCTTGTGGACTTATTGTTTCCAAGCATCCGCACTGCATTGTATACCTGGGTTTACAATTGCTGGATCTGGGTCTCTCAGCCGTGCTAACGTATCCATCCGGCGCTAGGCAGACCTTCTGACTCACGTCGGCAGCTTCACCTTCCTCCATCCTGCAAAAGGAGGGGGATGGGCCCTGAGTCTCAGCAGGAGTTGGGCTCAGACCTACCCCCCAGCAGGGTCCCAGGACCTGCGTCCTGACTGCTGGCTGACTCACGTCCAACTGATTTATGTGTAGACGGAAGCGGGGCTTGGGCTCAAACCTGAGTTAGAGCCGGGGTTTAGTGTACAATGTAGACATACCCTCTGGAGCTAGATTGGGAGAGAGACATTTAAGGCCTGATTGTGTCCCCCTTAAGGTGTGTCCACATTAGGAAGAAAGGTGGTATCTTACCATGTGTTAGCTGGCCGGTGGTAATAGTGAAGACAAGGCAGTGTGTAGTTTTTTCACATGTCAGCAGGTCAAAGTAAAGCCTGGGGGGTGGGAGGAATAGGGTTTACTGGGGCCTGCTAATGCATGTTAACACTACAGCTCCCTTGTCCTCACTGAGCTGTTACTGCCTGTTCGCCAACACATGGTGAGAGCACATTTCCTTTCCTTGGGATGCTGACTACCCCACTCATCCCATGGGACTCACTGGGCTGACTGATAAGTTAGTGCTGCTCCCTCCCGGCAGTATGGGGTGCGTAGCTATACAGCTTTAAAGACCACCTTTTTGCAGAACATGAGCAATGAGCATGAGGTTGGGTTGCTGGTAGCCCTGGTGGCATAGAGCTGGAGATTTGCCAAGCAGCCAGACGCACCCTCAAAAGTCCAGGCTTGCAGGTGTTTGCAGATCCTGTTTCCTGGATCGTCAATGCAGACCTGCTAAATGGGCAGCCTCTTGGAAAACCCCTGCAAGCGACCCCCACACATGCAGTGCTGACCCCTGGAAAGGGTCTTGTCGGGGGGCCCAAGGAGCCGGGATTTCAGGTCGCCTCCGTTTGTTTCAGTTTGGAGAATGAGCGGGATGCACAAGCTCTGGTGTGTCACAAGATGTGGAACCATTTGTAGACAAGCATATGTGGACACTGCCTGTCTTGTGCCTGCCGCTCTGATCCTATGATGCTTTTGGTTTTCTATGTCCTGTGCATTTCTAAGGATGATCCCTGGGTGCGGAGTCCAGCAGCCATTGTGTTCTCAGAGTGGGCTGCAGTATGTTCGGGTGTGTCTTCACTGCATTAGCTCCAGCTATAACTTGAGTTTTGCCCCTAACCACGTCCACACACACAAGTCTCTAGCTTGAATTAAGTGGTTGTTTAGGCTTAAGCCAGCTAAGCTAATTGCTCATGGACCTCGAATGCTGCCGAGCCAGTAATGCAGTAGGGATACAGCAGCTCAAGTTACCACAACTCATCAGCTGCTAATCCGATCATGGAATCCTAGAATATCAGGGTTAGAAGGGACCTCAGGACCAGTCCCCAACTGGACCAATCGGATTACCCTCTGCAAATGCAATCACTAACCAGATCACTCCAGCTTGTTTCTCAGGATGGTTACTCTCTCCCCTCTCGGGGCCTGTCTATACTGTAAAGGCTCAGCTGCAGCTCTTGAGTGTGGACGCTCACTTACGCGGCAGGAGCACCAGGAGCACCTCCTTGAGAGGCAGTAGCTGGGTCGACGTGGCCGCTGAGAGACAGCGGAGGGATGCCGATGTCCCTGTTCGGGGACGAGCAGGCCTCGCTCGAGCTAGGCTAGCACGAGTGGAATAACTCGCCTGTGGGAAGCCGAGCGAAAGCGCTGTCTCCCCAGCGAACGCTGTGGGCTAGCCTGTGGCCTGTCTGTGCTACGGGGCTAAGTCGACTTGAGCTGCCTTGCGTCCACCTGACTGTGGAAGCGTTTTCACTTAAATTTGGCTCCTGCCGAAGTAAATGCCTCTCTACAGCACCCTACATCTCCCTCCCCCTCCCCCCCGAGCGGCATAGATTCACGGTGGACGTAATTAGGTTGATGCAGTATCAGCGGAGACGCTGGGTTGCTTACGTTGACCGTTGCTGGCTTTCGGGAGCTGCCCCACGCTGCCCCACGCGGACAATGCAGTTGATATAAGTATTCCTGGTGAGGACACGCCCCACCCACGCGAGGAGCCAAGTGAGCACAAGCTATTTGGTAACTGCGGTGGCTGTGTGCTGACGTAAGTAGGTTGGTGTGATTTTTGTAGCCTAGATGTGGCCTGTCTGCGCTTGGTGGAAGACCTTGCGGCCTGCCCATCGCTCCGCCAGCTCCGATTCTGCCATCTTGGGTGCTCGTCACACTGGCATTGCGGGGAAGTGAGCTGGCCGGCAGGGTGGCTTTGCAGCAGCGGGCGTTGGGAGACGTGGGCAGATCCCCACGTGCTGCTGCAGCACCAATCCGGGTATCGCTCTCCCGGGGGCTTGGAGAGGAGAAAGGAGGGATTAGAGCGGCACTTAGCGAAGGGCTTGGGCAGCCGGCTGATTGTCCGTTTGGTTTGTCTCCCGCTCTGTGCTGAGCGGGACAGAGCAAGCACATTTGCCAGGCAGCGGCAGAAGCTGCCACCTCTGGGTTCTCCCTTAGTGTCCATCGCTGGCCTGATCTGTTGCAGAACTCTTCCCAGCCACCTGCGGCTGTGTCCAGCTCTCCTCCAGCAGCAGAAAACAGGGCCCTGTCCGGAAGTCCTTACCTGGAGCTGGATTGTGTAGTTGTCACGCAGCCCTGCGGGGGGTGTTGTGGAGATCCTCTGCCCCTTGGCAGAGAGCATCCAGGAGACGCTGCACCCAGGGGCAATGCACATGGGCTGGGCCACCCATTCGGCAGCGACCAGGTGCTACTCTGCAGGTTGGCGTGGTGAAGCGGGGTAGGGCAACAGCCTCCTCTGCTCCTCCCTCCCCCAATTCCCTCACCCTTTGGGGCGATTTGTTCCCTGGATGGTGCAGTCCTTGCTCACGGGGACAGCTATCATGATCAGCTCTTTCATGAGCCATGGAAGGAGTGGGAGGCTGTGTGGGCACTGGGGCTATTCACAGTCTGGCCCTTGTCTTCACTCCTGCAAAACTCAATAACGAGGAAAGATGAAGGGCTCAATTCTGTGAGCCCTGTTTGTGTCTGACTCATCGGGGTGAGTAACCCCACTGCGTTCGGTGGGACTGCATCCTTCTGTAAGGCTGGCAATGAGAGTCAGCACTCAGCCCCCCCGCTAACTCTGTAGGAATAACATGAGAAAACTTAAGTGGTTAGCAAAGGGCATTGCTGATTTGTCTACAGGAGGAACGTGGGTAGGGAAGGAGAGTAGCTCCCAGCAGACTGATTTGAGGGATAGTGATTAGCTTAGTTGGTTTCTAGCCCACAGGTTTCCCCTGCAGCCTGGACATGCTCTGGATATCCGGGATGGTGTAGGTGGGGAGCAAGAGTTAGGAGACAAGCCCTTGTGATGCTGTTTCTGGTGTGGCAGCAAGGAAGTCGTGTGAACTTCAAGCTTGGTTCGCCAGACATCTCCAGCTGAGCAGTGCAGGTCCCCTGAGGTCTGGCTTGTTCAGCAAGGACACCTGAGCTTCTGGTGTCTTTTCTGAGCATCCCAGCCTCCCTCAGGGTTTCCTGTCACCCTGTTTTCAACTTCCCATGGCTGCTGTGAGAGCCAATCCTGCCTGGGCGAGGTTAGGGAGGAGGAGACTCCAATACAGGCTTTGTCTAGGCCAGGATTTCTGCCATAGGCCCTGCTGCACTGGTGCAATGCCCTAGCCTTGTCATGGTTTACGCTGGTGCCCTGTGACCTGCAGCTGGAATCGCAGTGTGAATAACACTGTAGTAGCCTCCCTTCCCGGGCCCTAAGCTCTCTTTGTGCAGCTGCAATTCCAGAACTGCCCCCGTACTGCAGTTCTTGCTCTCAGGCAAACTCCTGCTGACTCCAGCGGGAGCCTGGCTGGCATAAGGGCAGCAGGATTTGTCGCCGGTGACGTCTTCTCTAATGAGCTGGTTCCTGGAGGCTTTGAAGTGACATGAGCGATGAATCCCGGGGAAGGGAAGCGCGAGCCTCGACTTGCCAATTAAAAGACTCCGAGCTTCAAAATCTAATTTAAATGGACCCATTTTGGAAGCGAGGGTAAGAGGTGCTGGGAGTGGAGTGGGAGGGAGCCCGAGACAGGCAAGGAGCACAGGTGCTGGGGAAAGGAGATTAAATCCACAGTGTTAGCTCCCGGTTGATTTGCACTACCTGATTAATGTGATGTGATGGTGCCGTGGGAGAAGCCGGATGTTCCCATTGGCAGCTCTGGCCTGTGGGCCCACTGCCGGGCCCTAGCACTCAGAGTGACGCAACAGACCACTGGCCAGGACTGTAAATAACACACCTAGCTACACCGTCCCGTCTGTATCACTTCCTGGCTGAATTTCCTCCCATGCATATTTGGGGAACTGTCTCTGGAAAATCCCCCCGCTCCCATTTGTCCTCAAACCCAGTGCTACCTTCCCTGGCCAAGGAGGGCTGGGAACAGCCACCTTGACTGCCTCCCCTAGCTGCGTCAGCAGGGGCACCAGAGAGCAATAAGCGTGCACCCCCTTTCTCCCAGGGGTTAGATGAGTTTCTCCCAGGGCGTTTGCAGGAATAAATGTCCCGGCCACCGGTTTAGCCAGCACCCTGGGGTTGAGCTGAGGATCTCCAGAGAGATGAGCATGGGCCTGCATAGCTGGCGCTAAAGAGCCAGCTGCTGCGGTTGGGGGCTGTAACTCATTTGGACCCACTGTGGACCAGGCATGGAGGGAGATGTGTAACACACAGACCCATGGGTTTACGTAGTCAGGGTTTACAGGCGGTGGGGTTGAATTTGGTTCCGCAGCTGACCACCCTGAGGATTGCTGAGGTGTATCCGTCCTGTTGGTCTGGGTTGCTTTGTTTCCTAACTCCGTCTCCCAGGTTCAGCTGTCTGCCGTCAGGCCCACGCATGTACCTCCTGCAGCGTGGAGATGATGCCAGCGTTCCTGGCACTGGCTGTCCTGCCCTGATTTGAAAGAAATCTGCTTTTGATCCCAGGGGGCGTTTTCCCAGAGCTGGGAGCGATTAACCCCGTTACCTTGCTCCACGCTCCAAGAGCAAATGAAACCTTCCACCTGCCTGACTTTCCTTCTAGCCTGAAAAACGGTGAATCAAGAAAGAACAAAAGCAAAGTCCACACGAGGCTGCACATGCTGTTCTGAGACCGTCTGCGTGGTGGTCAGTGTACAGTGCGCTCCTGCCTCTGCAGACGGCAGAGGACGTGGTCTCTTTAAAGGTTCAGCACACAGAAAAACAAGAGCATAACCATCCCAGGCTAATGGCCTGGGCAAAAAAATCCAGGCTGGTTCCTGGTTTCATGCCTAAGATGTGCAGGTCTGCTGTGTGCTGTTACATTCCAACCCAGATGTGCCAGCAGTGCAGGGTTAGGCGGGCTCACCTGCCAAGCCACTCCAGTGCCCCCTCCCTGCCTCCAAAAATTGCTTGCGTACACACACGCACATGTGCACGCACCCCTCCACCCCCAAATTGCCTATCCGTAGCCGCTCTGAGGCTCGGGAAGCCTCTCGCAAAGCTCTGCCACAGCCTGGCTACGCTCAGCCAGTCGGAAAAGCTAAATTGCCCCCTGCTAGGCACAGCTATGGGGGACAGAAACAAATGGCTGGTGCCCTGGGTCCTTTTCCTGCAGTGGAAGCTTAGTGCAGGCTTTAAGGTGTGCTCCCCTGCCAATCCCCTGGTACCAATCCAATTGAACTTCTGCACTCTCCCTCCCATGCCCCCCTGGCATGGTGGCTTCCCCAGGCTGTTTGATTGCACAGCCTTCTGCGGGGCTCCTTGCAGCAGGGAGCCTGGACAAACCCGTCCCTGATTGATGGTGTCTGTTGGAAACAGCAAAAGCTTATTATCTACCTGCAATCAAGAGGGCACTTCAGTGGTGAACTTCTCCAAGCAGCGGTGGCTCCCACAGAGCCCATAATGCTGCAGATTAAACCCTGACCTGTGTTTGACAACACACATTAACCCTACTTTAATGAGGAGAATCCCTGGAGCCCTGGCTCTGAGTCTTTAGTGGCACAGCAGAGATCTTAATGGCTGGGGGAGAAGAGTACAGGAGCCGTCTTCCCAAGCACAGACAAGCCTCAGAGATTTCTACACCTCTGCACACTGAGCTGGGAGACTCTCGGTGCCAGGGAGGTGTGTCACTTTGGCACCCTCGTGCAAGGCTTGACGGCCCCAGCCTCCAGGTGCAGGGAAGTGTCACACTGGCGCGCTCGTGCGAGGGTTGACAGCCCCAGCCACTATGCACGGTAGAATTCACTTGCCAGCACACTCGTGCCTGGGTTCTTCCCCTGGCATCTAGAAGCCGCACACCATTGAACTACTGTCAGGATCCACACCCCCTGCTTCTGCTGGATTCACGTGCGGGTGCATTAGTGCCAGGCTCCCAGAGTTCATTATCTCCAGCTCCTAAACACAAGAGGGGTCCTCGGAGCACTAGCGTTGGCATTTGGGCACCCAGGTGATTTTTTGTTTTTGTGTTTTTTAGCCCTTCTGAGTGTGCCGCTCCCATTGATATCCGGACTCGCACTCCCTCCTATTGAAAATTCCATGCTCGATAGGTTCTTATGCGGTGCTCGTCACCAGGTATCTGAGCGCGATCTAGTCGTGCACTAAGCAACGTGAATGTAAGGTCTATGGAAGCCAGTGGAGGACAGGTCTCAGTGTTGCGGAGGAGGAACTGCAGCAGTGTTCTGTACTACCTGGAGTTTCCTAAGCTCTGAAGGCTCCATGCCCAGGTATATTGCGTTGCTGCAGCTCTTAGCTGGAGCCATCCACATCCCAGGGCACCGGGTACCTGGATTTGCAAAGAGCACAATAGCTGTGAAATTAAGTATGATTGTATTTGAGTTGGATCATTTCCAAGATCATCATTTTTATTGCAGTTTTTTAAGAAGTGTATTGCTCTACCCTGCCCAGCTATGCCATTCATTTTCTCCAGGCTCAAGGCCTGGGGCAGGCTGGGAATAGCAGTAATAGTTATTATTTGTATAACAGTAGCAGTTCTGGTCCATGACTGGGGCTCCTGTTTCCTGTACCATGTGCTGGGTAGTCACATGAGAGGACTCCATGCTTGTAAAACTAAATTCTCTTTTTTATTAAGAGAGCTATTTACAGGGTGCATTCTAGCCATGTGCACACAGACCGACTTCCTCCTACTTCTCTCAAACTCTTCCCTCCTGCAACCTGTGTTCCTCCATCCAAGTTCCATGCGGGTGGCTACTGACCAGGGCTCCATTGTGCTAGGTGCTGTACAAACACAACAAAAAGATGCCCCCTCCACCCAAAGAGCTGACAATCTAATCTAATCTAATCTAATCTACTCTAACATGTTTTGATCGAATGGATATTTTGATCAAAAGCATCCTGGAGTAAGCAGGTGTTGCTCCTGTGGAAGCCTCTGCTAGCACCAGCGGCTTCTCTGTCTACACAGGCTGCGTCTTCTCCTCTGGCTCCAGTTCAGCGGAGATGCTCCATAAATGATGGTGTAAACTGGCCAGGAAGAGGGAGTTAATGGGTATAGGTGGCTAATAAGTGTAGCTTTCCCTATTCCCAGCGATTGCTGCTTACAGGCCAAGGGGCGGAGTGTGACCGGAGCAATGACTAACAGGGGGTGCCAGCTAAAGCAACACCTCACTTACAAACACCCCCGGGGCCTAAGCGGGACCCAGGTGTTAACAGGCACAAGTACCTTTGACTTCAGCTGGAGTGGCTGCTGCTTGTATGGGCTGAATTGGGGGTCTGAATCGGCGCCAGCTGTACCGATTTTGCACGACCGCCCGCACCACTGGTGCCAGCTGCATTGCCTTTGCCACTTGCACCTATTTTCTGCCCACCTGATGCCCGGGGGCTCGGTTTCTGCAGCTGATGCTACGTCCAAACAATTCCAGTCACGGGGAGCCACTTGCATGCAACAGCTGCAAGAATCTGTGGCTATGACGTGCTACCTGCGTCTCTGCCGAATATGGCTCCCCGTACTGAAGCTCTTTTTTGTCTAGTCCTTGGCGCAGGTGAGCTCTCAGAGGGACGGATGCCCACCTGGGCCTGTGAGCATGGACAGGTGTGCGGATCTGGCTTCCTTTTCACCCAAGGACAATTTGCTTTTAGACCAGAGGCCAAAGGAGGGAGGGAAATAACTTTATTAGCTGATGTCCACTTGTTAAGCAAGTCATTTCATGAGCTAGATAAAGGACTTGCCTGCGGCCGGCCGGCAGGGAGACATGCTTGGCCTCCTCTGGTAATTACATTTCCAACATTTCATTTTGCTTGTCAGTTTCCACTTCTCGGGATGTGAGCTCCTGAATATTTCATCCACCGCAAGCACCAGCAGCTTCTCTGTCCACACAGTCTGCACCTTTTCCTCCGGCTCCAGGGCAATGTGGGTCCCTCTAACCAGTCCCCTGTCTTCCTCCTAGAGGCATGCATACAAGAGAGGAGTCAGAACCTGAACCCCGCATTCGCCTCCAAACTTGGGGAAACTGTGGCTCTGGAGCTGAACTTCGTGGTTGGCCTGCTATGAGCTCAGCCTTGACCCCCAATGGCGTCCTGAGCCTTTCTCTTACAGTGAGTGCTCCAAACCTGCTCAGGAAGCAAAACACTACTGTAGGGGGGGCTTGGTGATAGCACACCAGTTCAGGGAGCTAGAAATCCCTGCTTCAGATCCCTTTCTGGGTTCTAGCCTCAGGCATGATCCTAGATTCAAGAACCCCCCAAACATTGGGAAAGCCTGGATCTAAACTCGGAGTCTCAGTCCTGTCTCCAGCATGATTAGCTTTGGGTGCTTCACTGAACAAAATCCCTCACCCTTTGAAGTTCTCCTCTTTTCAGTGTCCCCTTCTCTACTCCTCTCCCTGGAATTGTGGGAGTGTGGGATAAGGACACAGTCCTGGAGAGGGAAAAGTGTTCTGGGAATCGTCACCTCTTGGAGAGTGAGATGTGGCGACTTAACAACCCAGCAGGGAAGTTTAGAGGTGGGGCTAGAAAGCAGGACCCTGGAGGTGGAAGTGTTGAAGTTTGAGCTGAAAGGTCTTGTGCTGGAATCTCTCTCACCCTGAACCATGACCTTGTGTGTCCCACCTCTATGGCAGGAAGAGCAGAAGGATGCTCTATATGGAAAGCAGTTTAGCTCCTGTGTTTGTGAACCGGGGGGGTGGAGGGGGTAGGGGGAAGGGGCACTCAGCCCCCAGTTGCTATTACTCATATTCAACAGGTTCTACATCGCTGTAGATCGACCTCGTAACAGGTCAATTTCAGCCTGGTCGTGTGCACTTCTGTGTAGGGAAACCTGTGTGGAATACCCTTCAAATCCCTGAGGAAGCTGGGGGAGTGTGGCTGCCAGTTCAAATCTAGCCCCCCAGGGCTAAAATATTCAGAGGTGTCTAGTGATTTTTGATGCCCAGTTGGAGATGCCTCGAAGTGTCCCGATTTCCAGAGGGGCTGGTGAAAATCAGGCCCCTTTGAGATGAGCCAAGCTGGGCCCCCTAAACCCCTTGTCGCTCCTGAAAAACCTTGGCCTAGATCCCTGTGGAATTTTTGGCCCTGTATGGAATGGGCTCTATAAATTTGAGCTTGCTGGGCCTGGGTGTTGGCCACCACTTCAGTTAGCTCCGGTGCCAGCAGAGAAGCCCGAGTTTGGCTGGCTGTGGGGCCTGAGCTTCCCCTCTCAGCCCTAGCGGGGGATCCCTCCAGGGCAGAGTGCTCTGTGGCTGGGCACGCTCCGGGGTAACCAGAGCACCGTCAGGGCTGCCAACCTGGCACCTCTCCCCAAGAAGACGTTGACCCCCCTCTCCCAGCCCCCTGCAAATCCCCAAAGCAGCAAAGTGAGAGGAAGAGCTAGGGTGGGTCTTTGCCTTGTGAAGAAAGGAGGATTTGAATCCCACTCACCCCTTTGGTTTTCAATAAGGGGAAGAGAAAGAAAAGGACGGGTGTGAAATGGGTCCCTCCTCCTCCTCCTCCTTTATTTCTCTCTCACTCTCTAGAAGTGTTTTGACTAAATGGGTTTTGTGCTAAGTTATTAGGAACATCACTCAGCAAATTCCCCTTCCTGGTGTGGTGCCGAGAGGCCATGAATAATGCAGGCGTTAAAAACCTCGGCTGCTCTAGGTAAACAGTTTGCAAAGATGAAATATTCCGTGCTTTTGTTCTGCTTTGAGGACTCTCCCACCTGCCCAACTACCCCCCCCCCCACCGCCGCTGACCCCACCAGCTCCATCCATCTATCCCTCCCTCAGCACCTGTCACCTTGGTATCTCCTGCCCTCGCCTCTGCATGACTTCCCCCACTCTGTTATTCTCACTGTGCGCCCCGCCTGCCCCAGTTCTACCTCCTACACAACACAGCATGTGTGGGCAACACGGCATGGGGAGTAGGTGGCCAGCCCTCTGTGGAGAAAGAAGTGGTTAGGGACTATTTAGGAAAGCTGGACATGCACAAGTCCATGGGGCCGGATGCTTGCATCCGAGAGTGCTAAAGGAGTTGGCGGCTGTGATTGCAGAGCCATTGGCCATTATCTTTGAAAACTCATGGCGATTGGGGGTAGTCCCGGACGACTGGAAAAAGGCTAATGTAGTGCCCATCTTTAAAAAAGGGAAGAAGGAGGATCCTGGGAACTACAGGCCAGTCAGCCTCACCTCAGTCCCTGGAAAAAGCATGGAGCAGGTCCTCAAGGAATCAATCCTGAAGCACTTACACGAGAGGAAAGTGATCAGGAATAGTCAGCATGGATTCACCAAGGGAAGGTCATGCCTGATTAATCTAATCGCCTTCTATGATGAGATTACTGGTTCTGTGGATGAAGGGAAAGCAGTGGATGTATTGTTTCTTGACTTTAGCAAAGCTATTGACACGGTCTCCCACAGTATTCTTGTCAGCAAGTTAAAGAAGTATGGGCTGGATGAATGCACTATAAGGTGGGTAGAAAATTGGCTGGATTGTCGGGCTCAATGGGTAGTGATCAATGGCTCCATGTCTAGATGGCAGCCGGTATCAAGCGGAGTGCCCCAAGGGTTGGACCTGGGGCTGGTTTTGTTCAATATCTTCATAAATGATCTGGAGGATGGTGTGGATTGCACTCTCAGCAAATTTGCAGATGATACTAAACTAGGAGGAGTGGTAAATACGGTGGCAGGTAGGGATAGGATCCAGAGGGACCTAGACAAATTGGAGTATTGGGCCAAAAGAAATCTGATGAGGTTCAACAAGGATAAGTGCAGGGTCCTGCACTTAGGACGGAACAATCCAATGCACCGCTACAGACTAGGGACTGAATGGCTAGGCAGCAGTTCTGCGGAAAAGGACCTAGAGGTGACAGTGGATGAGAAGCTGGATATGAGTCAATAGCGTGCCCTTGTTGCCAAGAAGGCCAATGGCATTTTGGGATGTATAAGTAGGGGCATTGCCAGCAGATCGAGGGACGTGATCGTCCCCCTCTATTCGACATTGGTGAGGCCTCATCTGGAGTACTGTGTCCAGTTTTGGGCCCCACACTCCAAGAAGGATGTGGAAAAATTGGAGATAGTCCAGCGAAGGGCAACAAAAATGATTAGGGGTCTGGAACACATGACTTATGAGGAGAGGCTGAGGGAACTGGGATTGTTTAGTCTGCAGAAGAGAAGAATGAGGGGGGATTTGATAGCTGCTTTCAGCTACCTGAGAGGTGGTTCCAAAGAGGATGGTTCTAGACTATTCTCAGTGGTAGAAGATGACAGGACAAGGAGTAATGGTCTCAAGTTGCAGTGGGGGAGGTTTAGGTTGGAGATTAGGAAAAACTTTTTCACTAGGAGGGTGGTGAAACACTGGAATGCGTTACCTAGGGAGGTGGTAGAATCTCCTTCCTTAGAAGTTTTTAAGGTCAGGCTTGACAAAGCCCTGGCTGGGATGATTTAATTGGGGATTGGTCCTGCTTTGAGCAGGGGGTTGGACTAGATGACCTCCTGAGGTCCCTTCCAACCCTGATATTCTGTGATTCTCCATAGCCTCTGACTGTGTCTGCACAATGCACAGGCCCCCCATGGCCTGAACCCATAACCTTTCCCTCTGCTCCTTCCACGACACCCCCATCTGCCACTTCACCCCCCTGTACGCCCCCCCTCCAGTTCTGTCTGCACAGCATGCTCCCCACCCCCATGCTGCCCCACTTGTTCACTTCCCCCCTTGGCTCTGTCTGTACCACGCTCCATACCAGCGTTCCCCATCCCATCTGGGGATGGAGAACGCTGGGAGCGCTTAGCTGCAGGTACATGGGTGTCTGGCAGCAGCTTGCTGTGAATGTGGTGGTGGTTGGAGGCGGGGGGGGGGGAGAGGGAGACGCAGGTTAAGACACCCAGTGCACTCTGGGACACAGGTGGAGTTGGACACGGCTGGATGCCAGCTCTCTGGACCGGCTTCCCTTCCTGGGACCTTCCCCTTTCCCAAAGCAGGAGTCCTGCTCCCTCCCGAATAGGGAGGCGGCATGATTTATCCATTTATTTTTATTCCTTTTTCTTGCAAGTGTGGAGGCATGGCACACTGATTCCTATAGACAGCTGGTGAGTGTGTAATTTCCATTGAGAAAATGTGACCATTCTTCACCCAGTGCAATCCTACGGGGCGGTAATGTTTGATATTGGCACTAGCTTTTTCCACTGTGGCATTTATCAAAATGATGTGAGTGACTTTCATCCTGGGGCTGCTCCCTTGACCTTTGCGCTGACAGCTCCCCTGTGGACCCCAGTGCTTGCTGGCCAATGGAAATCCAGAGTACATAGCCAAAGTATCCGATGTGTATACTGATTTCCCCTGCTGCAGGCTTTGCCCTTTCAACAGGCTTCCCCCATGCTGTTAGCTGTGCGGAATTGGAGTCACGGAATCAGCAAACCTTGGGTGAGTCACTTACTCTCTCTGCTTTACATCCCCATCTGTACCATGAGGTAATAGCCCTGCCCTGCCTCACAGAGGTATGTGATGACTGTGAGGTGCTCAAATACACTGAGGATGGGGCCGGATGAGGACCTAGATAGATACTCAAGTTGCTCACCTCGTCTACATACACAATTTATCCAGGGTAGCCAAGAACAGGAGCGGAACATGAGTTATTCTGAAGCTGGTGGTTGAGTACTTCTGTAAACCAATGTCAGTGAGAGAAAGAGAGAAGCTTCTGCAACCGGGAGAATGTTCCCGCAGCTGCTGGTAGAGTGGTCCTTGAGAGAGGGATAGGAAAATTGAGTGTGTCCTTTTTATTCTGTGACACTATCCTGGTGTGTTTAGAAGATCAGCTGCTTCTATTCTGGAGAGGAATGACTCGCTCTGGAACAATACGAGCCGGAAGCCTCGGCACTCCCGCACTGAGAGTTTTGGGGGCAGCTAAGGGATGGGCACACTTGAGCTTGGATAAAATTAGAGACTGGCTAGAGCTGCAGAGCTGGGGTGTGGAGTTGGACCGGTCTGAAGGTCAGGATGAAGTGGGGGTTGGTGTTCAGAACTCGGTGGCTCTTTATAAAAAGGACTGTTTTCAGAACCTGGCGTCTGATTTGCGCACACCAAAATGTGGAGCTGGAGTTGGAATGGTCCATATTTTGGGGAAGGGGGAGGCAGTGGTGAGGGGTGCTGGTGTGCAGAACTTGGGGGAGGAGGGATGGGTTCAGCACCTTATGAAACAGGCATCGTTTTCAAAATCTGGGGCCTGACTTTGCATGCTCCAAAGTGTGATGTTGGGGTGTGTGTTGGTTTGGACCATTACAAAGATAGGCTCCATTTGCCAAATTTGGGTCAGGTGGGTGAGATTTCAAACACACCCCAATATTGGGAGGGTGGGGACTTACATCTGAGGGGTTGGTTTGGGTTCACTGCTAAATTAAACGAGAATGGACTCAAACTCCAAAGCTAAACGAAACCCAGCCCTGGCTGAGGGCCCAGCAACGCATGACGACTCCCTCTGCCTGGCCGTATCCCCCAACTTAAGCTTCCCTCTTGTTTTTCATCTTTGCTGCATGCCTCAGTGCTTCCTGGATCCAGACAGAACCAGACACGTAGAAATGTCCCCAGAAAGGCAGTCCCTGTGATAGAGGCAGTGGGAATGACTGGGAATCCTGTTGTCAGCCTGCTTCAGTGTGATTTCTATGCCCCAGTTTTGCAGACTCAAAAGATTTAGATGAAGCCCAGGTTCAAGACCACCTGCAAGGTCTGGGAATACAGATCCAGGTGTTGCCAATGGCCCCTGACCTTCCAGCGAACTGAGCCAAAGCCACACCTGCCTCCCCCCCAATTCCGCATATGAAAGTCATGTCTTGGGCTTCTTTCTGCTTCTGAGCCCTGCCCATCTCAGCATGACCACTACGGCCCCATCTTTCTCCCCACTCCCAAGCAGGTGCTGCATGGCAGCCCAGCCCTGGTTTGTTGAGCACATCTAGGGTGTTAAGTGCTACTTCGTGAAAATCCCTCCTCTGCAGCTAAGGTGGAGACTCGGAGATTTCTCTAATACTAATTCTCTGTTCCACCAGCGAGCTAGTCAATAGCTTCTAGCCCTTCTGGAACGTTTCCTGGCTCTGGGAAGCTAGAAGGAAATGTGTCCCTTTAACCCTTTCAGATCACAATGGCAGACTCACTGGCTAGTCACTAGTTTTTGCACAGACAGCGTTGCCTTGCCTGGATGTTCTGTGGTGCTCAGGCGTAGGGTGCTGTATGTGTGGCATGTGCCAGATTGCCGTGCACTGGAATCAGCAACGCTCTCTCCACACAATGCCAATGGTTAGTTAGACAGGCTGTGTGTTGTGTATTTCACTGCAGCTGGGAGGCTGAAGGGGATGTTGGGGACTCTAAGGCAGCTATTTTGTACGCTAAGTGTAAATGTGAGTGGGAAAATGTGCCGACGCGGGCTGCCACGCACTCAAGTATAGGTCCATGGCACTTGCCTCAGGGCGGGTTTACTAAGCGTCAGAAGAGAAAAAGGCTCAAAAAATAACAAAAGGCCCCCTAGGAACAGACCTTTCCTGATTTCCACAGCTACAAAGCAGGTCTGTCCTTCTCCTTTGGGTAGCCCTTCCTGGCTTCTGGGGAGAGGCCCCCATCCGTGAGCCTGGCTCTCTCCTATCTGACCCCCAGCTTAAGAGGCAGGATGCCTTCAATGGGGCTTCTTGTAGGGCACATGACTAGGGGCAAGCTTGCGACCTGCAGCCATGGCTCCCGGTTGGAAAGGTTCGTGGCAGCCACTCTGGGATGCATGAGTCCCAAGGCCTAGCGCCCTGTACAGTGAGGCTAAAGGGAACTGCCTTCAGATGGCAAAGGTCAGTGGGGTCACTTGCAGCCAGAGGCCAGCCGACATAAGCAAAAATGTCCTACCCCTTCATCCTGCTGAATGCCATGACGGGATGCTAGCCCCTGGAATATCTGCTCTCCTCCTCCAAATGCGGTTCTGGGCCCTGAGTCCATCCACAATATGCCCGGAATCTCTTCCTTTATAGCCCTCTGGGCCCAGCGCTGTTCTTGCATGCCTGGGTTCCTTTGCCCCCTGCTCCCAGGGCAGACAGCAATTGTGGGTTTGACTTGTGGATCTTTTAATGCAAACTTCTCCTCCTCCCAGTAACTGGCCAGGTTCTACGCTCCCCTCCCACCAGCCCAGGGAGTGAAAGGAGTAGAAATGGGGCCCCTCCAGTGCCACCCAATATTTCATGGCTGTCACCAGACTATAACAGCAGGGGTCGGAACTGATTAGATTGGCAGTGACCAGGGTGGGATGGGGGGTTCACCTTCCTCTGCAGTATGGGGCATGGGTCAATTGCTAGAATCGCTGGGTATATCTCATTTAATCACTTCCCTGCACCTTGCTTGCTCCTGTTCTCTGCCTGTGGCATGTAATAGTTTAGCTCCTGAGGGCTGTAATGTTTTGGTCGAATTCCAGTTGATGTGTTTTAGTGGGTGCTGTTAGTGGCCTGTGTTACACAGGAGGTCAGACGAGATGATCTGGTGGTCCTTTCTGGCTGTAAGCTCTGACTCTAGAAGGGTGTGAGCTCACGCTTTGAAAACGCAATCCCCCGATGCATATGCCAAAGGAGAATCTCTCCTGGGGGTTAGCACTGCAGGGCCAATGGGATGCAGTTGAGCAGATCCGGTTCCTCCCAGCAGAGGGCGGTGGCGCATGTATTCTGGCTAGTTTATTGCACGGTAATGAAGCTGGGACGAAGGAGTGGGTGGTGCCTGGCCTTCTTGGAGAGGAATTTCAGTCCTTTCCCTGGTAACCGCAGCATCTCTTTAAGAGAAAGAGTCTCTTCTCTCTGGGAGGGGATCGCAGCAGACAGATGCCTGACTGTTTCCCACTCCTGGCCCCATTACAGCCTCTGTGTTAGTTTTGCTTGAGACTTGGGAGCTGATCCAGCAGCAGCAGCTGTATTTAGATGGCACTGCAAGGTGCTGCAGCCTTCTTCGCTTCCTGATGCCTTGCAGCGGTTCAGCTTCAGGGCAGTTGCTGCTTTGCTCAAGTTCCCGGGAGGGGAGAGAGAATCCAAATGGGCAGATCATCCGAGTGGAAAATTGTGGCTGGTTTTATCTGATGACCTCCTGGCTCCAACAGCGGTGCTGAGATGTGGGAGCGAGCAGACCCCTTCTCTCCACCTGCTGCCCGCCCAGCTGGAGGAAGTGGGTGTTTCTCTTTAAATGGAGGGTCTGGGGGAACGGCCTGAAGCCGCTTTTGTCCTGCTCGTATTCTAGGGTGGTGCAGGGGCCTGCTCATCTCCCAGGATAAGTTAGAGCAGCCTCAGGGCTGCTTCACCTCTTGCGGCCTGTGACCCTATATGGGCAGCGGAAATGCGCTGCAGTCTGGCTATGCCTCTTTGGTGGGGCTGGGAGCAGAACCACCTGTTAGAGCCCTTATCCCAAACCGGGGAGCCCCCAGTGCAGGGACTCTTCTCAGGGGGCCATTACCACTCTTTGTGCTCTCACAACACAGCTGTGTAAAAGGGCCTTAGCATGACCATGGATCAGGCCCGTAGTTTTGGCGGCATGGGGTCCCATGCGTCTGAACGGAAGCGGGCCAGCTCCTGCCCTGCCCACCCCGACAACGCTTCTTCTCTGGGGGAGCTGGTGTAAAGTAGTGTGCAGCTGGCTTTGTGCCCGCTGGGATTCTCCACATGCTAGTAGAGCTGTGCATCGCTCACCGTGTTGAGGGGCCAAATGCTTAAGGCGCAGAACTGAACGTCGAGAGACCTGGGTTCGAATCCAACCAGTGCTGTGTATGAGTCATTTCATCTCTCCCTGCCTCCGGTTCCACACCAAACGTACATGTGGGGTTGTGAAGGTGAATTGTTACAGGCTCATGATGGAGTGAGTGTGTGTGTGTGTGTGTGTGTGTGTGCGCACACGTGCGCGTGCGCTTATGGCACACGGCATCCAAACAGCAGATATACATCGCATGCTTCTGAATAACCATCTTTGCTTCAAAGTCCAGAGGGGATGGCCTTGGGCTACAGTCATTCCCAGAGATAACGTGCTGAAGAGAGCTAGTAACCACTAATCAGCACCTTCCCACATTAGGGAGCTCCCTGGGGATTGTTGTGATGTGAGGACTCACAGCCCTCCTTACGGAAGAAGTCTTTTGTTAAAGAAAACCGCTGTAATTGCAGAGCCAGAAACAGGCTTGCACATAGCTCGAGTGCCAGCTTTGTCTTGTGTTTACCAGGGGCCTCGCACTGCCTGGATCTCTCTGCCGCACACAGGGACATCTGGTGGCCGAATGATATAATGGCAAGTAAACATAGTACAGGGATGGTGTCTACAAGCAAGTTTTCTGGGCAGCTCTGGAAATGAGTGGGGAAAACAGGAGAGAACATGCTGATGGCTGTGGCTCTGAGACACAGCTACATTGGTTCCGTCTACACAGGCAATAGTTTGGAGGTCTGACTCTGCCAGCCGCTTCGCTGGACACTGGCTGCTCTCCTTGCTTTTTTGTTCTGAGTGAGCTCTGCTGCCGGCAGTGGACGTGGTGCAGACTTTAATAATCTAG
Organism: Eretmochelys imbricata; assembly: GCF_965152235.1. Classification (NCBI taxonomy): domain Eukaryota; kingdom Metazoa; phylum Chordata; order Testudines; family Cheloniidae; genus Eretmochelys; species Eretmochelys imbricata. The sequence continues at coordinate 10,428,630 of NC_135592.1, read as the reverse complement.
ACAGAGACGCTTTGCAAACAGTCTCTGAAAACAACCCACCTTGCCTGTCGCCCTCCTATATTCCACCTCCCTCCACTGTCATTTTTACAATCTGTGGCCAAATGACACACGTGGTCACATTTCCTGGTCTAAGGTACCGCTTCTGCCTGCTGGCTGCTGTGCAGTGGAGAGGCGCACCAGTTTGCCCACTGACCCCTGGGAGTTGGGCAGCTTGGAGGGGTGTGTATCTCACTGCAATTCTTCATGCAGATTTAGGACTGGGTTTACTAGAGCAGGTGGGCTGCAAAGCTTCATGGAGGCGATCGTGGGGAGAAAGGAGAGAGATGAGCTCCCTTCTTTGTTCTCACTTGCCCTTTGCCATTGTACAGCAAGCACTGGTACAGCCAATCTGAGTGCTGCCAGTCTTTGGGGCAGAGAGAGTCCTGGGCATCTCTCTTTCTCTCATAGCCGTGTTGCAACTGCCAACAGGTATATCCCAGGGCACTTCCCTAGTTCTGCCTGATCCAGTGCCCAGGGTAAGCTAGAGCAGCCTCATGGGCCGCTCTAACTTACGGCTGCCTCTGGGCTGGACCAGAGCATGGACTGATACTCCTTCTGTCCCTGCTCTGCCCCCCTTGGCCAAGTCCTGGTATGGTCCTACCCTGGGGGCTGTGGGGAGAAGTAGGGTAGGGCCAGATATGTGACCCCACCCCATTCCTGCACTGGGGCAATTCCCCAGGCATTCTTTCTGGCCCGTTCGAGCCACAGGAGCTATGTAAAGGAGCTATTGCAGGGACCAGAGTCTGTCTCCATGTAATTATAGGTATGGATGAGGGCAGATTCTGGCCCTTGCAGTAGCCTTTTTACACTGCTCCCATGGAAAGGGGAGCCTGGGAAAAGGGATCCATTCTTGCCCTTATTTATAGGGGGTATGCTGGTTGAAGGGATGGGTGGGCACAATGCCCTCTACTGTTCTAATCAGTGCCAGGTGTATAGAGTGAATGGCGATGCTGCAGGCGGAGAATCAAGTCTCTTCCAAATGGGACGGCCCACCCCATTTACCATAGAATCATAGAATATCAGGGTTGAAAGGGACCTCCGGAGGTCATCTAGTCCAACCCCCTGCTCAAAGCAGGACCAATCTCCAATTAAATCATCCCAGCCAGGGCTTTGTCAAGCCTGACCTTAAAAACTTCTAAGGAAGGAGATTCTACCACCTCCCTAGGTAATGCATTCCAGTGTTTCACCACTCTCCTAGTGAAGAAGTTTTTCCTAATATCCAACCTATCATTTCTAGTTCGTTCCCTCACTATTGAGTGGCACCTCCCCAGGATCAGGGTTTGCATAAGCATCCCAAAGACCGGGATGTGATCTTTAGCCCCTTGGGTGTTTCCCAGCTGTACAGCATTGCAAATTCCCATCCAGTTTGCTGAGTGCTCTCATCCGTAGGTCACCGGGGGCATTACAACTGTCTGAGCCCGTTCTTCTGATTTGAAATAGCTACAGGAGTGAAACTCTCTGGCAATACAGGAGAATCAGACAAGATGATCTAATGGTCCCTTCTGGCCATAAAAATCTGTGAATCCATGGATTATTTTTCTATTTGTTCGCATTTCTCCAAGACTGAGAAGCTTGCATTTTATTTCCAGTTGTGTCCTGCCAATACAGCTAACTCCCTAGGTCCCTTTGCTCATCTGTCCTCACTGGGCCTTGCAACACCTCTCAGTTTAATCTCATCTGCAAACTTGATTAGCCCACTGTTTGCCTCTTTTTTCCAGGTCATTAATAAAGAAGTTAAATAAAACCAGCAGTAACACCTGTCTCTTGCATTTGCCCCACGGGACATCTCTCTCTGCTCGCCACAGTGCCGCCTAGCATTAAAGTGTTTACATTCCTGCTGCTAATTTCTAGCCTGTGCGGTGGTACTTATACCCCAGTCAATTTCGAATTAAATTTCCAAGTAAAATTATGTGAAGATCTATAATTAAACTTTATCAAAAATCTGGAAACATTATGTCTTTTACCCATTAAGGTGTAGCTCCTGCAGCCACTTAGCATGTGCGTATCTTGCCTCGTGTGGATAGTGCCATATGGAGGCAGGCTGATAAGGTAGGGACAGTTGAGCTTAGAGGAGACATGATAAAGGCATACTAAATAACCAGTGGTAGAAATATTAAATCAGGCGCTTATATTCATCCTTTTTCACGATGAAAGAAGGGGACATGTACAGCGTTGCCAGGTCTTGCATTTGTATTTGCAACCTTTGCAGTATCTGGTGCTTTTGTTAAAGCTCCAGCTCCTGGAGTCACGCAATTATGAGAGAATCTCAGCTGTCATGTTTATTTAAAAAAAAAAAAAGTTTCTCGCTCCTGTAGTTGCAGAGAAAAATTTTAAAATGTTGTCTCAAAACGACAGAAGAAAAAACAGAAGCCCACATTTATTATTTGAAGAGCTCACGATTTTTAAACCAGTCTCACGATTTTGGGGGGCCTGACTCATGACTTTGGCATGCTTAGGGTTGGCGATGCTGCCTTCAGTGAAACTGACAGGAAGCTCATTTTAAGGGGAGCAAGGGTAATCTTTCTCACAATGCAAAGTTGGCCCATGGAACTCCTTGCCACAAGGCATCATATGCGCCAAGAATGTAACAATTTTTTTTTTTAAAGGATGGGACATTTATATGCATAACAAGGACATCCTGAGTCACCATAGAAAATAAATGAAGGGTTCCAGAAGGGCTGTAAACCCTACTGTTTCAGGGCACAAACAAACCTCTAATTAATAGGGGACAGGAAGAATTTTTTCCCCCTGGGGGCAGGTTATACCATAGCTGTCTGTGCAGGGTTTCTTACAGCTTCCTGCGAAGCAACTGGTATTGGCCACTGTTGGGGACTGGATACTAGATTATATAGACAGCTGGTCTGACCCAACTCGGCAATCTCTATGTATTCAATGGGGCTTCTCTATTGAGTAAAGTTACTCAAATGCTTAAATGCTTGGAGGATCAGGCCCTAATTCTGTTGTTCAGACTGTGTTTTGAAAGCTTATCGACGCTCTGGTATGAGCTGCTTTTTACAAGCCCCTCCTGTGTACTTTTTTCATTGGATACCGTCTCCTCTTTTTCCTGATCAGTTACTTTCTCTCTGAACATTTTATTGCTCCCTTTCGCTAAGAGTAGGCATTAGATTAACTAGATAGTAACCGACAGGCTCAGGCTTTCCCCTGTTTATTAAAGATTGGTACTTCTCTAGCTTTCCCACCCTCTCCTCTGCTGCCTCCCTCTGAGATGCAGACAATGGCACATTAGTTAATTTTCCTAGGGCCTTGCAAGGTGCTTCACCCAGAGCGGCTACTGTGTATATATTCAGTTTCCCCCTGTATTTCTTCACCTGCTTCCTATCAACTGCCCCATTGACAAGGATTTCCTTACCCCCTAATTGTCCATGTCCCGTTTTGTTGTGTTAGGCTGATTTAATGTAGCTCCTCAGCAGCTCAACCGTTTCAGAATCACCACTGATTTAGTCTCCCTTCTTCTTTACTAATGGGTCTACAGCCGCCGAAATATATGAAGAAACACTTCACTCCCATAGCTAACCCGGCCTCGCACAGTCTCTCTTGGGGCCCTTCTCTCTCTGGCAAACCTGACTTGCCGATAGCCTTTGTTGGGTCTTTGCTCCCTATAAAACCACAAAGCCAACACATGGTCCTGCTGACAATTCTCTCGGGCCGTGATGTTTACAAAACGCTCGACAATAGCGAGGCAGCTGGTCTTCTCTGACTACTGCTTATTACGTCATTCAGGCTCCTCACCTGTGGCCTTGTATTCCTAAATCGTTGCTTCCTCCATTGATGTCTTCTCCTTTCACGTGAACCTGCCTAGGCATGTAGGCTGTCTCCTGTAGATCTCAGCTTTGGGCTCCCTTGGGAAGCACCCCTCTGCTTGCTCTCATCTCACCATGGCTCACTGGGATTGCTGGGCCTTGGTTGAGCACCCCCCGTTGGTATCCTTCATGGTCCAGACTGGACTTGGCTGTAGTGAATATAAAGGGGATTCTTTACTACAGCTGCTGGACACAGACAGACCCTGTGGTTCTCTCTAGCTCCCAGTTTATGCTGCCTTTGTCACTGCACAGGAGCCCCCTGTGTCTAGCCTGGACTGGGGAGACATTATTATTTATTGTTGTGTTTGTGGTAGCACCTAGGAGCCCCAGTCATGGACCAGCACCCCAGAGTGCTAGGTGCTGTACAAACACAGAAGGATATATCTTCAATGCAGAGTCAACCTAGGCTCTTTACCTGCTTTTACCCTTGATCCCCCTACTGTCCACACAGAGAGCCCCCAGGCTGGGGTGTGGAGGTGTTTTAAGCCTGGGCTATCTGACCCAGGTGGGGAGGCAGGCGAGAGCCTGGTTTGCACTTTAAATGATTCTGGAACCTGCCCACTTTGCAGTGAGGATGCAGGGAAATCACTCCAGGGCTGAAAGTCCTCCAGTGCCTTCCCACAATTCCCCTGCAGGTCAGACAAGTTCTCCTGCAATTGATACAACTGGCTGGGAAGGAATCCTAGAGCATCTCAGCATAGAGAACAAACCTGGTTGTTCAGAGCCCAGTGCCAATGACCCAGGCTAACTGTGCAGTGAAGACAAACCCAGAAAGACAGTCCCTGCCCCAGAGTGCTTCCGATCAAGTAAAGAAGGCATGGGATGGATAACTGATTCTGTTGGACCACTCGCTGCCAACCCTGCACAGGGCTTCCAAATATACATCCGTCATTAAACAGATCGGCCAGCTCCAAAATCCATCCTCTCCCCGGCTTTAATTGGCTCTGCATGAAACTTCCCTGCCCCCCAAAGGCCACTGGTGTCATTGGCCTGATTCCCTTTGGTCACTGCTGCTTCCCTCATTATTTTGCTGCATTGTTTTCAGCGCTCAGCCGTGTTAGTCACTCTGCTTCTTTCGCCCACTCAGCCACACCCACCTCTCGTACTGTGTCTGTCTCAGATGGCTTTCTCTCCCTCAGCTCTCAAGGCCTCAGTAAACTGTTCGGTCCCTCCCCAAGCGCCCTGTTATGCCAGTTGCTGCAGTTCCCATTCCCACTCCACCCCTTCAGCAGGCTCGACTTGCACGTGATAACAGTGCCCCCCTGATTCACCCTGTTTGTGCAGTTGCTGTCCCCCACATTGCTGGTCTCTGATGTAATGTGGGACACATGGAGGCCAGCCACTCTTTTCCAAAGGAGCTCCCACTCAGGCCAGATGCCTCCTCATCAGGGCTCCCTCAGCTGATGCTCACTCCCGCTGTCCTTGCAGCGTTCTGGTGAGGGCGGACAGTGAGTGGGTGAAACTGATACACACAGGGTGTTTGGAGCAGGTAAAGATCATGCCTGATCTGATGCAAAGGCTGTTATTTTGGACACTTGCCTTGCCTGCCCTTGGGACCCTGCACTGCAGAATCGAGAGCAAAACACATGCTGCGTTCTCTATTCTTGTATTTTTTTTTTAAACCTGCCAGTTTAATTACTTTTTTTCTTTGCTAATTTAGTAGCAGCGGGACTTGAACCCACTATTTTCTGTGAGTGAGAGGGCGATGCACTGGACTGAGCCACTCTGATGCTGAGCCTGGGAGTCCCTGGCTGGACTTCACAGAGAGAGGAATGTAATGGAGGGGGAAAAATCCCACCCTGTTCCTTGGCTCTCTGCCAAGCGCCGCAGTAAAGAGCGTGATCGGCACCGCACGAGCCATGGTGGAATCAGAGCTTAAGCCAGTTAGCGTGTGTGACAGCTGGGGACGACAGCAAGGAGTTAGAAGTCAATGGAGTAACATGCCAATGAAGATGAGAAGTCCCTTAGGTTGCTGATGTCGTGCAGAAGGAGAGAGAGGCTGGTCTCTTGCCAGGCTGCGACCCACAGGGCTTGTGGGATGGAGCTGATGCTGCTTGTGTGGGGTTAGCACACACTGCCTTGTCCGATGTGCTCATCCGGCAGGTGCTCAGGTTTTTGCATTGGGTGATCAGATAGAAGGCGACAGCGTTTCCCCGCAGACATGCCCTGATACATGGACTCAGCCTCTCAGCCCCTTGTGGGGACGGAGGTAGGGTGATGCTCAATCCCTGGGTGTTGGGGTGGGGTAGGTGCTGATCACTCAGGAATGCAGCTCCCCACCACAAGCAAACTGGGGTGATGGGCTCCAACACAGCTCCGCCAGACCCGATGAAGGTGGGAGACCTAAAATGTATGGGCTGCCTATGGACACTCTCTGCAATGGGGGAAGGGTATGGGTCTCCAGGGCATCCTGTGGCAGCCTGCATTTCAGAGCCCTGGGCTTGCCTCTGCACCCTGAGTGCACAAGCTGGTGTGCAGGTTGCGTTGTGTGTTTATGGCAGCGCTTGTGTGGGTAGACAAGTGACTTTGGGAACATGGACTTATGAACCTGTGAATATGTATGTGTGAGCGTGTAATACAAGTCTGTGTACATCCAAGTGTGATTGCACGTGTGCACCAGGACTTTATGAAAGACTCTTATGTTTGCAAACTGCTCCCTATGTTGGATTTTCTCTCTTGATTGCCATGGAAACAATAATTAAGCTGCGACGGCTCCTTAAAGAGCTGGTGTGTCTGATGCGTAAGCAAGTGTTAGCCCTAGCCTGCCCGGGGGCTTGGCACCATGCCTGGCGGGCTAGCCAGTCCCTGATAACTCACTGTGGGACGGATCATCCCGTATCTGTTGACACTGCTGGGCGCTGTGTCTCTGGTTTTGCTGGTCTGCCTGCTTGTCCTGGAGTCTGTTTATCCAACTTCCTCCTCTCCATCCATCTGCCTCCCCATATGGGAAACAAACATAAAATTGGCCCAGTTTCCTCCCATAAAAATAGCTTGGCTATATTTGAAGTGTATCAACTCTGCTGAGTAGATAGGAAGGAGAGGCTTGTGGTTCAGACTCTGGCCTTAGGGTTACTGGAGCAGGAGGTGTAATTTCCAGCTCAGGCAGACATACTCATGCTATCTTTGATGGAGCTAGGGTGCAAGAAATAGGCGTGTCCCCACAATGGCAAAGGTGGTGGCTTGGGCTAACTGCCCAAATACAGTCCCGACAGAGATCCTTGCTATGTTGCTATGTTTTTGGGCCCCACACTACAAGAAGGATGTGGAAAAATTGGAAAGAGTCCAGCGAAGGGCGACAAAAATGATTAGGAGGCTGGAGCACATGATTTATGAGGAGAGGCTGAGGGAACTGGGATTATTTAGTCTGCAGAAGAGAGGAATGAGGGGGGATTTGATAGCTGCTTTCAACTACCTGAAAGGGGGTTCCAGAGAGGATGGATCTGGACTGTTCTCAGTGGTGGAAGAGGACAGGACAAGGAGTAATGGTCTCAAGTTGCAGTGGGGGAGGTTTAGGTTGGATATTAGGAAAAACTTTTTCACTAGGAGGGTGGTGAAACACTGGAATGCGTTACCTAGGGAGGTGGTGGAATCTCCTTCCTTAGAGATTTTTAAGGGCAGGCTTGACAAAGCCCTGGCTGGGATGATTTAGTTGGGGATTGGTCCTGGCTTTGAGCAGGGGGTTGGACTAGATACCTCCGGAGGTCCCTTCCAACCCTGATCTTCTAGGATTCTCTGTACACAGTCGCTGTGGCCATACTGCTATTTGTAACACACTTGCTCATTTAAAGCACATCTACCTGAGTCGGAAATGACACCTGTGTCTCCAGTGTAGACGTACTGTACCCTTAGAGTATAGACACCTGGCGTCAGCTCCTGGCTCTGCCACCAACGCCCTGTGGGACCTTGGACAAGTCACTTAATCGCTCTGGGCCTTGGCGCTCCCATTTGTAAAATGAAGCTAATAATACACTTGGTCTGTCTTGTCCAGCTAGATTGTAAACACTTTGGGGCAGGAACTGTCTTTCATTATGTGTTTGTACAGCACTGAGCACAATGTGGCCCTGATGTCTACTGGTGCTTTTAGGTGCTCTGAAGACTAATTGATATTAGACAGGTCTTTTGTGCTATAATTCTGGTCCAGTTGAATGCATCTCTCCTGTATTCCACAGGTGTCTGATATACTGGATGGGCTATACGGGGCGGGGGGGGGAGGGTTTACAGAGAAAGCTTGCAGCATCTGCTGGTAAAACCATTGTAGATTTGTCCCTGCAAACTTGTTCCCTTTCTGAGCATGCAGATCCCGTTATTTGTGAATGGAGATAATATATCCTGCCTCTTTCCATCACCCACCCCCAGCTGCAGCTGGAAGCCTCCTGTTTCTGCCCTAGTGCCAGCTGTGGGGTGTGATCGCTGTTGGAATTTGGAGCTGGGAAGGGCGCATGATTTGATGGTTGGACGGGGTTGTTTTTTTGGTCTGTTCTCATGGCGGTGTAAATCCAGAATAACCTGATTGAAAACCATGGAATTATAGCAGTAAAACACCGGTATAAACTGTGATTATTTATTATGTATATTGCAGTAGCGGCTACTAGCCCCAGTCCTGGAGCTGGAGCCCATTGTGCTAGGGGCTGTACAAACAGAGACCCAAAGAGACGGTCCTTGTTCCAAAGAGTTTACAATCCAATAAATGAGATCAGACTTCAGCAGGGGGGTGTCAGGTTTGAATTCCATGCCAAAAATTCCCCTCCAGTATCTTTCTTGAAGGGGGGTATGTGTGTGTACATGGAATGCTATTTCACCAACTCGCTTTCCAAAAATATTCAGGAGGACAGCATGTGCAGTACACGTGCCTTTGGCATGGGCATGTGCAGATGTTTCTATGTGAGTGTGGCTGTGTTGAACAGGAGCTTGTCATATTCAGCAAATTCCACAGTTTCTCAGTAGAATATTTGCAAAGATAAATTTTTTTGTCCCTGTTCAACCAGAGTTTTGAGTGGGTTTGTACACCTGCGTGTGTGTGCGTACGCACATAATGGTATGTTAGCTGTTGTATACCTGTGTGTGTGTGTGCAAATGTGTGTTTGCATGCAACAGGGCTGGCCCCCTGCTGCATACCCCCTCATGGCCAGGAGTGGCTCTGTGGCACTGTGCCTCAATTTCCCTTCTCTCTCAGGGCTCCTCAGTAGGGGAGTTGCTGGAGGATCCCAGGCTGGGTTTGGAGTGGATGAATCCCTGCTCTCTGTAGCATCTGCCAGCCTGTGATCCTGTAGCAAACAGGAATTCCCATTGGGAGAGGAAAGCCAGATGAAGCTCTGCATACACTGAAGCGTCCCTAGCTTGTTTGCTCCCCAGCTTTGTGTAGGCAACTGACAGTAGGAGAGAATCATAGATACTGTGTAGCTGAAAGCTTCCCTGCCTGTCAGCCTGAATCAAACCGAATGTAAGAGGATGTGGCATGACTTGCCGTGCGCTGTGTGTTGTTCAAAGGGGTGCTTGGAAGTTCCAGGCTTGGAGCCTGGTGACAGACAGCAGGTGTTTGGACTCGAACTGCTCCTAAACCAACCTCCTGCTCTCTGACGTCTCCTGGCTGGGGCTCGGTGAGCCAGGCTGGAGAAGATACAAGGAGCTGAGACTTGCGTTCCTGAGCTCCAGCTGGGGATCATTACCGAGAGCTTGAAAATATCTCAGACCTCTGAATGGCAGGGGCGGGTGTCTCTGAATGTGAACGGTACAAACCTTTGGGAGGGGGGGTCACCTGTTACTAGCAGTCACTCACCTTGTTGCCACGCAGCGACGAGCTTTCTGACAGGGCAGCAGCCAAGCTAACACGCTCAGACCTTGCTGGGCCTGATTGTCAGCCATGCTCTTCCTGCAAGACGCCGAGGCAGCTTCCTGGATTCTGGGCGCCGCTGGGAACCTGAGGTGGTGTCAGAGTTTCTCAGACCATGCCCGTCACAGGCCATTCCCAAGGTGTTGGGGCAAAGACCAGTCCAACATCTACTGCAGCGGTTCTCAAACTTCATTGCACCGTGACCCCCTTCTGGCAATAAAAATTACTACAGGACCCCAGGAAGGGGGACTGAAACCTGAGCCTGCCTGAGCCCCGCCATCCCGGGTGGGGGGAGGGCAAAGCCCAAGCCCCACTGCCCCAGGCTGGGGGGCCAAAGCTGAAGACCAAGGGCTTCCTCCTGTAACCTTAGCCCCACCGCCCAGGGCTGAAGCCCTCTGGCTTAAGTTTTGGCCCTGGTCCCCAGCAAATCTAAGCCAGCCCTGGCAACCCCATTAAAATGGGGTCGTGACTCACTTTGGGGTCCTGACCCACAGTTTGAGAACAACTGATCTACTGGATTCCCAGGGGAGAAGGAGATGGCTTTGTATTGGGCAGCACCGTGTGCTTGAGCTGAGTAATGGAAGGAATGGAATGAGGGTGGGATTTGTCCCTTTCTGCTGTGCCCATGAGACTGATGCTAGCAGCCAAGTCCTCTCCTGGCCCTCGGATCGGTGTCTCTTTCCCAGGGGGGGTGAGGCTGAGGGACACCGGGATGACAGAAGCAGCTGGCGGATTCCTGCCGCTCACGCTGCCAGGCACAGTCAACGTGGTGCCTGGCAAAGGTGGGCGGGAAACTGTTTTCACATCCCACAAAACCATTTTGGATTTAAAAAAAAAAAAATTAAAGAAATAAAATCCTTTTTCAGGATGAAAAGTCGAAATCTTAAAAATTTTTGCAAGCTGAAAACCAGGAAACACACAAATTGGGTTTGGGTCGACCAATTGTTTCATTTAGATAATTCTGGAACATTTTGTATTGTTGTCAAACTGTCGTAAACTTTTTTTTTAAACTATAAATTAACTTAAATTTTGAACTGGAACCCAAACGTTTACGTTTTAACCCCTTTTGACAATTCTAAAACATTTTTCCCCCCAATTTTGTTTTGGAAATAGGATGTCCGTCTGAACTGATCCGTTCCCACAGAAAGTTCTGGGTTTGACAGATCAGCATTTTTTGACAGAAAACCGTTCTGTGGAAAGATGCCCGACCAGCTCTGGTCCCTGGAAGCAACCTGCTGGGAAGGGAAGGGAGAAATCTCTCTGTGGAGTAGTGAGTTATGGAGAAGTGCAGAGATCAATAATTAATTATGGCTCCTTGTTGGGGAGCCTTCTGGTTACCATGGCTCCGTGGCCAGTAACATGCAGGGGGTCGGGATTTAACAGTTACCTAGGGGCCTCTGAGGGATTCCTGACTGAGCCAGGCTACCCATTCCTGCCTACCCTGGGGACTCGCTGACACACCCAGATCTCATCCTGCTACACGTCCGTGCCACGTGTTCTAATGGGGCTTATTCCTCTCCCATCAGTGCACACGCATGCACAGATCATGCTGTGCACTAGGAGACAGACTGAGACAAATCTAGAGACCCAGCTGTGGACAGACGCGCACGGAGACCAACCTGTGCACAGCAAGATCACACACTCGGACAGGTGCACAGGGGCCTGTTGTCAGTCTGTCTTTCATACGCACAGCTCAGCCTTGTCTCAGTCATAAACAGAGATGTGTGTCTGTTTGGCTGGACCCCGGGGGCGTTTGCAGTGCTGCACACAACGTGAAGACCTAGGGGTGGATCTTGTGCTGTGCTAGGAAGAGCCAGGATGTGGTTTCAGTAGCAAGACGTGGTGCTTAGAAACCCAAGGGAGAGACACCTTAGGAATACCTGAGCTAGCTCCATGGCATAAGGTGGGGGCAGCCATGAATCCACCACAGGAAAGACACCTGCATTCAGTGCCTATGGGGTGTTGCCTCCTGGACCTTACGAAAGGCCTATGCATGGCTTTGTGCTCATGAAAAGGAGTACTTGTGGCACCTTAGAGACTAACCAATTTATTTGAGCATAAGCTTTCATGAGCTACAGCTCACTTCATCGGATGCATACTGTGGAAACTGCAGAAGACATTATATATACAGAGACCATGAAACAGTACCTCCTCCCACCCCACTCTCCTGCTGGTAATAGCTTATCTAAAGTGATCACTCTCCTTACAATGTGTATGATAATCAAGTTGGGCCATTTCCAGCACAAATCCAGGTTTTCTCACACCCCCCACCCCCCCTCCAAAACACACACACACAAACTCACTCTCCTGCTGGTAATAGCTTATCCAAAGTGACCACTCTCCCTACAATGTGTATGAAAATCAAGGTGGGCCATTTCCAGCACAAATCCAGGTTTTCTCACCCCCCCACCCCCATACACACACAAACTCACTCTCCTGCTGGTTATTGGTCATGGTTATTCATGAGCTGCTCTCCATTAACCTTTCACCTCCAGGGGCTCCTCTTGTCAATTACAGCCAGCAAGCAAATGAATACCTTGCAAATGGCTTTGTCTCTGAATGGGGGAGGCTTAGCCAGGGGTGGGGTGAGAAGGGAGAGGGGGAAAGAGATACAGAGAGAGATACACTGAGGCTAGAAGAGACAGAATTAAGGAGCGATGAGGTGACCCCATCTCCATGCACTAGCCAAAAGGTCTGATCTAGCACCCACAGGAGGCAACAGAAAGGCACCCAATGGCAGATCATTGGATCTGGATCAGCCCAAGGTGGCACCAGATGGAGAAAAGGGAGGGAGGAGAGGGAAGAGCTGGTGAAGAGGCGTGGAGGAGTCTCTCCTACCACTCATGTACAGCGCCTAGCGCAACAGGGCATGTTAGGGGTGATGGCATGTTGGATCCATGTGACAATATTGACTGGTCTGATTGTTCTCCTTGTGCTGTCCATGAGGTCAGAGCCCCTTCTGTCCCCAAGGGGGGAAAAAAGGAACAATCTGATCAGCTTAATAAAACAGCTCTGGAATCATCTGCCTTTCCTCCCGGCGTCCCCTGCCTTCCCTTGCTCTGTCTTTGGAGGGCTCTCCGATCCAGTGCAAGGCCCGGGCTTATTCCTGCCTTTGCCCCTGGTTCAGTGTGGGACCATTGGCCGCTCACATCTCCTTCCCGTGACTCCGTTTCCCCATCAGTAAAAGGGAGATCATAAGCCTTGCCTACCTTGTGGGAGTGGGGTTAATGTGGCGTTTGTCCCCCGCAGAGGACCAGCGCAAGGTGTCGGCAATGCTCAAAGGCCACTTAATGCCTCCAGTGGGACCAAAGGGGCGCACAGGCCAGCGGCACTGTTGTGAATGTCACCCAACTGTAAAGCGCTTTAGGATCCTCAGATGGCAGGTGCTGTAGGAGTGTATAGTGGTATAGGAGGCAGTGTGCCTAGTCGACAGAGCACTGGACTGGGTCTCAGGAGACCTGGGGTCTATTCCTGGCTCTGCCACTGGTCTGCTGGGCGACCTTGGGCAAGTCACGTCACTGCTCTGTGCCTCAGTTTCCCCATCTGTAAAAGAGGGATAATGATACTGGCCACCTTTGGAATGAGCTATGAGATTTACTGATGAAAAGTGCTAGATAAGAACTGGGTTTTATTATTCTTTCTGATACTGACGGAATAGCCACGGTCCCTAAGACCCCACCAATGCTAGTCCCTACTTGGAGCTCCTAGGCTCTACAAATAACACTTATAACCCAATCTCATGCGTAAGGCTGCAGGTTTGAGCCAAGGGGCAAGCTGCTCATCAGTGGAGCTGCTCTGACTTCCACCTGCTGAGGATCTGGCTCTGGGAGCTCCCCAGCCAGCTGGATGAATGCTCCGGTTTAAGAATTCCTTTGCATCCCCGTGCCTTCTGCTGTTCCCTTGCTGTCATTCCCCTGCTGCACGGCTGCCAGATTCTCAGCTGGAGGAGGGGACTGTCCTCTCTGGATGACAGGAGTTCTGGGAAATCTCTCTGCAATGGCAGTTGTGTGCTAATTACTCTGACCTTTGCTTAAGCGGGGATCCTTCAGCGGCAGGCGAGGCATCAGCCGTGTCATTTACTATGCAAATTGAGACCATCAGTTATATCCGGAAGGTCCTGGAATGTTTAATTTTCTTCCCATCTCTTTTCCATTTTTTTTACTGGTGCCTGCCAAAAAGTTGCAGTGAGGAGCCGTTGGCTTTTGGCGGGGCCAGGGCTGGCAGGCGTTCAGGGTTAAAGCCCAGCAGACAGAAGCATGGTTACTCATCCAATTTTCTTTTCATTCTCTCTCTCTCTCTCTCTCTTTTTTTTTAAGTTTTAATTAGCTGCTATTTCAAATGCTCAGCAGCTGGCTTGGTGAGTAGGATTGCAGAGCTCCCATCTCTGTGATCAAGCGGTCACTCTAGTCCAGGGAGGAGTGGAAGAACTGCTATCGCAGAATAGGTCAGAGAACCATCTGGTCCTGTCACCTGTCTATTACAAGTGCTTCAAGGGAATACGTGAAACCCTTGCAAGGTGTGAAATGCACCCCTGGATGGAGGTGCCAGCCTGAGGCCTTGCACCATTTAAACTCCTAGGACTTGGTACATGGGCCTCGTGCTGGGGTGAATTTCACCCAGTGTTCCTAAGGGCTGGCTATTCTGCACCTACAGTCAAGGCCATCTTTTTCAAAGAGCTCAGCAGCCCATGAACTGAGCCCTGCTGGAAACCTGCCACCGCTTATTTTGGTGCATTAAATGGGCGCTGAGCTCTTTTGTTCAATTTTTTCCTGACCCAAACAGGGGCCTGGAGCATGAGGATGGAAAGCCCTTATTAGCCTACCTGACATAACTGCGGATTATAAGCCAACCCCATCTCTCACAAAATTCAATGGGGTTGCTCCTGAGATGAATTTGGCCCCGTGATTTAGATTGTAAGCTTTTCGTTCTGTGTTTGTACAGCACCTTGCACAGTAGGGTCCTGATCAATGACTGGGGCACCTAGGTGCTACCGTAATACAAATATAATTGTATGTACATTATATGGATTTCTAATGGCCCCATTGCCATAGTATTCCAGAGCCATTATGTGACTAGAACAGTACATCTCTGCTCCATCACTAACCAGAGTAGGGGCTAAACTGGTGATGCCTATTTCTGGGAGGACAGGGAGCTCGAACCCTAAGGGGCCAAGCCTCAGGCAATAGGTCTGAAATCCAGAAGGTGTGTTTACACACACACTTGCAAGAAGCCGGGCAGGGACTCAAAAAGGAGAATGCGAAATGATGAGCTCAGCTGAAAGCTGTTTGGGAAGCAGGAATGAAGAGTGGCAAAGCAAGGAGGGGATGCTCCCTCGAGATCTGATATTATGGAAAGGGTGAATGCAGAGGAAGGCTTGGAGGAGATGCCGGAGACAGGGGAACTGCCGAAGAATTAAGACGAGGAGGGGAGAGAGCAGTTATGGCTTGAAATGACAGATAATAAAAGGAGTAGGTGGATGGTAGAGATTAGCTCTCGAGACGGCTGATCGGAGGGAGCAACACGACAAAGGGAGGATGATACAAATCAAAGTGATGTGTGAAAAAACAATCTTCGGCAGTGGAAATAATGGGAAGATTTTTGTCTCTTCCCGGGCATGCGTCATAGGAGGGAAGAACGCATTGAGCAAATATATTCGGAGCACTAGGGGCCCATTGGTGTCAGCCCCTGGTGCAGAAGGAGGGGAGAGAAAGAGAGCCCTGTGGAAGTCACCAGTACTTCTGGCTGAGGAAGGGCTCAAACGCTCACAACGGCACTGTGATGATTGTTGTTTGTTCCAGTAACATCCAGAGGCCCCACGTGGATCATGGCCCTGTTGTGCTAGGTCGCGGTGCTGTGTGTGCACACCCACAGAAAGAAAAGGAGGACTTGTGGCACCTTAGAGACTAACCAATTTATTTGAGCATAAGCTTTCTCATGAAAGCTCATGCTCAAATAAATTGGTTAGTCTCTAAGGTGCCACAAGTCCTCCTTTTCTTTTTGCGAATACAGACGAACACGGCTGTTACTCTGACACCCACAGAGTAAAGGATGGTCCCAGCCCCAGTGATCTTACAGTCTATACACCAAACAGACACAGGGTAGGAGAAGAGATCTGAGCTCAGTTCTTGGTGCTGCCACTGGCTCGCTGGGACAAATCACTTCATCTCTCCACGTCTTCAGTTCCTGCCCATAACTCGGGGGTGGCCGAACTGCCCTTCTCCCATTGCCGTCTGCCTGGTCTGCTTAGGCGGTGAGCTTTTTGGGGCAGTGTTGGCAATAATTATCCTAAGGAGGTTATGAAGCATTACCGTGACTCAGTTTCCACACATGCATTCATTTGTTAGTCTCAAAGGCCACTTGGTGCTGGTTACATCCAAAATATCAATACAAGCATATACGGCCTTCTATGCCCTAGCAACAACACACCTATAAGTGCTGGCCAACATAATTACAACAGGTTCAGGCCCGGGAGACACCTTGCATCATGGCATGACTCCAGACGGTGAGGCAAAGCTCTGCTAAAGAGCCCCTACAAGTACTCCTTTTCTTTTTTTAAAAAACCTTGCTTTGTATACGCTATAATAAACACATGATATTACTACTGGTTATTGACCCTTAACCAAAGCTAGATGAGGGAGTTTTAGGAAGCAGGTTCCCAGTTAACCACGCTCTCTGTTTCTGTTACTTCCGCCCCAGCCCTAAAAATGATAACGCTGGTATTCCCCGGGTCACTGCAAAGTTAACTCAACAATTCTTCTTTCTCAGGATTTTATTTTCTTTGATCTCATGCTGGGAGCCTGTTTTTCATGTTAACATCCAAACTTCCTTACAACCATAATTTATGTAGGTCCCATGTAGGCCTAGATTCCTACAGGCTGGGCCAGTCTCTCGCTATGCGTTTGTGCAACGCCCGGCAAAATGGGGCCCCGATCCTGACTGGAGCCTCTAGGTGCTGCTGTAATACAGAGCATGTTGGCAATTGCTCCCCCTACCCATGTTAAATGGCCTCACGCTGGTCTTTTGCTGGTTTCCTTGGGTTATAAATAACCGGCATTCCACACAGGCAATTGCAATGCAAATCCCATATGCTCCAGTCCCGCACTGGAGGGGGTGCTGAGGTTTGTCCATTTCCAGGGTCGAGCTGCTTCCAGAGATGTGTCGATCTCAAGCATGTGGGACCCAAGAGTTGAGCCCTCCTTCCCGCCCCCCAGCAATTACATATCCCCCCAAAGGGAGCTTGAATAGGGCCGGCCGGTTCGAAGGCATGTCTAAATGTGTCATGTCTTGTCTGCCCGCAGGGGGAGTGTGCGTGGCCCAGTCTGTCAAGATACCTCGGGAGCCCAAGGCGGGAGAGTTCGATAAGATCATTCGCCGTCTCCTGGAGACCTCCCATGCTCGGGCCGTCATCATCTTTGCCAACGAGGATGATATCAGGTGAGTGGATAATGGGCTGGCCTAGGGGTGGTGTGGGGGGCAAAGCACATGAAGCGAGGAGGGGGAACACAAGGTTCTCTGTGTGTTGGTATCTCCCGATGCTGTCTGCCCCGCCGTGTATCCTACAGTTCCTTAGCACTCCATGGACTCGGTAGCCTGTTTTACAGGCCACGTCACAGCGCTGGTGGTGTTTGGTGCAGAGGGTACATAATTATAATGAGGAGAATGGGGGCTAATGGTTAGAGAAGCAATCCGGAATCAGGGCTCTGGGATTCTGTTCCTGACTTTGCCACTGACTCTGTGTGACCTCGGGCAAGTCATTTAGACCCATGTTTCCAGAAGGGGCTGCTAGTTTTGGGGTGCTCAGCTTCTGGGAGCTCCACTTGAGTCCCTCAAGAAGATACTCCATCCCTGCGTGCAGTGGGGAGCTGCAGGATTACAGGCAGCAGACAAATCAAGGTGACATATGGTGGCTTACAATGTTTACGGAGCCTAATGATTCACATTGATTTACACCTGCTTTTTGTAAGTGTCTAATTTATTAATCAGCAAACATTATGTAAATGTGGGTAAACGGAGATTTTAAAGCCATTTACATCTGATATGCAAACGATCCAAGTTTCTTTTCCCTCCTTAATAGAAATGTCTGAAAACCTGACATTTACGCTCGCTCGCTTATGCGCTGAGGAATCCGGGATTTACCTTGCTGTGTAAATGGCAAGCACCATTAAACAGGGGTTTGTAAACGTTTACCCAGGCGAGGGGTGTGTGTAAAGGGGGAATTACCTCCCACTAGCACTCATTGACACACGTACACACCTGGAAAATGTGGTTTGTTTTTTTCCTGTGCGGCAGCAGCCTGATACCCACTGCTGGTCAGATGCAGCACTGTTATACCAGGGGAACGACACTGACATCAGTGGGATTGCTGCCGATTTACAGCAGTGTAAATGGGATCGGGGGCTGGCCCCTTGCCTACCGATCAGTAGAGATGCATGCAGCACCAGCTCGCTTATTCTTTATGGGCCACCTGCCCTGCTGATGTAATTGACATTAACGGAGCGGCACCCACGTTCACCAGCTGAGGAGTTAGCCCAGGCATGGGTGTTTAACACTTTTGTAATGCGCCTGCCACAAAGCTGTGCAGTACCTAGCACAAGGCGGTCTTGGTTCTTCACTAGGGTTCGTAGGTACTAGGGTAATTCAAAGACAGACCAAACTAATCATCTTTAATTAGGATTGTGGTCGCATGCCAGGACCCCAGTCAGGAGTGGAGCCCCGTTGTGGTAGGTGCTAGACACAGGAGAATACAGTCCTTGCACCAAAGAGCTTATAGTTTAATTTAGACCTGGAATAAAAACCATGGTGGAAACCTGTAGCATTCATACAAGGTTCATGCACTTGGCAACATTCAGGGCACACCCGGAGTGTTGTGTAGGAGCAGTGCACACACGGCTCCTCTCAAGGGCATGAACCTTGGAATCTCGCCCAGATGACATGAACCATGGGAAGTCTCCCAGGACTGGGCTCAAGGCCCGAGAGAAAGGAATGCGGTAGATAGAAATTGGTAAATAAGAATGTTAAACAAAGCCAGTGTATTCCTTTTATCTGTTGGAGAATGTAATGCGCGGGGGGAGAGAAAGAATAAAGGAGAAGGTGGAAAGCTGACAGGAGCAGCCCGTTGGCAGACCAGCCTGCTTGCTTGCTTAAAGCTTTGTGCTGTCTTGTATTTGGACCACAACAGAAACCATCTAAGGGCCAGGTGTCATTTGGCGTAGCTCCATTCATTGGTTTCAACAGAATGACCCCGATTTACACCCACTTAGGAGCTGGTCCTACACCCCAAGTGGAAAGAACCAACAGAAGTAAATCCACAGCCAGACCAGTGTGCATCAGCTGCCCCCAACTCCCTCCCAAAGCCACTTGGTCTGAGTCCCGTGGTTGGGCTGGGATTGTGCCACTTGCTGACCCTCCCATCCAGCTTGGGCGATCCTTGTGCTTGTCACCTCACTGCAGGGGAGCCGGTGCTGGGAGCAAGGGAAGTGGCAACGCAGCTAGCGTTGGTCACAGATGTTCGGCATCCCTGCGGCTCAGTGGAGTGTGGCTTTTAAAACAAATATAATAATGCCATCTGGACTCGGGTAGCAAGTAATTAAATCCCTGATATAGGATGTGTGAGTCATAAATCTGCCTTTATGGTTAATGAGAAACAACTGGGGGGGGGGTTCCTCAATTCTCTTCCCAACAGTGCACCTAGGGCTCAATCCAAAAGGCGATGAAGTCCGTCTCATCAGTGAGCTCTGGATTAGGGCCCCCCTAGTTACCTGTGCAGTGCTGCAGATAGAGGCTGATGGGGGAGGAAGGGCAGGGAAAAGAGGGAGAAGGGGCAGATGATGACAAGTAAGGGGAATAGGAGAGGACAGAGGTGCTGCTGAGGTTGGTGGGCCCTGTTATAAGAGCTTAGATAGACTGAGACAGCTGGATGCTGAGTGCTCCTGACATCGCTGGAAGGCAAAGGTGTTCAGTGCCTCTCAGGATCAAGCCCTCTAGGGAGTTGGAGAGAATAAGGAGGTCGCGTTTCAGGGCCTGGGAGGCCGAAATCCGTGAGACCAGGCCAGAGATTCAGGGTCTGCACAAACACCTGGAGGAATGCAGGCCCTGCCCCAAGCTTACAATGTACCTGAGGGCCATGCAATAAAAATCATGGCGCAGAACATTTCAAAGAAATCCCCCCCAGCGGGTGTAAGTCGGCACCGTTCTGTCAAAGTCCGCGGATCAGATCCTTCGCTGGCCTACGTCAATTTCAGTGGAAAGATGCCAGTTTGCACTAGCTGAGGATCGAGGCTGGGGAGAGAGGGGTGGTGCTGGGTGGCAAGGATCACCAGCAGTTTGGCAGTGGCTGGCTGCCTGAGTGGCACTTGATCACCTGGCAGTGCCCAGTTCAGTGGTTGCACTGGCATGGGTAGGAACATTTCTCTCACTCCAGCGGCTCACGAGGCTGATCCAAGTTGCCTCCCTGCCTGCAAGAAACCCCCTCCTCAGTACTGGAGCCTTTCCAGCCTGCTGCTGTGTAACCTGATTTTCCCTAATGTTCAGTAATTAAAGGGGGAATTCAATTACCTTCAGTACGTATGCAAATAGGGCTGGAGAGCCAGTCTCTCTGTGCAGCTCCCTCGGGAGGGGGCGATGAAGCTGCAGTCGTGTGGTGGAGTCGGGGACTTGGCTGGCTGCATGCTCAGCTGGGGCCTCTGCACATTTCATGCCGCTGCTTCAGCTGGGGCGGGAGAGGCACAGAACAATGCAGTTCCCTGTCGCTGGCTACACATGCACCTCAGTGCCCTAGTTCACCTGCTCGCTTTACCCATTGCTATGGCCTACTGCCATCTCTCTTCACTAGAGGTGGGCATGAACCCCAGCCCCATGCTCTGTGGGTCAGGGCCATCTCCCTATGGCATCCTCCCCACTTTCAGGCTCAGCATCGTTTCTCCTCCTCCTCCTGGCTCTCCCCTTTTCTTGTCCCTCACTTGCTCTATCCACCCTCCCTCTTCCTTTCTTTCACTCGCACCACATCCCTCCTGCCTTGCTGCCCCACCGGCCATAAACATGCCTGCACTGCAGGCTGGGTTAGAATCACAGGGCAGACACCAATGGAAGGACAGGGCAGGGTAAATTATTCAATGAATTTTCCACTGATTGCCTAACGCTCTGCAATATTCAATAACTCTCTTGCCTGCAGCGCTTCCCTGCTTAAATACCAGGGGTGTCCTTCTCCCCTGGCCTGCTGCTGGCACAGTCCTTTCCATCCTGGGCAGGGTGGGGACCGTTCTAACTGGGTAGCATGTCGTTGCTCCCTTTGTGTCTGTGGAAAGGGACAGCACACGGCAGGGCAGGACTGGGTCTAGTCAGAACAGGGAGTGGAGATTTCACCTCTTTCCCTGGGCAGCACTTGTGCCCAGCAGCTGTGAAGGCAGGCAGAAAAGGGCTGGAGACGGGTAGGGGTAAATGGCAGGAAGGGGGATAGACAGTGTGTGTGATAGGAAAGGGGATGGCATAAGGGTGGAATGGCTGGGATTTCCCCTTCCAGGAGCTGCCACGAGAGGGGCAGAGATGGGTGGGGTGGAAGATGCAGTGGCCGGGGTGTGTGTGAGTGTGAAGAGCTCCTGACTTGGCCAGTGCATATCCTGCTGCCATCACAGCATAACTGTTTTAAAGCATAATTATTCTGTGGCTCTTCAGCTCTTGAACCAAAGATCCTGAAGCTCCCAGTCCCTGGGTCCCTCCTCTTGCGACTTAAATTTTAATAAATATTTGTCCCATCATTTTGTGGGGGATGAAGTTAGACTCACACCACAGTAATTGCCAGGCTTTCTGTTTTTCCCCTCGAAGACTGGTACCGTAATGTCAGCTGACCAGGGTGAGGTCAGTCTAGCCTTGTGGTGGGAGTGGGCAGCAGGCCTCGTGGCCAGGTCAGTGTTGTAGTCAGTTGTCGGGAGCCAAAGCCACTGGGAAAACCTGGAGGTAGAAACTGGGTACCAGAGCCAGGGGATCGAGCCAGAGGCCGTAGTCAGGAGCCAGAGCCAAGGGTCAGACCGGGGCAGGAACTGGAGCGAGCAGGGTAGCAGGCAATGAGGGATTCAAGGAAAGGGCAGGACAGAGGCAGCAGGAACCAGGTAACATGAGAGCAGGTGCTGTGGTAAGCAGCATGAGTGTTGAGAAGCCAGCGAGGTTCAGCCAGCAAGCTTATGAGCCAGCTTGCTGACCTCTGCAGCCAGTCGGGTTTTGTGGCTAATCCGGCAGCCTGCTGCCAGCCAGCTGTATTAACAAGGCAGCCTGGAGACTAGCTCTGCTGCAGACCCTGATTCCTGACACACAATCGCCCATCCTCCACTGCTTCCTCCGTTTCCTGGGACTTCCCAGAAGTAACTGCCTCAGGGCCCTGGGATGCTCATCTTCCCGACCTGCTCATTTATATAGGGATGTTTATTTTGCCAAGTACCTGTGTTCCCTTAATCACTTTTTAATCAACAGCCGTATTGACAGGGTCTTCCTCATAAAGAGGACAGGTCATTGATTCAGAGCGATCTGGGCCTCTTGGGGCAAGCAGACAATGTGTGTCTTAATACGGCTAACTATAAATGTGTACATCTAGGAACAAAGCATGTAGGCCATACATACAGGATGGGGGAACTCTCTCCTGGGAAGCGGTGACTCTGCAAAGGTTTGGGGGTTGAGGTGGATATGCAGCTGAACATGAGCTCCCAGTGTGACGCTGTGGCCAAAAGAGCAAATGCAATCCCGGGATGCATAAACAGGGGAATCTCAGGTAGGAGTAGAGGTTATTTTACTTCTATTTTTGGCACTGGTGCGACGGCTGCTGGAACACTATGACCGGTTCTGGTACCCACAATTCAAGAAGGATGTGGATAAACTGGAGAGAGTTCAGAGAAGAGCCACAAGAATGATTATAGGCTTAGAAAACATTCCTTAGAGTGATTCAGGTGCTCGATCGTGCCCCTGCTTTCTCTCTCCCACACTGACCTGGGTGCAAAGTCTACGAGCTCAGAACCTGCTCTTTGGCTTTTCTCTGCACAGGAGGGTGCTGGAGGCGGCGAAGAGAGCCAACCAGACCGGGCACTTCATCTGGATGGGCTCAGACAGCTGGGGCTCCAAAATCTCCCCTGTGCTCCACCTAGAGGAGGTGGCCGAGGGATCTGTCACCATCCTGCCCAAGCGTGTGTCTGTCAAAGGTACGTGGGACTGGAGTCTGCAGCTCCCCCGGCTGTGTCTCAGGGTAGGTTTGTGGGCGGAGCTAAGAGAGTGGGCGGGACTGGGGTGAGTACCGTCACTTTATTTTTTTCCATTTTGAGCCCTACTGCTTCTCTGCCGTAGGGCTCATCCAGTACCTTTGCCTGTCCACTCTACTGTGCTGTGCCACCCCATTCCCTCCGCCCAGCTGCCTGTCCCCTCTGCCTTGCAACTCACCTGGATATACCATTGCATCTATGATCTCTCCTTTCCCCTTTGCAATTGCACCAAGCAGAGGCAAGTCCAGAATCCATTCCACACGGACACACAAACCTTGGTGCAGCTGCAGGAGCGCCCAAAGACAGAAGGCTCCCTTGACCATGCAATGACCTTTGAATAGCTAGGAGAATAAGGCAAGTGCCCACCTGGGAAGAAATCTAGATGTAGCCCTGGGCAGTGGGAGGAAGAACGCTGGAACTGGATTTCCGTGCCCTGTTGGTAGGGGTGCTAGGCAGAGTCCCTAGGGGAGGAGGAAGAGCTGAAAATGGATTTCTGTGCTGCTCCAGAATGCAGAGAGCCTCTGCCTCCCTCTCTCTCATGTGCTCGGCTTAGAGAATTCCTTTAGAAGAACCCAGTAATTATTCTGAAGCTTTACGGTGAGTGATGGATCCCAAGCGAAGTGGATGAAAGGCTGGCAAATGAAGGCATTATCAGGAGTATTGCAGTGAATTATTCAATAAAGTATCATCATTCGTTTGCTCTGGTTGGGTGGCCGCTGAACTTTAGCTGAGGGCATCTCCGCACAAGGTGAGAGCTGTACAATTAGCAGGTCCGTTACCCTAATGCCAGGCTCCCCATCCAGGAAAGCATTCACACTTGGGAAGCTTGAAACACCCCCATCTTCCATGCCCAACCAGCTCAGCCTTAAAGGGGCCACCCCCTCTTGTTAGCTCCCTTGAGATGGGGGATACGGCTCCACTCTGGCTCTCCCCTGCTCAGTGCTGAGGCTGAGGCCCTTTCCCCCTTCCTGGTGCAGTCCCAATTCTTTGGCCGAGGTGTTTGCTCAGCCGCTGTCAGAGGTGGTAACGTAGACCAGGACCCTGCCAAGGCACTGCTTGCAAAGCCAGCAGCTTTCCCGGGTTCTGTACATCCTCTGCCATCATGGAGAATGGCAATAAGAAGCTCCTGCATGACAGTCTGGGCACCGTCACACAGCACTGTGATAGCAGCAAGAACCCCGGCAGCATAAAGACCCCTGTGAGCTTTGCAGATTGTGGGCCAGACCCTCAGCTGGGCCCTTGCCCCTTGCCAGCAGCACTGTGGATCTGGCCTTTTGAACGGCATCATGGTCCAGTGGTTAGAGCACAGGGGGGCCTCCTGGGTTCTATTCACAGCTCTCCCACTGTCTGGCTGTGTGACCTTGGGTAAATCAGTTTACTTCCCTTCTCTTCAGTTCCTCGCTCCCCCCTCCCCCTCCCCCCCCCGGTAAAACAGAGATGTTAATGCCTGACTCTTTGGGTGGGTCGGAGGACTAGTTGAGGAGTGTTTGGAAAGTGCTGTGAGATATGTGGATAGAAGGTGTTGTGGAAGGACAACATAATCTCACAGGAGTGACCGCCCACCACTGAAACGCAGCCACCTCTGCAGTGGAAGAGGGCAGCTGTTTAATAGCACTCTGCAACATGACTGAGTAACTTAGAGCACGAAGCAAAGGCGATATCTTACTCAGCGGATCCATCAGTGATACTTGACATCAGTCACCCGTGGCTGGAGCCTCCCGTGCCACCCTCAGGGCTCCGGGGGCTGAGCCATGCCCCACTCGTTATGCTCAAGACTTGAGCAGAGCACTGGTTGTTGGGGAGTGCACAGGATGTTGTGCAAACTTGTTAGCGCTGCGGGAAGTGCTGGGAGCTGCGCTCCCTGCATCTGCTGCGTGGCATAAGAGTGGAGTGGCTGGGATTTCCCCTTCCAGGAGCTGCCACGAGAGGGGCAGAGATGGGTGGGGTGGAAGATGCAGCAACTGGGGTGTGTGTAGTGTGAAGAGCTCCTGACTTGGCCAGTGCATATCCTGCTGCCATCACAGCATAACTGTTTTAAAGCATAATTATTCTGTGGCTCCTCAGCTCTTGAGCCAAAGATCCTGAAGCTCCCAGTCCCAGCCAGATCTGGCTGGGTGCCTTGTGGCTGGCTCCACCTTTATAATGATCTGAACCAAAGCATTGGCTCCCAACGCTCCCCTGAACTTTGGGAAACCCTAGGTCTGAATCTGAGCTTGGGATCTGCTGAGTACCCCTAACCCAGGGGATCAATATTATATGAAGCCATGTGGTTACTAGGTCCTGCGTTGTATCCCCCATGGGCCCCTTTGCCTCTCCCATGGGCAGCAGCTCCCCATTACATTGAAGACTCCAATTTCCTTTCCCTTGTTTGTTCCCTGCTCAGCACAATGCCTGAGAGACACAGAGCTTGTCAGGGCACATTACGCTCCCCACCGTCAATCACTAACTCGTCTAGAGACCGAACCGCCAAGCGCATTGATGTGCTGAAAGCTTCTGACGGCTGCTCCCCGAGGCTTGGGGGCGGGACACTGATGCTCTCTGCCCTTTGCAGCAGTGGCTGCAGAGCAATGGGGTGAAAGGGCCAGGGGCACAGCGGGGGGCCCTCAGTGTCCAGACCTGCGTACGCTTTGTGGCATCTTTGAATCGGAACCTGGGGGCAGATGTTACCCCAGGGACCTGCATTTTGACATGTGGTCCAAGGATCAGCGTCTGTCTCGCTGCACGAACGAAACGACTCCCACTGACATCAGGGGAGTCACATGGGCACTGTGGTGACAAGATTCCTTAGAAGCTTTTAAGGTCAGGCTTGACAAAGCCCTGGCTGGGATGATTTAGGTGGGGATTGGTCCTGCTTTGACTAGATGACCTCCTGAGGTCCCTTCCAACCCTGATATTCTATGATTCTAAGATAGTGCCTTTCCCCGGACCTGGTGTTTCAAAGGCAGGTGAAACAGAAAAGGGAGGCAGAGAGCCAGGACCTGACTCGTATCACTGGGCTTGTGCTCAGGTGGCTAGCTTGAGTTGTGCTGCCGTGGCCACGTGGTGTATGTCTGTCTGCCTGTGCTGGGAAGTGCCCTCCCAGCAGCTGTGGAGACATACTCCGGCGTGACAAATGGGAGGCTGCCGGGGGGGTGGGTAAGGTTGAGGGCTGGGAATTAGAAGACCTGGGTTCTAATGCTGCTGTCAACTCGCTGTGTGACCGTGGGCCAGTTGCGTCTCCTTACCCTGCCTCATTTACGCCATCTGTAAAATGGCGACACTGCTCTGCCTTTGTGAGATCTGGGCATGCAGAACGCTGCGCAGCAGGGCCAGCAAACTTCGACATGTGCAGAACCCACCGTCCGGGCCAGCTTTTCCACCGAGCAGCGTGTGTGCCAAGCTCTGTCCAACATCTGCCCCAGCTGCTGGTTCTGAGCACTTGAAACATCTGTCATGGGGCTCTTGGGGAAATCAGCGAAACAGGAGCCTGATTGGCCTTCTCTGTGCGCTGCGTTATTTCAGCCCCTCCATCGTGCTTGTCTTTTGTCACATTTTTCTTCTTTCCCGCTTCAGATGCCCTTTGCGCTCTCCCACTCGGATGCCTTTAATCATCCTTGCCCTCTCCTTTGAGAGAAAGTCAGCACAACTAACTACGTGACCGAACGGATCCTCGGCCGGTGTAAATCGGCGTAGCTCCACTGACGGCGAGAGCTGTGCCAGTTTGCACCCGCTGGGGAGTTGCCCCATGGCATTTAGCGGGAGAATGGTACTGTCAGTTCCTATAATGCCCTAATCTTTCCCGTCTTGTTCTTGGTGCCTTGAATGCTTCTTGCTGGCTTTTCAAAGCAGAGAGCAGACCCCTCCACAATGGCACCTGGATTTTTTTTTCCCTGAGAGGTTACAGGTAATTCAGACCCCATCACTGGGTAGCGGTGGTTCACATTGTTCTTTCCAGCACGCCGTGCCTTGCACCTTGTTGCACTGAATTCTCTTCCACCACTGCCTTGCCTAATTACCTGCTGTTCCCAGCCTCTTCTGGGCTTTCTCTCAACCCTCCTTTATCTTGGCTCTTGCTTCTTGCAAGGGACTGTAACAAAAGCCGACTGAGAGTCTACCTACACTCTGTCCCCTGCATCCCATGCATTGGGGGAAACCGTCTTAATGGACAGCCTAAGCCACCAGGTTGTGGGGCTGGGAGGGGAGAAGAAACCCTCCCTCCTAAACGGTACAGCAGCCCTCTAGATGATCCGTGGAGGGGTTGACATCTGCCTCAGGTCCTCCCTTACCTCTCTCCTGCCTCCCACATCCCCTCGGGATCCTCAGTGGAGGTAGCCCTCCCGCCATGGGCTCTGTGGGGGCATGGTATGGGGTTGATTTCCCTTTGCAGGCTCCTGGAATCCTGCCCCCATAAGCAGTGGGACCTCAACAGTTCTCTCTGGGCCTGCATAAGGGGACATCAGGATCTGACCCTATGTGTTAATCCCAATGGCACCCATTGGCAGATGGGGCCTTGGCAGATACTATTCTCATGGCCCATTCCAGGGGAGGGCAGAGGGTCTAGTACAGGCTTTTCTCCCATGTGGTTGTACCCAGAATCCATTCCAAGAGCTGCAGTTGCATAAAAGGGCCAGTTTTGGGGTTGGAGTGTGGGGGAAATAAACCTTAATTGTGAGATAATAAGCTGCAGAGTTACTGCAGCGGTTCAAGGAGACACAATTGCATGTACTGGGCCAGTACACTCCTGGGGTTTTTGTTTTGTTTTCTGGAAGGCTTCATGTCAAGCTGCTTGCAGTAACCTTATCTTGCCCACTGGGGGATGTAGGAAGTATTGTGGGTTATTTATGCTGTTGCATTTATAAGCAAATGAGGGAAATATGATCTTGATGAAATTACCATAAGGTGGGTGCACAACTGGTTGAAAGATCATATTCAAAGAATAGTTATCAATGGTTTGCTGTCAAACTGGGAGACTCTATCTAATGGGGTCCCATAGGGGTCTGTCTTGGGTCTAATAGCATTCAGTTTCCTTTATAACTTGGATGGGGGAGTGGAGAGTCCGCTTATTGAACTTGCGGATGACACAAACTGGGAGGGGTTGCAAGCATTGTGGAGGACAGGGATTAGACTTCACAATGATCTTGGTAAATTGGAGGATGGGTCTGAAATCAACGAGATGAAACTCAAGACAGACAAGTGCAAAGTAGTTCAATTAGGAAGGAAAAAAAATTCAAATCCCCAGATACAAAAGGGGGAATAGATGGCTTGGCAGCAGTACTGCAGAAAAGCATCTGTGGGCTGCGGTGAAGAACTAAATGACTGAGTCGGCCATGTGATGCTGCAGCAAATGTCATTCTGGGGTCAGTTAACAGGAGTGGCATAGGGAAGACATGCGAGGTAATCATTTTGCTCTGCTCAGCACTGGTGAGGTCTCAGCTAGAGTACTGTGTCCAGTTTTGGGCACCACACTTGAAGAAACTGTGGTCAAATTGGAGACAGTCCAGAGGAGAGCAACAAAAGTAAGGTTTCAGAGTTGCAGCCGTGTTAGTCTGTATTCGCAAAAAGAAAAGGAGGACTTGTGGCACCTTAGAGACATTGGTTAGTCTCTAAGGTGCCACAAGTACAACAAAAGTAAGAGATTTAGAAAACGTGATATAGGAGGAAAGACGGGGGCAAGTTTAGTCTAGAGAAGAGAAAGCTGAGGAGGGGCCTGATAACAGGCCTTCTAAGTAAAAGGTCGTTGTAAAGAGGAAGGTGAGCAACTGTTCTCCATGTCCGCCCACGGTAGAACAAGAAGCAATGGGCTCAGTTTGCAGCAAGGGAGATTGAAGGTAGATATTAGGAAAACCTTTTGAAGTCTAAGGATAGTTCAACACTGGAACAGGTGACCTAGGGAGGTTGTGGAATCCCCGTCATTGTGGGGTTTTAAGAACAGGTTGGACAAACCACCTGTCGGGGTGGTCTAGGTTTACTTGGCCCAGCCTCGGCTCAGGGGGATGGGCTAGATGACCTCCTGAGGTTCCTTACAGACTGGATTTCTATGATTCTGTGAAATATCCAAGTCCAGGTCTTCTCCTCCCTTCTCTCATATACTCAAGAGGGCCAGATCCTTGGCTGGTGTAAAACATGGCAACGCCTCCAAAGTCCATTTATATCAACCGGCCCAGAATCCTCCCTTCCCAGAGCCTGTCCCAGCTGGTCCCAGTTCCCTTCCCTCATTCTAAGCTACAAGTTGGCCAAATGGCCTAAATATTACCCCAGTGCATGCAACCCTTGGGTCCAGACTTGCAGAATGCAGAGATGGGAGGGGCTGCTGAAGGCTTTCATCTCCCACTGCAGCCTGCGATGATGCCTCTCCCTAGCCACTCTGTCACTTTCTGCCCACTGGATCTTTGTGGTTGCCTGGAATGGTCCCTTCACCTACTTGCCTCTTCCCTCTCCAGCCTGTTTCAGACCTAGCTGCGCCTGTTCCGGCTGGCTCTGGGATTTCACGCTTCCCTCTCCTGTTCCCTTGGCAGGTTTCGACCGATACTTCTCCAGCCGGACGCTGGACAATAACCGGCGGAACATCTGGTTTGCTGAGTTCTGGGAGGACAACTTCCACTGCAAGCTGAGTCGGCATGCGCTGAAGAAGGGCAGCAACATCAAGAAATGCACAAGTAAGAGGCGAGGTGGGAACGGGAGGGGTTTGGAGCGAAGCCCCATAAGGCCAGCGCCGGAAGGAAGGGCAGAAGGGGGCCCTTTGTGACTGGGTAACAAGGGGCGCTGTGGTATCCAGGGAGGGAGGGAAGGTGAAACTAGATGGGAGCAGCCTGCTAAGATAACGGGAGCAGCAGGAAGAAGCCCGGTGGGGTTTGTCATTGGTGTTCATGGGTCACTCTGCTGGGTAAGGGGAGATGAGACAGCCCTGGACGTCTGGGGTCAGATGGGACTCATGCAACAGGGCCTAGATTGCCATCCTATGACCCATGCAACTCTGTGGGCATTTGTGCATATCATGAACCGTACCCTTACCAGTGCTTTTGGGCTCAGGCTCTCACGATCTCTACCCTACAGAGACGATCAGAAGGATGGGGCTGGAAAGAGGTGATGTGGCAGAGGGGTGTGTGTGTGTGTGGGGGGTCTAGTGTTGCAATATCCGGGGGTGCTGTAGGTGGGGACTGAGGTGCATTGGCAGAGCTGTGTGGGGAGCCCAGGGCTGGAATAGCAGGGGTGTTGTAGATCAAATTTAGGGTGCACTAGCAGAGCTGGGCCGGAACGAAGGATGTGGCTAGCGAGGAGGTACTGCCGGTCAGGATTAGGGTACATGGGGAGGACTGTCTGGGAGCCAGGGACTGGAGAAGCAGGCATGTATTATATGGGTTGTAAGCCATGTGCATTGGCAGAGGAGGGTGGAAGGTGTGAGGCTGGAATAGCAGGGAGGGCTGCTGGTCAGGACTGACGTACGTTGGCAGGGCAGAGGGCGCTCAGGACAGGAATAGCAGGGGTTGTGGCAGGGCAGGACTGGGATATGTTGTCTGCTGGGTGGGGAAGCTGTGGAATCCCGCATCTCCCATGAGCAGTAAAATAGCATAGATTGCACTTAACTAACCACATCCCTAGAGCTCCTTTTCCAGTTCCCCTCTCCTCCCTTGGGGGCCTTTCTGCTCTCTCCTCAAGGTCCCCTTCCCCCCAAACAGCCCTTCCCTTAGGCATTAATTTCCCTTTGCACTAATTCTTCCTCTTGTTTGCTCGTAAGTTTCTATTACACCACCGCAGCATCAGCGAGACTTATCTGCACAGATCCTCTCTGAGTCGTTGGTGTCTTCTTTTTTATTGCCTTGAGAAAACCCGTTTAAAATGGGTTATTTAAAAAATGCATTCAAACAGGTTAGAGAGTTGTGCCGGGTAGGGAGGCAGCACCATGGAAATGTGCCTCCAGCCCACTAGATGATAGAAAATATTCAAGACATTCATACTACTTGGAGCAGCTTTAAAAATGTTTCCTTTTGGTTTCCTCTTCCAGCCTCTCAGATCTGCCTAGTTCTGCTCCCTATTGGTGTGGAGCTGCCTTTGATTCTCCTCTGAAATGGGAGCTGACAGCCAGGAATCTCTCTTAGCCTCCTCTGCTCCTGTTCAGTGTTTAATGCTTTACACGCAGCTGGGAATGCCACAGCGTGAGTTGCATCGTGTCTTTCAAGTAGACCATGCTTCGAAAACTGTCCAGGCGAGCAACCCAGATCAGACAGACACGGGGCTCTTTCGAAAACTGTCAGTTCAGCGGTGCACTGGGCATGACTGTGAGCATAGTCTTACACTCATGTGCACCTACACATGGTGTTCTCCATGCACACACATATGCTGTAGCCTCTATGTGCCACACGCAGATCTGCTGTAACCACTGTACAAATCACGCTCATCTGCATGTATGTGAGTGCACACCCAGCCATGCTTTAATACACACACACTCAGATGTTTGCAGACGCGCTTGTTTGCACACCCCCTCACACCCACTGAAATGTGTGTGCCTTCGTTCTCACTCCATCCCTCTCTGCTGTGCACTGTTTTTCTCATCATCCCCGTGTCCCTTCTACCTGCTCCACCTAGAGCCAATGAGGTGCTTGGCGCTGTTTTCTGGGAGCACAGACCCACCACCATGCAGCGTGTGTCCGCCCTGCAAATAAAAGGCACGTTCTTAACCCACAGTGGCTAACACTGAAGTTAAAACAGGAGTGAAGTCACAGCAACTCAGTATTTAATGGGTTAACTGCTCAAGTTCCACCCCAGATTCAGCGAGGCCATGTCTATACTGCGTCTTGACAGGGCGGTAAACCGAGCTGTGGAAGTGGGCCTTGCGCTAGGGTGCTAACGTTAGCAGCAGGGATGTTGTGGCTCGGGCTCTCAAACCCATCCAAGGCTTGAGAGCCCAAGCTGCAACGGGTGACTGGGTGACCCCTCCTTCTGCCTGTGAATGGCTGTGATTGCCTGTAGGTCCTTTGGTGTAAGCAGCTAATTTTCTGTATGACTCGCAGCAATGAGGTCGTGCCTTGATCGATAGCACCGTGTCGACCATTCGCATTCTGGCAGCATGTTCATGCATGTTGCAAAGGGGACTGGAGATAGGGCAGGGAACACTTCATCCCCCACCCCCGGGCTGGAATTTGGTTTAGTGATGCTTCCGCAAGCTGTTTGGTGGAACGAGCTGGGAGCTCTCAGCACAGACGCTGCTGGACAAAGGGCAGTACCATGGTTTGTCTGAGTACATGCATTTACTACGTGCCCATCGCTGCAGGGCCAGAGCTAAAAGCCGCCCTCACAACTGGCACTATCTGTCTAGCTCGACAGCAGCCTCGGTAGAGAGAACAAGGGCTGATTGGAGCACGGAGCCTCTATTCCTGCCTACAGGTGGGTCTGGGCGGAGGCACGTGCCCGCAGCAGGTGGGCAAACATTCTCTGCAGGGCTGGGGTAAGGGAACTTCATCAGCACTCACCTCTCCTGAGAGCTGGCTGGCCGCTTTCCCTGCTGGTGTCAACCGGTGCAGCGCCGCAGGATTCATCCCTTTACAACAGCTGAGTATGAGCCCACTCGCTGTGTGTCTGCTGGCCCTGCCTTTTCCCATCCCTCTCTCCCTGACTCACCGTGCTGCAAGGGTCTGATTCCCATTTACACCAAGGCCCCTTTATGCCGCTCCAGTAGCACAAAGGGGCCTTAAATCTGGTATAAATTACATTTACGCTTCCTCCAAGTGCCCTTCACGCTCCCAGGGTGTGTGTGAAGGAGCCTGGGGGCCACTGAGAATCACAGCCACCTTGTCCTCCTACGCTCTGTGGCCCCAAGCAATGATCTCACCCTCTCTCCAGTGTACCCTCAAACTGATTCCAGCCACACGCCTAAGATGGCCCTGATCTGGGTTAGCATTAATACTTCCTCTCGGGCCAGATCCACAGCTGGCATAAACTGGCCGTGGTGAGGGAACCACACTGATTCACACCCACTGAGGATCTGGCCCCATGCCGGGGGCCACTTTGCTTGCTGCGGATTCTGGCATTCAGGTAAAGCACCCAGTCTAGCTCCCTGCCCCATAGCAAACACTGAACCACTGTGAATGCGGCTGCAATGGGGCATCTGGCAAGGAGCATGAGCCAGTGTGACAGACTGGAGATAAAGGGCTCCAGTCACTTTCTGTGCCTCTGGCTCCAGGACTCAGTATCATTTACATGGCAGCCAGTATCTCCGGGGTTTCTTTTTTTCCCCCTCTAACAACAACTTTTCATTGCATTTCCCCGCGAGTCTAAATAGTTTTATGGAGTGAAATATGTTAATGGGTGCTGGAGGCAAAAGGTGGCGAGCACCAGGGAATCCGTCATTTTGCATCCGTGTTTGTGCGTGGGCACGTCTCAGGAAAGTCAGAGAGAGAGGCATGTCTTCCCTGCCTTGCTTTGCCACTTCCTCTGCTTGCTGGCTAGAGGGAAAGCACCCTCTTTTCAGTCTGGCCCTGGCTTACGGCTCATGGGTTTGTAGAGGAGGACTCAAGTGCCCTCTGCCCAATTGATCATGTTTGGCTGTTGGGGGCTAAAGGAAGGGTAGATTTCTAAGATACTTATCTGACTCCGTCATCTTCCTATCTGAGCATCTCACAGTCTTTAATGTGTTTATCCTCCTGACACCCCTGTAAAGCAGAGCAGGGCTGCTACCCCCAGGGTACAGATGGGAAACTGAGGCACAAGGAGGCTAAATGATTGGCCCAAGGTCACACTTGGAAGTAGTCTGTGGCAGAGAAGGGAGCTGAACTTGGGACCGTTCAGTGCCAGGCTAGTGCCTGGCTGCTTGGAGCCCAGAATGCATTGGGATTGATGTTCCTAAGTCACTTAAGCACTTTAGAAAATGTTACTTTCCGAGCTTCAGTTTCCTCTGCTGTAGACAGAGCCAGGAAAACATGTCTTCCCTGGCTGGCAGGGGGGATGTGTCAGTGTGGTACAGAATAGAGGCAGACATGGCCCCTGCCCATGGGCAGTCTGAAGCCTAGTCTAGATATTGGTATCTGATTGTGTGCTGCCCTGGTATGGACTGTAGGCCCATGGGCGTTACAGGGGAGTCCAAATGCATCTGGTGCTTGTTTGGTATGAGCCTGCTCTCCCCTCTGTGCTGGGAGGGCGGGGCTCTCAAAGGGCCCAGGAAGCCCCAGCAGAATGGAAGCCAAGGGCGCTCCTTGCGCCTCTAGAAGGCAAGGTGTGCGTTTGCATGGATTCTCCTCTCCCTTGCACTGGCGTAAAGCAGGAGTGACTCCAGAGTGAAAGTGACACAGGCGTGAGGGGAGAATCGGGCCCCATCATCTTTTGGAGCTGGGGGCTGTTCCAACCAGTGGTGTGCGTCCCATCCTGGGTCCTTACCTGTCCCTGACCACAAAGGACTCTGGCACTCAGCCACCACCCTGACCGCCCCTTCTCATGTGACCATCTGCATTTTTAGCCCTGGCCAGCTAGGGATGAAAGCAGTAAACAAGGCAAATAGGGAATCTGTCTTGTTGACAGCCCTGCCGTTGAGGTGACGGTTGGAGGCTCAAGGAGGTGACATGTTTACTGAAGGATTGGAGAGATTTACTGCTTGCCTGGTGCTGGGGGAAGACAGATAACAGCTGGGCTTTCAGACTGAGACAAGGAGAGATTTCAGGACATCTGCTAGCTCACCTATGAGCCCCAAAGGGAAACTATCTTAACTCTTGGAGTGCCATGCCACATGGGAACATAGCAGGGCAGGGATGTGAGTCTGTCTCTACCAGCCTGCCCCGCACAGGGCGGGCTGTGCTGGGTGGTGCTGAAAATGTTGATTGGGGTGCAGGGGAGGGGGTGTGAAATTTTGGAAAAGGTGTGGTTTTGCCCACAGCTGTTTTGTGATTCAGGGACATTGGTTTTTGCGGGGGGGTCGGCAAGGCAGATGGTGTTGCACCAAACTGCACCAAGGTTAGAATTTCTGCCTGTTTCAAGGTGCAAATGGATCTTCATCTCAATTAAGTGCTGACCGTTTTTTAACTGGGCCCATTTCCCTTGAAGAGGCTCCTGCTTTGGAGTGGAAACCCATGAAATCTCACTGGTATTTTGCTCCTCTCCATCCATGTGATCAGATCAACTTACACAGGTTCACAGTTGTGGGGGTTTCCAGTTTGGTTGTATTTCACCCCGTCGTAGCCCAGCATGATACGCGTGCACAGTGAGCGGCTCACCCGGGGGAGGGAACATGCTTACAAGAGGAAGGATGGTCTCAGGGCTAAGACACAGGATGGGGAGATCTGTGTTCCAATTCTGGCTTGGCCGCAGACTTCGTGGATGACCTTGGGGCTGGATTTTTCAGGAGAGCCGGGGGGGCCTTTGGAAAATCTGCCCCTTAATCTCTCTCTCTGCCCCAGTTCCCTGTCTGTAAAGTGCAGGTAACAATGTGCACTTTCTGCCAACCTCTGTCTTGGCTGCTTGCATTGTCAGGCCTTTGAAGCAGGGTCTGTACAATGTTCAGCACAGTGTGGCCCAGATCTCAGTGGAGGCAGGCAGGAGCTACCATAATTCCTAGATTAGTAATAATTACTGAAGAACCCTGAGTTACCAGTAGCTTTTCTTTCTTTTTCCTGGGTGGGAGTGTCTTTATATGCCTCTCGGAGACTCCCTGAAATACCACGTATTCCTTCCGTTCCCGTCCTATCTCAGGCCAGTCACCCTGTCCCCTTTCTGAACTCATTCACGCTTTGGCTGAGCAAGCTGTAGGGAGTGCTACAGAAAAACCTGCAATGCCCCGGCTCGGCCTGCTCCCAACCTCCGTTCCATCTCTTATGCCAAGGGTCTGGTTTCCTAAATTCCTGGATGATAGGCCAGAAGGGACCTATGTGATCACCTGGTTTGACCTTCTTTATAGCACAGGCCATAGGAGTTCCCTGAATGAATTTCTGTTTGAGCTAGAGTAGGTCTTTTAGAAAAACATCCAGTCTTGATTTTAAAATCTCCACTGATGATGGATCCACCACAACCGTTGGTCCATTGCTCCAATGGTTAATTAAACCTCCCTATTAAAAATGTGCACATTTCTTCACTCTGAATTTGTCTCGCTTCAGTTTCCAGTGGTTGGGTCATGTTAGATCTTTCTCTGCTAGATCTGAAGAGCCCATTATACTATCTGTTCCCCACATAGGTACTTAGAGAATGCGATGAAGTTACCCCTTAACCTTCTCTTTGTTAAAATAAACAGATTGAGCTCCTTGAGTCTAGCACTGTAAGGCAGGTTTGCTAATCCTTTAATCAGTCTTGTGGCTCTTCTCTGAGCCGTCTCCAGTTTGGATGCACTATCCCAGCAGTGGTCACACCAATACCAAATGCAGGGGTAAAATACTCCGTACTCCTACTGAAGATGCCCCCATTTGTGCATCCCAGGATCACATTAACCCTTTTAGCCACAGCATCGCATGGGGAGCTCGAGTTCAGCTGATTATCCCCAAGTCTTTTCCAGAGTCTCAGCTTCCCAGGAGAGAGTCCCCCACAATGTGAGAATGGCCGACCGGTTTTGTTCCTAGATGTGTGACCCTGACAATTGGCTCAATTGAGAAACATGTGGTTTGCGCCCCGTTTACCAAAATAACTTCTGTTTTGCTCTGTCTGCACCCGGACGGGCGATGCCCCCCCATCAGCCTGGATGCAGCTGGTAAAACTGAAATCTCTTTCCCTCCTCGGAGGCAGGAACCGGGGGAGGCCCAGGACTTTGACGTCTCTGCAAAGGCAGCAGGGTCACGTAAAAGACGCCAAGTGTGAAATGAGATGAGATGTAGCCTCACCCGACTCGCGGGGTCCACTCTCTGGAACAGCTACAGAGCTATTTTTTATCGGGTCAATTTTGCCTGCACCACAGAATCTGCCTTCAGCTCTCTGGGTCTGAACAGGGGGCCTGCGTCTGTGCATGACGAGTGTATCGAGGTGGTTTGCAAGGGTCATCTCAAACACCAGAAGTGTGCTCCTCCAGGCACTGTGTGTTTGGGCTTGTTCTAAAAATGGCAAGAATATTGCACAGCGCCTTCATCTGGCGAGAGTTGCAAGGTAAGAGGCACTGTTTAGGGTGCCGGACTGGACATCAGGACACCTGGTGTCTATTCCTGGCTCAGGAAGCAAGTGGTGAGAGCAGGCAGCAGGGACCCACATGTCCTGTGGCCACGAACAATGGAGCTGAGCCATGCTGAGCCCCTTGCACCTCCTTTTGGCTTCAGTGAGGACAGAGGGTACTTAGTATCCCCTAGGATCAAGCCCTTTGTGGACATGTCCAAGGTAACGAATCTCCATGGCTCTGCACAGCTGCTATTCCAGTGCCCGGTGCTTGCAGCATGCCTCCTGGGGAGGGAAGCCATGGCCATCCCCCACACCCCCTGGGTAGTAAATTCCCCTTGCTCCCCTCCCCGACCTGGGACCTGACAGGGGTGTGATGTCTCTTTCCCCAGGTACCATGAACAATGATGTGTTTGTGGCGTTAAATCAGACGTTCAGCCCCACGTCATGCTTGGGGATATGGCACGTCCCTGACAAGGGCTGCAGAAGGAACCTTGTATCCTTATTTCCTGTCAGAGACGCTTGGCCGGGCTGCATCAGAGCCACCAGAGTAGATGCTGCATTTGAATCCTTGTCTCATGCCACATGTTGTCATTCACACCTGTGGAAACCAGAAAGATAGAAATGACCATATGTGGTGCAAGGCGTTGGGAAACCAGGCCCCTGCATCTGGGGCATGTGCATGGAACCCCATTTAAGAAAATCCCCCCACTCACACGCTGGCTGGACCTTTTTCCTTTTTATTTATTTGTATTCCAGTAGCACCTACAGGTCCCATGCAGGGATCTAGGTCCTTTTGTGGCAAGTGCTGTGTTGTAGCCTGCGGGGGACCTGGAAGCAGAGGAACATGAGTTTCAGAGGGGAAGAGTTTGGTTGAGGCAGCGGGAAGTCTGGGGAGATATAAGGGGGGATATGATTGAGGTCTATAAAATCATGACTGGTGTAGAGAAAGTAGATAAGGAAGTGTTGTTTACTACTTCTCATAACACAAGAACTAGGGGTCACCAAATGAAATCAATAGGCAGCAGGTATAAAACAAATAAAAGGAAGTATTTCTTCACACAACACACGGTCAACCTGTGGAACTCCTTGCCAGAGGATGTAGTGAAGGCCAAAACCATAACAGGGTTAAAAAAAGAACTAGATAAATTCATGGAGGATAGGTCCATCAATGGCTATTAGCCAGGATTGGCAGGAATGGTGTCTCTAGCCTCCATTTGTCAGAAGCTGGGAATGAGCGACGGGATGGATCACTTGATGATTATCTGTTCTGTTCATTCCCTCTGGGGCACCTGGCACTGGCCATAGTCGGAAGACAGGATACTGGGCTAGATGGACCATTGGTCTGACCCAGTATGGCCGTTCTTATGAAGTCGGTCTGTGTGCACATGGCTGGAAATGTTAAGCTGCAAGTGGAGTATCTCTGGAAATAGAAATACAGATCTGGTTTGGTTTAATAGACATGGAATCCTCACCTGTTCTCACCCAGCATGCCGTACATGAAGCACGGTGGTAGAGTGGCATCAAGCTTTAAGAAGACAAACCTTGCCCTGATGAGTTTATAGGCTGTGTTAATGACAAAACGCAAAAGGTAAAGGAAACAAATTGTGGTGCAGGGCCATCTCTTTCCCCTATGCCCTGCGTCCTTTCTATCTCCCTTCTTTCCTTCCTCCATCTCGCCATCTCTCCTTCCTGTTGTCTCTTCCCCTTAGCGGTGCTTGTGTTGTCTGCATATGCTGATATTTGTATAGTGTCTGTGCTTTCATGAAATGCAAAACCTGGGCATGACCTTAAGGAACACATCAGCGATATTGGCTCTGGGAATTCCCCAGCACCGGGAAGCAACCCACTGGCTGCATTGTCAGTTGCCACAAGATGCTGATCTCTTAATCTTAATAGTAATGTAGCATTACTCGTGATATTTTAAGGGCACAGTATCAACAGAGGCAGCTGAAATCCTGAGCCAGGACAGATATTTAAATTATCTGAATCCCTCTGCACATAAATTGTCTCCAGAAGGATTGTTTACCAGATAAACAGAGAGGGGAAATAATAGCGCTTACAGCTGGCAGTAAATAATCTGGATCCCTGGAGTTGACTGGTCTTGCTTCCCAGGGTTGTGAAAATGTTTCCTTTGGAGTTGTTCTGTGTGGGGTTCATGCCCCTGGTTTCCCCTTAGGTCTGAGCAAACCCTCAATCTCCCAGTGAAACTCTCTCCAGGCTTCTGTGTTTCAATTGCTCTTGCATCAAAATCCAACAGCTCTAGGGCCAGCTTCTCAGCTAGTGGAAATCAGGTAGCTCTGTTGACTTCAGTAGATCGATGCTGATATACATCAGCTGGGGAGCTGGCCCACAGAATCCAGATCGACCCCAACTTCACTGCTCTTGCTTGGGGAATAAGTCCCTAATGCACGAAAGCATGTACTTTGCATATAAGCATGTTCCCAAACAGAAGTGTTTTCCTGAATTGGGATTGAAATCGTGGCAGATCCTCGGCCATACTAAATAACATTTTGCTTCTTCTCTATCCCCTTCTTTCTGAGGAAATGAAAGCAATGTACAGGTATTCGAATGAAGCCTCGCAACATCCCTGTTAAGCATGTATTCTACCCATTTTATGAATAGGGAAACTGAGGCACAGATTTGTAAGCTCTTTGGGGCAGGGGCTGTCTTTTTGTTCTGTGTTTGGACAGCACCTAGTACAGCTGGGTCCTGGGCCATGACTGGGGCTTCTATGCGCTATGGTAATAGAAACAAATTATAATTGTAAAAGTGACTTGGCCAATAGTGACTTGGCCAAGAATAGAGCCCAGGAGTCCTGATTCTCAGCCTTGCGCTCAGACCATTAGACTGAACTTCTGTCTGATATTAAAATTATTAGATTTTGGCTGCACTGGTTCATATGAGAAGGAGCTTTCCAGTCTGTCTCAGCAGTCAAGCCGCCGAAAATGACATTTCTGTCATCTGTCTCGGGGCAGGGGTTAGCCGGGGAAACAGGCTACTGATCAAAACATAATAACAAGCCACAACAGTCAGAATGTCAGCAAGCTACTTCAACCATAATCACCATAACCAGAAAAGACTCCATCCACAGTGATATTCTTTCCCTTGCAAAAAAAAAAAAATAATCCCCTCCCCATCTGAACCAATAGAGTGAGAATCTTATGGCTCCAAGGAACCCAAGTCCCCAAAAGTTCATTATGCTTAGGGCCAGATTTTCAAGAGAGCTCAGCTCCCAGTTAGGCACCAAGATAAGTGTGCAGGAGAGCCCTGTGTCATGTTGTCTGGAGTGTCTCATGAGCGAGAATACCAGGTTCAGGGCAGACTGTTAGGAAGCAGGGCACAAACCCCAGACTGGTTGTGAGTTCTATACTTAAATTTCACCAACCAAGTAACACATGTAAACTCCTCGGGCACTATAGCAGTCTTAACATGGGGTCAAAGACAGTGCTCTTGGGTACTCTGATCTATCTTGCCACCGAGGCAAGCTTGACGCTTGGATATATGGTCACTTAACACCAAAGATCACAAAATATTCAGGTTGCTCACAGTCCCAAAGGGCTAGTCATTTACCCCAGGTCAATTTGCACCTTAGATCTCTCATCAAAGACAACGATTGTAGCCAATCCTATAGTAAACTAACTAAGGATTTAGTAACTAAGAAGAGTGATTTACAAGGTTAAAACAGGTAACCATACACACACAAATGTGTTGCAATCTTAGGTTTCAGATAGTGAGAGACCTGCTGAAATATGCCAGGGCTAACCCAGGTTAATCCCTGGGATCTCTTGCTTAGGTTTAGGAATCTTTGCCCCTTAGAATTCAAACGGCATAAAAAGCCCCTAATTCCTTCTGGTCAGGGACGTTTGTCCCCATCTCTCTAGAATCCAGGCTCATGGGACAAGCGCGTTGGCTCGTCCCCCTCTTCCTGGGTGTGCTGGGAGCAATCAACAAAGTCCTTGGCTTACAATAGATTCAATAGGCCTTCCTGATGGGCTAGAGAAAACCCCTCCTCATGGGTGCAAAGCAGTATTTTGCACTCAGTGATGTTTCTTTCTGGACTGGATTTACAGTTACAGAACAGACGATTAAGTATTACCTTGTAGCATGGGATTCAGATATTATAAGTAAATTAATGCGTGCAGCAACTTACAAGCAAAAGTCTAAACACTAAACATTGTTACGATTGTAATATCTATCTTAGCAATGCTCACGCACAGGTGAATCAGACTGGTTTCCAGCTATGCTCTTGAGAGTGTTCACTTGAGGCCTAAGGCCCT
The DNA here is from genome assembly GCF_965152235.1 of Eretmochelys imbricata. Lineage (NCBI taxonomy): Eukaryota > Metazoa > Chordata > Testudines > Cheloniidae > Eretmochelys > Eretmochelys imbricata. Next base: position 10,387,394 of record NC_135592.1, on the reverse strand, counting down.
TGGCAAAAGCTGGCACCTGGTCTACCAGCCTTGCACATTGGGCACTGAGCTCTGGAGAATATCTGCCCATCCGTGCCCCAATGGGAGCTGTGGAGCTATTTGGAAAAGCTGGCCCTGCTTGTGATGGCCGAACCCTTGAAAAAACTGCCCAGTAGAGAATTCAGCCCCTGGTGTGTTGGCAGGCATCCTTGGGAAGCATTAAACAGGGTATGTGCAATGGGAGACGGGCCTTCCACTATCAGAGCATCATATGGACGGAAATGTATGTTCAGCTGAGGCAGACAGAGAGGAGTTGGGGAGAAGTTTCCTAATTGGATACATGAAGGGAAAATATTGCTGTGTTAAAATACACTGATGACATCCCCCCTCCCACCCCGGACCCCCTGAGGTATGGCAACCCCCTGTTGTTTGTAGTTTTCTTTGTCCATTGGAACAGCTTTTTGAAATGAAATTCTTTTCCTCTTGTCTTTCCCTTTCTCTCTTTTTTCTTTTTTTCCCCTTTTCCTTTTCCTTTTCTTTCTTTTTTTTTTTTTTAGGGGCTTCTGATTATCTCAACCTTGAAAATTCGTTTCAATTACAGTTTACAACCCGCAAACAAAGGCTGCGGTCTCCGTAGTAACGGTAGCTGCTTTGACGGGTGCGAATCCTCTGGAAGTTGGTTCCCCCAATTGTCACTCCTGCTTCTTCTTGTCTGGTTCATTGTGCCCCAGGACACAATTAGGATGTCTTCACACTGCGATGTGTTGGTGAATTTACCTCCTCTAAGAGAGACGGGAGATGAGTGCCCTTATTGCTTCGCATAACCGTCGATTCCCGCGGTCGCCTCCCGCCTCTCACCACACTCATTCCAGCAACGCCCCCGCTCCCCTAAAGGGCAAGAGAAATCCTGTCATACAGTCCCCCTCTCGTCCCCCTGGGACCCACCCCACAGCCTACGCTCACTTGGAACGCCTAAGGCCGTGGTTCTCAGCCGTTCACAAACTGAGACTCCTCTCCAGTCTGGCTAGGATCTAGCTGGGACCAGGCCAGCGCTCTTCTCCCATCTAGTTGGGACCCTTCTCCTTGCTAGCTGGTGGCAGCCAAGACTCCTCTCCCATCTCGCCAGGCTCTAGCCAGGACCCGTCTCCCACAGCCCCACATTCCCCATGGAAGCGGGAGCTACAAGTGCTCTGGCTTTGAACCGGTGGTGGCTCCTGGTGCTCCTCTCTCACTCTGCCACGCGGTGCGGCCCGCGCAGACTGGCCAAAGAGGCTCCTTGCCTGCTGGTACCTCTGAATAATTCACAGGCTCGTCAGTACAGAAGGAGGTGGTGTGGGGCGCTGTTGTAATGAGACCTGCAGAGGGTTGGAGCAGGGCTCACTGGGGACCAGAAGAAGGGCAGTAATGGGGGATCTTGAGGGGAGACAGGAGGGCGTGTGGCAGGGCGTGTTTTCGGAACCCCAACTAAGCAGACACCTCCAGGCCAGAAGGGTTTTCCCAGAGGCCACTGGCTGTTTCACTAGAGAGCTAATTAATGACCTTACTTTTGCAAGGTTGAATGTTAATGCTGCCTTGAAACTGGGCTGGGGATCCTCCACGCAGCTGTGAAGCGGCTCAGATCAGGCTACTGATGGATGCGTGCTGAATATTAATGTAGATGGAGGGGGGATTTTTGGGGGCTGAGCTTCTTCATGTTCTTTCGCCTTTATGTTTTCGTTCCTCCCTGGTCTCCTGCTGATAGCATGATGTTGTTTTTTCCCCTCCACAGCATGTATCAGTCAGGTGAACATATGTGAGGATTTGTCCTGTGCGCCTGTTCCTTAAGTGGAGAAGGCGGATGGGGCTGGCTTGGAGGAAGTGGAGAGAACCCTGGCTGGGGATCTGGGCTCCAGCACTAGGTCTGTCACTGCGGGCAAGTTGCTTTCTAAAGAGGCTGCTCATGCCTCCACTGTTTTAGGTACAGGACTTGTTGTACCTGGAGTCTGGGTTGCAGAGGTGCTGAGCACCCGCGACTCTGCCTGAAGTCAGTGGGAGTGGCAGGGGCTCAGCAGCTCTGGAAATTCAGGCTCAAGCTGGACTCCCACTAGGAAATTGTCTCACTGCTGCCAGCTACTGTGGTGCCCTGCTGAATTGCTAGTGCACGTAGGAAGCCACAAAAGGAAGGGGAAACTGAGTCCCAATTCTGCTTCCTGTACCGGTGCTGAAAGCCAGGGCAGGACTCCCTGCTCCGCTAAGGCTACTTTGCGCTACCTGGCCCAGTCAGTGAAGCGCTCTCCCTGCACAGGGAAACTCTCCGCCAGGGGAAAAGGATGCCTCTGCCTGGGAGAGGCCAGGACTGGAGTAGCTTTGAGCTCCGACATGGCCAGTGTGCCTGACCCATTCCATACAGCACCTCCTGCTGGGAGAGGCCAGGACTGGAATTGATGTCAGCTCCCCACAATCCTTGCTCCTGCCCAATTTCCTACAGGATCATCTGAAGGAGAAGCAGAGACCAGAGTGTGTGGATGCCTCCCCCTTGTCCCGTGACCATTCATTATTCTCCGTGGCGAGACTCACGCCAGGAGAGGTTGTGGTACAGAAGCCGCCATTGGTCTGGAGCACCATCACTTCAGCTCTCAAGAGAAGTATGGGGAGTGATTTTGATTAACTCCAGCAGAAAGCCAGTGCTGGGGATGTGATCAGAATTGCTGCTAATCCTTTCTCATGCCTCGCCTGAGAAGATAGCTATGGCTGCTCTTGGAGGGGTGCCCAGCTAGACACATCGCAAACTTGAAAATTAATTATCAGACCGGCGGAACGATGCACGACCCTGCTATTATAATCAGCAGGGTCACATTGGCTTCGCTATCCTAATCTACTGAGAGCTTCAGAGAGAATTACTGTACTCTTGTCTGGAACATGGCGTTGCAAAACTCTGTTCGTTGATCTGCATTTTCCTCTCCCCGCGTAACCTCATTTCCTTTTGGAAAACATTTTAGTCCTGATGAAAGGTGCTGGGTTGACAGTCCTGGAGCCTTCCACTTATCTCCAGCACAAGGTGCAATGAAAGCAGCAGGAGAGCAACCTGGCTAATGTAGTTCAATCTTGACTAGAGGGAGCCCTTGGAGTGATGAGAAGGGAATTTAGTCCTTGTGCTCTGTGCTCAGGCTGCCAACAAGTGGGCCAGTTAGTGCTAGGAAAGTGAACAGCATGGGTGATTTGTAACGGGATCCAGAGCCTTTCACGAGTGCACAAGGCCCCTGTTCAGACCAGGACTTCATTGTCCTAGGCACCGTACTCACATAGTTCTTGCACACAAGAGTTTGTCATCTAAAAAGCCAAGGCTGAGTTCTTATCCCCATTCTACAGATGGACAATGAGCATATGACATGCGTGGTGTCCTGTGGTGGTGTAACACGCATTGGCTGGAAGATGGCAGCCCCACATAGCCAGGCGCTGGGGGAGCAACCCCTGGTGCTTACCTTTGGAGTAAAGTCTATTACACCCTTTTTTTAAATGGGTAATTAACTTGGCAAGATAGAGTGGCTTGTCTGCCTGCTGAGAGATGAATGCATGGAAGGGCCCTATGCTGAGGGAGAAGATTAATAGCCCTTGTCAATAGCGTGGAAGAAAGGATAACTTGATGGGTTTCATATGAGTAGTCTCCATGTACTCCACGAGCATATGGATAACTTCAAAGAATGGGCTATAAGTTTACCTCCTTGATGCAGTCTTTTCTCGTTGGCCCATTCGTATCCATTTGTTTCAGCGCTTGGTTCGCCCGGCATGGGGGTTGCTGAATGCGTCCGTGCTCTCATTCCGAAGTGAAGGTGGAGAGAGAGGCACGAAAAAGGGGGACACTGGCTCACATCACTCTTATGACTCTCTCTTCCCTTCTGCTTGCCCAGGCAGGCAGCTGCTATTGTGTGTGGTGGAAGTGATGCTGCATGTTACCCCCAGGGATGCGCACACCATGCTCTCTCTCACTTCTGCTCTTCCTGGCTTCTGGCCCTTTAATCTCAATGGAGCCTCACAGATATTGGAGGTATTATGGTGGCTATTTATGTACAGAGAAAAGCAGAACAGAAACCTCTGCCCTGGCTCCAGAGGAGTGGGAAACTTAGAGAGCGTAGATGGTTCAGGAGCAATGATGGGGGAGGGGTATCGCAGGGTGGGAGAGATGAGGGAGGAAAGGTGTGAATAAAGGGAGGCAATCCCTAGGACTACCCATTGGTGGGACCTAAACAGGATGCATTGAGACCTCAGTCCTCAAGGAGACCTCCCATGGGAACCATGAGTTATGCTGTGTGCCCCAAGGTCTAGCTACTCAGAAAGCATGTAGTCCTACATTTCTGTGATTCTATGTGGCTCAGCCTGCAGGTATAGTACCCTGGTGTCCTCCATTGTCTGCACTGTCTGAAGTGGTGCGAGGAGTCCCGTAGGCAGCTGCAAGTAACCAAATGCGGCTCCCCTGCTGCTGGCTTTTCTCCCAACAGTCATGCGTGGGGGGCTCTGTGAGCAGTCAGAAGACCTAGAATCGCAGCATCCTATAACAAATGGTCCTGACTGGCCGGCCGCCATGGGCAGTGAGGCGGGTGGCATCCAGTGCAGTGCATGATGTCCTAGAGAAAGACATCCTTGTGGGGAAGGGGAATAGGCTAAGGCAGAAAGAGAGGAGGTTCTGGGTTCAAGCACGCTGGGAAGGTGGCTGAGGACTGGCCCCTTTGTTTCATTTATGATCAGAACTTTGGTAGCCGAACAGTTAAAGCACAGCTGATTTGGGCTTTGTTGCAAAGATGATGGCCTTGGCTCAGCTGCACAGAGGGGATTCTGGTTCCAAGCAAGAGGAGCATGCTTCCACGCTGTGCCTTTCCCTCTGGTGGCTGGTCACACAGAGTACAACAGCCTACTACTCTTACCAGCTAACAAAGTTACTCCTCTAGCTCAAGTGACCCAGGCTTGTCCTTTGGTGAGGAGTGTCCCAGGTTCAAATCCAGCTGATGAACGGGCCACTGGGCGATTGTGCGAGCCTGAGATTGAGTCTCCATCTCCTTCTCTCTTCCGAAGCTTCTCCTTCTTATTGCTCTCTCCTGTTCCTCCAGCGCGAGTCCCCACCCAGCCTGGGCAGGGGGCACGCCCAGCACAAACACGGTCTACCTGGGGAGCACACGTGGTGCCCCTGCTGGAAGGGGGTGGGAGAGCACTTACAGGGTGCACGTCAGCACTGCTCCCAGTTGTAAGACAGAATCTCACTGCAGCACTCCCTTATCTCTCTCTCTGCTACCTTTGTCTCAACCTCCTCAGACGACCAAACCCAGTCATCCCCTTATGTCCCTGGCTGCAGCTCAGGTGTGGCTTGGCCCTCAGACACGCTGTGCTGTCTCCACTCGCCTCAGACATGCCAAGAGGGAGGCAGGGAGAACAGACGTGAGGCGAGAGCATCATGGCCTGAACCACAGTGAGGACCCGGGCCAGCCGGTCTCGGCATGGGACAGGTGCCTTTTAATCATATGCTGCGCCAGCTTCCAACTCTGCACAGGGAGGCTCATGTTTCATGGAAGATTAGGGTTGGAAGGGACCTCAGGAGGCCATCTAGTCCCACCCCCTGCTCAACGCAGGGCCAACCCCAACTAAATCATCCCAGCCAGGGCTTTGTCAAGCCAGGCCTGTAGAGGTTTTTAAGGATGGAGATTCCACCACCTCCCTAGGTAACCCATTCCAGTCCTTCACCACCCTCCTAGTGAAATAGTGTTTCCTAATACCCAACCTAGAGCTCCCCCACTGCAACTTGAGACCACTACTCCTTGTCCTGTCCTCTGCCACTACTGAGAACAGCTGAGCTCCATCCTCTTTGGGTAGTTGAAGGCTGCTATCAAATCCCACCCCCAACCACTCTTTTCTTCTGCAGATTAAACAAGCAGGGTTCCTTTCTCAGTGTTCCTTTTCTCCTCGGCTCTTCCGGGGCTCGCTGCCTGGGGGGACATAACCACCTGCAGGAGCCTTTGTGCCGCTTACGCTCTTCAGGTTCCCTTCCTCCCAGGGCTTTGATGTGCGCGAAGCCTGGCAGTGAGGTGGTGGCTCACAGAACCAACTGGATGGACTGGCTTTGAACCCAGTGCCTCGTCCGTTTTGCTTTGCGAGGGCAGAGGGGACGTTTCACTTCAGTTCCCATCCCTCTTGGGCCTGCCCTGAATTTTCTTTGCGTTGCAGGTTCAGAAGAGCAGATAACTTCCAATTTTAGGTGCGTTTTCCCCCAGGGGCTCTGTACGAGCCATGTGAATGCTGCGGAAACTTGATTCCAAACCAGCCCTGCTTGAAAAGAGATATAGGCCTGACCTGTAACCATAGATTCCCCCACCCGATCAGACCCGAAGAGTTGCTTCTCTGCTCAGGCCCACTCCTACCCGAAAGGGTCATGACTTCTCATGCAGTGTCTCTAGGCTTGGGGTTGTGTAACCAAACCTGGAGGCTTTTAGCCATTGCCTCTCTAGGGGACTCCCTTCCAGGCCTGCATATGGGGAAATCAAATCTGGCATTGCCCCATGGCTTAGCTGTGGCTAGAATCACTGGGGCTCCCGCCTGGCACATCTTGGGGGCTTTTGGCCTGGTTCCTCGCACAACGGGGTGGGGTAGGGAAGACAGAGTGGAGTGGGAAATCCAGTAGGCAGTGCAGGAGGGATTCCTCATAGTGCTTTGCAGCTTCTTCCTCACCACAGCACGCTGCCCCTTTGGGCAGCTGCTCAGAAATGGGGAGGAGCAGAGACCCTTCATCACCCACAGCTACACCATGGCTTGGAGGGTGACGGAAGCACATCTCAGGCACTGGAGGCTTCTGAACCTTTGGCTGCAAATCTTAACCTACCGCTGCAATCTCCTGAGGCATGTACCTCGCTGGGTTGGGTATTGAGTGGCCTGGGGACATTTTTCCCTTGTGCAGGGACTGCCACATGTAGCCTAATTCCTCGCGCCCCCCAGTGGTAGAGAACAGACGTAGTGAATATAAAGGGGATTCTTGACTCGGGTGGCTGGACTCGGACAGACCCTGTGGTTCTCTCTGGCTCTCTAGCTCCCAGCCTGGAGTTATCACACAAGGTCTCCCTAAGGCCCGGCCTGGAATCGGCCCCCCTGGAAGGAACTGCTGACATGTACAATCCAGTGCACCACACCCCCAAAATTCACCCCCACGCTGTCCCCACCCAGTGTCTCCCTAGTACCATTCCTACCATGCCTGGTAGCTGAATGCCCCCTCAGATGGTTCCCCACAGGCCCTCACTTCACAAAGCCCACTCCTTGCCCTGTGTTAAAGCCCCCATCTGCTTTGCCGAGCTCCCATGACGTTAGTCCCCTGTGCTAGGTGTCACTCAGCTGGGCATCTGGAGGGTTCTGTTATTGGTTGTGATGCCGGAGTAGCGGGAAAACCCCTCTCGGACACCCACTGCCACAGCGCCACACCCCGGGGGACTCTTTCTTAGCTCTAATTAACAGCATGTTACATTAATCGGTGTCTTTCGCTAAATGATTAACATGTTTCAAGTCCCATTAGGAGCAGTTATGACAGGGAGAGGCAGGCAGCTGTCGCTGGTAATTACCGCACACTTGAACGATTCCACCATCGAGGGCTGGCTAGGGAGGTGGGGAATCAATCTGTGGGTCAGCGCCTGGGAGAGCAGGAGGGGAGGAGAGTTCAAGGGGGATGGGGATGGGGAGGGAGATGGGGAGAGCATGGTAGAGGATGCGTGGCTAGGGATGGATGTTGCGCAGACCGTCCTTTCACACTGCGGATAGCTCCCAAGAGACCGATACTGTCACAGCTGATGGTGAGATTGATGAGCACAGCATGCTGGAGGATGGATGATATTTGCATAAGCTGTAGCTCAAGCTGTGACTGGGGTATGTGAACTTGGGGATGCCAGGGACAGTGTGGCACAGTGCCAACTGCAGACAGCTCTAGTGTGGTGGAAATAAAACACTCCATAGGCCAGGCCCAGGGGTGGAGTGGAGGAGAAGCTCAGGACGGGGTCTGAATTTAGCAGCTAGCCACAGTCCTGAGCTCCCCAGGGAGAGGCGTACAGGGAGCATCTTCCCATCGTGAAGTGAGAGCGCTGTGACTCTCCATGGGCAATCAGGGATCCAGCCTTCTGCTCGGGGCTGGCCAGAAATGTTCTATCTAAGCTGCTTTTTGACAGAAAATGGGGATTTCAACAAAATGGAATTTTACATGAACTGCATCTGCCTCCTCTGGGATATTTCCGTTTTTGGTCTAAAAACAGAACATCTGAAAGCGGGAAGCGGTTTTGGCTGAAAATGAAACTAATTTGATTCTGAAACACCACCGCGGTGCCTCCTGGAAGCTGTCATTCAGTTGCCTCATGAGCCATGTTCTCCCATTGGACTTCATCTCCCAAGATGCACTGGGGCAGCACCTCCATTCATGGGGGGGAGGGTGAGCCAGTATTCATCATGGGAGATGTAGTCCAACCCGGGAGCCCGGCCTATAGAGGCACATGAACTACAACTCCCATCAGGCACCATGGTGGCATTTCAGAGCTGAAATATTTTGCTTTTGAACTGAAGCATTTCAGGTTTTGATTTTTTTTCACTGAAAACTTGAAATTTTCCAGCCGTGTCTAGTGGTACCAAATAAGCTCTTGGCAACACATTACCTGCCTCCCAGTTAAGTATTTCAGGGCTCCCGTATAATGGTGATCACACTGACTAGGAAGGAACTGTGACCAGCTCTGCACTTTTAATGGCTTGCAGAAGCGATGCCAGGTTATTCTAATGCTCCTGGCAGTCCTGCCTCCAGAAGGTGGGACTTCCTGAAAATGTTTATCGCAGTACTGGGAAGTTTGGCAGAGCTGGAGGAGGTATCTCCCTGAGGCAGTGCTTGCAGTGCAGTGAGATGACATCTTTCCACTCCAGCCATGGGTACCTGACTTCGGGCTTTGGATACTGGCTGTAGTTTGCCGCAGCTTCAGAACTGTCTACTGCAGCCTCATTCAAGTTGCATGAAGAGTTTGCGGCTTGCTTGGACTATGTTTTCAGCCTGACGCTGTTTACCATGTAAAGTTTATGTACCATAAACTTCCTGGCTGGGAAAGATGAGTTCTAACTAGCTGAAGAATTTTATGGGGTTTAGAGTAGAGATCAGTGTTTAAGATGGAAGTGCGAAACAACTATAAGTGATTCAATGACACTGCTATGCATCCTAGGGGAATTTCTGCACAATAGATATCTAGCAGCTCACAGCTACAGCCAGAGAAATATATGTTAGTGTTGGAGATGTGCTCATAGTATAAACTTCAGATCAGAATTACATATACCTCAGTATTTGGGAGTATTCGAATCAGAGTAATAGTTGTAGCTAGGAATTTAGATAGGACTTATCTGTTATTATCTGTAACAGTTGTGCTCGGTGCTCTACATATGCCTGGTATGATGAGGCTCCTTTGAGCTTATGATCGAAATAAACAAGGCAGACAAAGAAATGACTGTTTTGCAGTTGTGGAATTGGGGCGCAGAGAAAGATTAAAGGGGCAGATTCTCAGAGATGTGGGGAACCCACAGCTCCAGCTATAGTCGCTGTCATGGGATTTGCAAGACATCATTTGCTTGGAAAAAAGCAGGCCCCTGGTGACTGGTCTAAGGTGTCACAGCAGGTCCGAGGCAGAGCTGGGAGTAGATTGCATGAGTCCACTGCTTTGAACCGCAAGGCCGTCCTTCCTGCCCCTTTATTATTTGGCCTGGTTTTCAGAACATCTGAGCACCTGCGCCTCTGACTGAACTTAATGGGAGCCACCCTTAAAATCAGAGCCTTTCTACATTACTAGACCCCGCAAGCATGGCTGTATCGGGAATGGTGTAAGGCAGAAGGGCCAGCTTCTTCTAGCAGCAATAAATGTTTGTAGTGAGCTCCCAGATACTGTAATACCATCCCCATCCCAGATACTTGGTACCATAGGGACTAGAGAACATATGCTGGCTCTGGGGAAACTCCCTTGGACCTGAGTTCAGTCTTTCCTTGCAGTAACGACTCTAGGAAATGGGGGAGGCCATTGGCAGCTCCCAGCTCCGCCAATCCCAGTGGGAGGAACCTTGGGAAGTGTGGTGGCTGTGGTGGGATTGGTTGAGGGGAGCGACGAGTGAGCTGGTGCTGCTATGGCCCCGCATTGTGTGTTTGCAGACCGCGAGCGGATCGGCCAAGACTCCTCATATGAGCAGGAGGGGAAGGTGCAGTTCGTCATTGATGCCGTGTACGCCATGGGTCATGCCCTGCACAACATGCACAAGAGTCTGTGTCCCGGCAAGGTCGGCCTTTGCCCCAGAATGGACCCGGTGGACGGCGTGGAGCTGCTCAAGTACATCCGCAACGTCAACTTCTCAGGTCTGTCTGTCCGCAGAGGGTCAGGCTGTCTGGCCTTCAACATGGTGGGGAAAGTGGGGGCGGTAAGAGAGGAACAGGGACCAATTTATGCTCTGAGTGACTGGAGAATGACTCTGCTAAAGTTACTGGAGTTACTCTAGATCTACAGGGCTGTGAATGAAAGTGGAACCAGGTCTCTTCTGCTCCCGGCCTGGACTTTCTATTTATTATGTGTATTATGGCAGGAACTAGAAGCCCCAGCTGAGATACACATACACCTAGTGAGAGACAGACCCTGCCCTAGGGAGCCTACAATCTAAATAGGCTCCATGGTTTTATTATTGTTCCCATGTTATACAGAAGGAGCTGAGGCACAGAGTGATTAAGAAGCAGATTTTCAAAAGAGCTCAGCACCCAAACTGCTGAGTGCTTCTGAAAATTAAAGCTAGGAATTTTAAAGAACATCAGAGTGACATAGGAGCACCCAGGAAGTCAATGAAACTTGTGCTCGTGAGTCACATAGCAGCTTTCAATAATTCCATCACTGGCCACTTATCCAAGGAGCGAAATAGGAGTTGACCCTTCCTGAAAACTCTGGTGATTTTTTTTCCAAGGTCACACAGGGAGTCAGCAGCAGGAATCGAACCTGGATCCTTTACAGTGCTAGCTTCAAGCCTTAACACAGCCCCACCCTTCCTTTGTTAGCTTCTGTTCCTTGTTCTACTTCCATTCCTTCTCTCTCTTTCCTCTCCCCCTTTGTTGAAATGAGCTCCTCGTCTGATTCATTCTGCTACAGCTTTGTCTTCCTTCAGATCTCCTCTGGAAACTCATCTCTTCCCTGTACTATATCTCTTTAATAAACATTTTCTGTCCCTTCCTTCTTATTACTTCTATTTATCTCTCCCCTGCAATCTCCTCTGCAATCTGTCTTCCTTATTTATTTTTCCTTCTTCCCCTCTTGCCTGATTTTCTGTTCTCTTCTTGTGTTCGTATTTATTTGCACAGTTCATTTGATTTTACTTGAAAGCAAATTTTTTTTTTAAATGTGGCAAAGCCACAGGCAGCAAAACTCCCACTTCCAGCAGCCATCCCCTGTGTGCTGCGGGAAATGTTTCTGTGCCGCAAGCAGCTGGTGTGGATCCCAGGTTGAGCATTGGCCGCTACTGTTTTGAACTGTTTGTATTGCGTCCTGGCTCCCACCCACTCTCCCTCCCGGACTACGTCCCTGAGTGCCAAGCTCGGGCAATCCCCGCTGCACATGAGTGGCAGGAAATGTCAAAGCCAATCACTCTGTCTGTACTTCAAGCGTAATGAGCTGTGGGGAGGGGAGGGCATGGCAGCTGAGCTGCCATTTGCAAACGGAGGGTGTCCGCCCTGCCGGCATGCCCAGTGCAGAGTGGGCTGCCAACATGACAGTCAGTAAGGCAAGCCATCATATTTCTTCCACCCTCCTCTGCCTCGCTCTGTGGGCCACTGACCCTAATGGAGATCCCCATGTTCAGTCCAAGTCTGAATCAAACCCTGCTTCTTTATCTGAAGGGCTCAGTAGTGCAGTGGGTTAGTGCAGCCCCAGGTGCCTGGATTCAAAGGCTGCCTCGAGTTACAGGAGCCTAAGGACTAATCTCTGCTCCTTGTCGGCCTGCATCACGAGGCGTGGTGCCTGCCTGGCAGCCTGTGTTGAGCAGAGCCCCAGCCTCAGGAATCAGATAGCATGGGGTGTTCAGGGAGCAGGGGTAGGGATGGGTCGGTCGGTTGCCCGCACTGTCTCTGTCTCTTCAAATATAGTTGGCAGAACTGTGTGAGGTCCAGGACTGGAGTAGCAGGAGAACGGCAGATCAGGATTAAGTGCTTGCAGCGGGAAGCCTGTGGCTGGAATAGCGAGGGAGGCTGTGGGTCAAGATTGAGGTGTACCAGCAGAACTGTGCAGAAAAATTATGCACAGCATCTGTCTGGGCTAAGCCTGCTTGTAGCCACTGCTTCCAGCCCCTCCATTTCATGAAGTCCCTTTTCGCCCAGCCTGTATCTAAATGAGAGAGATGCCGTGTTGTTGTTTTTTCCTCGGCAAGCTCCGTAGCTGAATGTTGAGAGGAGATCACCACTCCTGCTGAATGAATGATATAGCATCACAATACACTGACACTGTGTATGGATTTATTATTCAGTGCTTTAGGAAAGAGACTCCCAGACATCCGGAGATGGTGTGAGACCGTGCAGGCTGCTCGCGGGTGGGGAGGGAGCCTTGCAGAGTGCCCTTTGCAATCTGCTTTACACGGATAATGCGATTTGATCGGATAAATGACACAGGTGAGGAAAAGCCGGCTGATTTCCACATGGGAGTGAATTAGTTCTTCTGGCATCTACTCTAGTCCTTCTCTCTCTGGATGTGTCTACGCCAGAAATGCTACAGCAGGACAGCTGCAGCACTGGAACGTAGACACTATTTGCAGCGATGGAAGGATTTTTCCATCGTTGTAGTAAATCCACCTCTCCGGGAGGCAGTAGGTAGGTGGAAAGAAGAATTCTTCTGTTGACCTAGCGGTGTCTACACTGGACCATAGGTTGGCTTAGTTAGATTGCACAGGGCATGACGTTTTTCACAGCCCCGAGCGATGTCGTTAAGCCAACATAACTTTGTAGTCTCATTTCTCTCTCCCCTCTCTCTGTCATAACGTCTCAGCTTGCCTCCCTGCTTGGCACCTTTTAGAACCATTTGCACTTGTGCAAAGGGGGTGTGAAATTCTACCACCGGCGTGAGGTGGAGAATTCTGATCTGGAGGTGTTCTATGGGGGCTTAAGGCTGCAATTCAACAGGCCGTCCTGACTGGGCAAAGCACCTACGCTGATGCGCCTGTCCCACTGGCCATGAGTCTTCAGCACTTCCTAATAGTGACGTGCCATGTTTTGCTGAAGAGGGATGGACTTACGCATGTTGTTTAAATGCCTTGCTGAGTTAGCGCCTAAGAGTGATTGCACAAGGTGCAAGGCTGGGGGATACCAGCCCCAGAGCCTGTCCAAATGGTTCTGCCATTGCCGGGTCAACAGCCTTCCATATCAGGCCCAAGGAATTTCTAACAACCCCCCTCCCTGCAGTATCTAGGCACTGATGAAGTGATATTTGTTAATTAATTTCAGCCTTGCCAAATTCTAATCACCCGCTGGCCAAGGGCAATTAAGTAGTTGTTGCCAGGTGAGGAGGCCAGTTGCTGAAAGGAGCTGCACTGACATATACCAAAAAGAAAAGGAGGACTTGTGGCACCCTAGAGACTAACCAATTTATTTGAGCATGAGCTTTCGTGAGCTACAGCTCACTTCATCTGATGTAGCTCACGAAAGCTTATGCGCAAATAAATTGGTTAGTCTCTAAGGTGCCACAAGTCCTCCTTTTCTTTTTGCGAATACAGACTAACACGGCTGCTACTCTGAAACCTGACATATACCAGCTGAGGATCTGACTCCATGCCTTTTTGTTTTTTCATGATCTTCATCTGCATGTACAAGTGGATTTGTTTTTTATCTGTTTGTTTATTTTGGACATTTAAACAAGTTTACAAATCCTTGCGGGTAAGTATCAGAGATGAAACGATCGGTGTCGGAAGTAAGACACGGGAGGTCACTGTTCCTCTTTCCTTGGCATGGATGAGGCCACTGCTGGAATGCTGTGTTCAGCTCCAGGTACCGTGCTTTAGGAGAGATGTGGAGAAATGGGAGTGAGTCCAGAGGAGAACAACAAAAATGCTACAAGATTTAGAAAACCTGACCTGTGAGGAAAGGTTTAAAAAAAACAACTGGGCGTGGTTAGTTTTGAAAAAAGAAGAGGGAGGCGGGGGGGACCTGGTAAGTCTTCAAATATGCTAATGACTGTTACAAAGAGGATGGTGATCAATTGTTCTCCAGGACAAGCAGTAATGGGCTTATTCTGCAGCAAGGGAGGCTTAGGTTAGATATTAGGAAAAAACTTACTATCAGGGTAGTTAAGCTCTGGAACAGGCTTCCAAGGGAGGTGGTGGATTCCCCGTCACTGGAGGCTTTTAAAAACAGGTTGGATAAACCCCTGTCAGGGAGGCTCTAGGTTTACTTGTTCCAGCCTCAGTGCAGGGGGCTGGACTTGATGACTTCTCGAGGTCCCTTCCAGCCCTGCATTTCTACAGTTCTACGCTCATCAGTACAACAGTGAGCTTTTGTTTAGGGAAACCTTCTGCAGTAATATAATCATCAAATCTCTCTGTTTAAAAGGATGTTGGCAATTTGAAGAGGGAGCCCCTTTATACTTCCCAGGATGTGTTGTTTCTGTGATTTTATTAAATGGAGTGAAACTTCTGTTTACACATATTTATCAGACCAGGCATTTCTAGCCAAATGTTAATAATAAAAATTGGGACAGGTGTGCTCTTTGTTTAGAAGGCAAATGTATTATTGTCTGACTACTGAATTAATGGTAACCAAATAGCTAAGTATCTGTTTGTCCTCTGTCTCTACAGGCTGGTAAATTGTCCTGGCAGGTTTGCAAGGCTGGTTTATTTTTTAAATGGTATTTATCAAATGTCACCAGAATGCATGACACTGGGAAGAGACCATGGAAGAAGAAAATAATCTAAGGCAGTGGTTCTCAAACTTTGTTTTTCCGCGGACCACTTGAAAATTGCGGAGGGTCTCGGTGGACCACTTACTGATCTTTCCAAATGTTGTTTGTACCGTTAACTAACTATTGTAAAGTGCTTTGGATAAAAGCACTATATAAAAAAAAAAACCTAAATAATAATTAAAGTTTTTTTGTTCTACAAATAAAAGCACACAACTCATATTTTAATATCCGTAGTCTTACCTTTCTAATGCGATGGATGTGCCCTTTCTCCCTCGCCGCGGCAGCCCCAAGCTGGGGCTGGGAAGGAGGGGGTCTCTCCCCGACAGCCACAGCCTTGGAGCTGAAGAAAGTCGCCTCTTTCTCTGGCCACCACAGCCCTGTACGTCCCAAATTTCCCCCACCCCCTCTTCTCACCTCACTGCCCCCTCCCACCTACCCTCTATTCCCCCTGAAGGCCGCCAACTCACCGTACATGGTGCGTCTTCTCCAGGGTCCAGGCACCTAATTAGCAGAGCCACGCCTGTGCAGCTCCACTAATTAGATGGTTAGCCCTTCATTCTCTCGGGCGTGACTGCCCAGGCACGCACCTTAGAGGGAACTATCCGCGGACCACCTGAACGGAGCAGTGGGCCGCAGACCATAGTTTGAGCACCTCTGATCTAAGGACTCTGCTGAAGTTAATAGCAAAGATCCCATTGACTTTAGCAGGAGTTGAATCGGACACTGCGCTAGATGGATAAGCCACACTGCACAGCATTGGAGCAGATGTTGTTTTACGCTCTGACGTTAAAACTTTCCTGTCTTGTAGGCATTGCTGGGACTCCGGTGACGTTTAATGAGAACGGAGATGCACCTGGCCGTTATGACATCTACCAATACCAGATCAAAAACTCCACTGCTGAGTACAAAGTCATTGGGCACTGGACCGATCACCTGCACTTAAAAGTAAGACCTTGGACTGGTTTTGCATTTGGCTGTGGAGTCAGTGGAGATGGTCCCAGCAAAGAGGCTGGGCAACAGCTTTATCCCTGCTTCCCTAGAGCTTCCATTAGGGAGCATTGTTTTGTACTAGTCGAAGAGAGGTGACATGGCAGCTGGCTTAAAGGGACTGGGAATTCCGAAACTAGACACACCAACCAATTCCACTAATTGTGCCGAATGGTTCCCATCCTGTGCTTGATACACCATTAAGGTATATTAGATCCCGCAACGAACAAACAAACTCTACGTAAAAGAACATTATTAAGTTTGCAAAATCAAGCAGTCGAAAGGTAGGGAATGCCAGGGTTGAAGTTGCTTGTTCTACATTATTTCAACCCCCCTTATGTGTCTGCATCATGATACTGTGTTTCTTTACATGGTCTCTTGCTCCTTTTTCCATTCTTATTTTTTCCCCCAAGGGTTTATAATTTGGCCCAAATCAGGCTGATTTTCACATGGATGGCAAAAGGCACATCGCTGACACACACAGACCATTCCCCTGTCTAATTGCAAGTCCCTCCTCAAAAGCAGGGGGGTGCTAGAGCTTTTCAAAGAAGAAGTTGTCACAATTTTGTAACATAGGCCAAACAATTTACTTTTTCCCTTGTCTTGTTCTGGGCCTTGGGGCTCATTATTCCCCTCTGTGGCTCACAGCTTGGGCTGTGTTGGGTCTTTGAATGGGGACTAATGAAAGCAGCTCAGCCTGTAGCCTTTGCCGCCTTTCACCCCAGAGGTGGCTGCAATTCAGTGCCTGCTGAAATGATCCCTGTATGGTCTGTAAAGTTATTTGTGTACTTTGGCATCATGGGGTGGATGGCGGTATATTCAAAGAAGCCATTATTGTATCATCGAAGCCAAGAATAGGTTTTCAGGCAACAATTTAATCTTTCCCCCTGTTTTTTAAATGCTAGTAGCTCTGGCAATATTATGGGGAGATCTGGGCAGGAGAACGTTTTCCTGTCCCTTGAGAAAGTTACTGAAATTTCAGAAAAATCTCATTTGCACATTTGGACAAAAAGTCAAAATCCTGAAAATTTTCGTGAAGTGAAAATTCAAAAAAAGATTGGATTGGGTTAGTGGAAACATTCTGATTCGATTTTGCCTTTTTATTCTTTCTTTAAATTAATTTAAAATTTCAAAGGAGACGTCATTTCAAATGGAAAAATGGAACTCTCTTTGGTTTCAAGATTGTCTTAAACAGACATTTCAACAATTTCACATCAACTTTTTCCCCCAACTCTTTTCGAAACAGGAAATTCGCTGAAACTGACTCTTCCCCATGAAGAGTTTCAGCATTGACGAATCAGTATTTTCTGATGGGAAAATGTTTTGTCAAAAAAATTCCTGACCGGCTCTGCTGAGGGGCTATTTTGCTCTGGTGTGTAGTCTTGTCTCCTGAACTGCAGGGCTCTTTCTTCTTATCCGTGCCCCAAGAGGTGTCATAGGGCATTGCCTATACTTCAGTCTGGGGTGTGATTCCCAGCTCAAGGAGACAGACCTGCGCGAGCTCTGATGGAGCTAGCATGCTAAAAATAGACTGTAGCCACAGCAGGAGGGGCTAGCCGCACTGAGTACATCCCTGTAGTTGCAGATGGGATCGTACTTGGGGAGGCTAGAACCTCCCGCTGCTTCTGCTGCTGCAGTTACCCTTTATTTTTAGCATGTTGTCTCAATCAGAGCTAGCGCGGGTATGTCTCCTTGAGCTGCGGATCACACACCCAGCTTGAAGTATAGGCTTAAGCTAAGTGGGTAACATGGATAGTCCATGGGTGTAGTTTGGGGAGGGGGGCAGGTGGGCATTGTCCCCAAACTGCAAGCCTCCAGCAGGCATGGAATTTGCCCCCGCCCTCCCGCATGCAGCCCCATTGGTCTGACTGCAGCTGCCCCTCCAAATACAGAAGTCAAACTACGCCTGTGAGGTAGTCAGACCTTCTACTGACTGTAAGGGGAGGAAATATTGGGTTCTGACCCTCTCAAGCTGCCCACTCAGAATAGAAGATGCTTGACCCATCTTGCGGGAACAATTGACTGCCTAGAGCCTGCGTTTTCCAGTGGTTATGCCAATGTGAGCCCATTAGCCCTCTGGGACGGCTGAGATCATTTGGACCTCAGAGCTCCACCCTCTTGCACAGTTTTCTGTAATGGTGAGCAGAGAGGGGCATGCTAGGAGATGAATGCACTAGCGTTGCCATTCTGGGGACCTGGAATCTTATCTATCTTACGGCTTGTCTACTTGGGGGATTTCATCTGCAGCTTTTTGATGCGCGTCAGTTCACGCGCAATATGCAAGCAGCGTACACACGGCACAATGTGCCCTCTATCGATGCATGTCATTGTGTACCTATGGAGGCGGTTTGCTGCAGACTCAGGGTGTGGTTTTCTCGGAGGCTGTCCCATGGTGCTTTGCTTCACTGCTGAGCAGTGTGCATTCTGGGATTTTTCTCACTGTGAATAGTGGGATGCAGCGTAGCAGCCAGATGAATTCACATTTAAAAAAAATCCCGTGATTCATCTGTCTCCACCCCGTACTTTCTTTCTGGGGGGGCTAGCGCCATTTTTGTAGTCCTGCCAGCCAGCGTGGGCCCAACAATTCTCCATGCCACTATGCTGGCAACCTTGAATATGCAGTGGCCACTTGAGGGGTATTTCAGCATTCAAAGCTGGATGAATTTGGCTTTGGACTTGGCCCACTGAACCAGCGACCAGTTTATATCGCAGTAGCAGCTCCTCCTGCAGCAGGACGGTTTTCAGTGCTGGTGGAACCGGGGCAAGAATGAAGAAACCGAAGAAGACACCAAGCAAGTGATAGTACTGGACTGATTCCTGGAGCAGCCTCACAGCATGCAGCGACGCTTTTGGGCGTGGGATTGGTGGGGGAAGTTTGTTCTGAGCTAACAGGAAGTTGCGAGAGAATTTCAGGATGGAGAAGGCAAACTTCTTTTTTGAGATATGTGCTGAACTAACCCCGGGAGCTGCAGTAGCAGCATGCCAACATGCGGTGCCCCGTACCCATGGAGAAGTGGGTCACCCCCGGCATCTGGAAGCTGGCCACCCCCAAATGCAACCGATCCATAGCGCACCAGTAGGGTGCAGGGAGATTGACCATTGGGGTTATGGTCATGCAGGTGTGGGAAGCCGTGGAAGAGAGGTTGTAGCACCGGGTTCTGAAGCTTGGTAATGGTCAGGATTTTGCTGATGGCTCTGTGCACGTAGGTTCCCAAACTGTATTGGGGCAACTGATGGGACCCAGATGCCTATTATTTGCTCTACCCCCACTCAGGGTTCAGAATTCATAAACGCAAAGGGGTATTCCTCCGTGGTGCTCTGCAGGCTGGTTGCCCCACTGTGGTAGATTTGTGGACATAAACGCAGGGTGTTCTGCAAGGGATCACAACGCGAGGAGATTTTGGAACGCCGCTTAATTGATCTTAATGGAGAAAGGGCTGGTTGCCCCCAGGAACACGACAGACATTAACGGCGTGGACATTTCCTCCAGTTCATCCTCTGCTTCCCTGGCTAATGAAGCCGTTTGCAGGCTGCTTGGACAGAAGGAAAGAGCTGTTTCACTCCAGTCTCAGGGAATGGCAGCAGAGTGTGCGTTTGGCTGTTCGAAAGGAAGATGGTGCTGTTGGTGGACTAGTTTGGAAACACCATTAAAAACAAACATTTTGAAGTGTATAGCAACACATTGTATTCTGCAGTAGCCAGTAGGTGTACAATACAAAATACAAGCAGCCGGGGCAATGTTGTCAGCTTGCTCCTCTTCTGCGTCTCAGGCCCAAAGTCGTGCAGCTGTACATCTAGCTGTTAACCTGGGGGAAGGGAGAGTTGGAAGTTTTTTGAGCAGTTCAGGGTTTATGAGTCGTGGGAATGTAACGCTGTGGCAGTCCCTATTGTATCTTGTGTCTTTGCCTGCCTGGTGGTGTAGAACCTTATGAATTAGTGCAAACTGAAGGACTTTCTGTGGAAAAGAAACAGTCAGCACCTTATGAAAAATGTTTTCATGATTAAACAATCTATATGTAACAAAGAGAAATGAACCTTGAACTGAAATGATAATAAACCAATGGCTTTTAATTATTAAATGACACATTAAAAAGCAGTCTATTCTGTAGCGACAAGGAACCATTTCATTAAACCAGCCACAAAACAGAGCAGCAAGAACGGGGCACAATGCAAGGGGTGGCATGGGGTCTTAAAGCCACAGATGAGTTTATCCCTTGGCTCGGCTTCTTCTGGTTCACGGGCCTTCTGGAGTGGAGTGCCAAGGCTTGACGTTACCAGGGGCGATAGAGGGCTCAGAAGAGCTGGGGTCCCAGTTGCCACGGTTCTGAGTGCCCTGGGCTACGGTCTGTGAAGGGAACGGCCTCTCTGGGAATACAATTTGGTGGCATGGTGGGATGAGTTCTTGTTGTTGCCAGTGGCCTGTATTGCCCAGGGGCTGCATAATGTGACTGGGGTGCCGGTTTGCAGGACTTTACTGCCTGCTGCCCAAATAGTAATCCATGTGACAACTGGGCATTTTAGCTTTGTATCACTTCCAGAAGTTGCCTCTCCATTTCCCTTGGTCTTTCTATACAGTCTTTGGCCATGACGATGCTTTCCCTGGCAACTGCCACACTCTCCTTCGCCACTGCAGTGATCTCCTTGGAGATGTCCTTGTCTGCTTCCCTCTCCATCCTCAGATACTGCCCTCACCTCTCTGCTGTGTCCAGCAGTTTGGGGGCTTTGCAGTAATGTCCGTGAACTTTTCATTAGGAGTTTCCCCTCCCCTGATGTTGGCCAGACACTCAGCCATTGATGGTCCCTGTCCTGGGGGGCTTGGCCAGGGCAGGTGCCGGGGATGTGGGAGTAGGAAATAAATCACAAGTGGTTATTGTTTGTATTCTAGAGAGGCTGTGACAGTGTTTGTATCTATTTCTGGCTTTACCCCACTGCGATTCTTCTCCGAGGCTCCCCCAAGCCTGAGATAGTAAATGATGTGTGCATTGGGATTTTTGTCTGTTCGGTTTTGCCATTGTGTCTTGGTGGCTGGGGAAGGGGGATTTATTGGGGTTGCAGACGGGAATTATGTTCCCTGAGGTTTTGCCTCAGAGGTGCTTATGTGGCATCAGAGGGATTAGTGGGGTGAACATGGGGGCAAGCTGGATACCTCCCTTTTAGACTGTGCTGACTCTGGATGACTTGCTCAGGCAGGTGACTGGTGCTGCATCTACACTGCCTCTCTGTTGACCCATCAACATTGAATTAAGTGCTATGCCTCTTGCAGATGTGGAGTACAGAAGTCAATGTTACAGGCGACTTAGGTTGGTGGAAGGGACCTGGTAGTGTAGACGCATATATTATTAGGTCAACTTAGGTCGACTTCTGCCGACCTAAGTTTTGTAGCATAGACCAGGCCTAAAAGGCAGAGAATGGCTTTATTTAAGAAGATGAAGGGCCAACCAATGAGAGATGCTCCTGATGGTCCCGAGATGGTCCCCTGGAAGTGCTGCAGGAGTGAACAGGAGTCGGGAGTTATCTTAGGGAATGGCTGTGCCGCCAATCCTCATAATGTCTAGACAAAAACTGAGAATTTTTCCAGCCGAAGATTTTACTTTATTGCCCCTGCAGATTGGGTGAAAGGGCAGAGGAAAATAGATAGGCTTTCACAACGATTGCCTGAAGCATTCACTGTTCCCGATCTTTCTGTATGTAAGCCTGTGAAAAGCCGTGAAAAGCCATGAAAAGCTTTTCTATCCCCACAGCAAAGCTGTTTCATTGTAAGAATGCACGTTACAGGGCATTTCTACCTCAGTGGCAAGCTGTACTCTCTGTAGCTTTACAGGCATGCAATGCTCATGTCTACCTCACGTAAAAGCTTCTTTTGCTGTAACCACAGTCTCCTGTCACATAAAGGGGTGTTTCCATTATAGAATCATAGGACTGGAAGGGACCTTGAGAGATCATCTAGTCCAGTCCCCTGCACTCACGGCAGGACTATTATCTAGACCATCCCTGACGGGTGTTTGTCTAAGCTGCTCTTAAAAATCTCCAGTGATGGAGATTCCACAACCTCCCATGATGGAGATTCCACAGCCTCCCTAGGCATAGGCATTAGGCAAATCTGCCACAGGTGGCAATGAAGTAGAGGCTGCAGCTGTGCCATGTTGCCAGCCACCATTGTGAACTGGCAAACAGGGTGTGAGCGGGAGGGCAGGTGTTTGCCGGGCAGGACAACTGAGGGAAGGAGAAAAGAAAATAGGTATGGGCAAGTGCCCCCTAAAATGTGGGTCTGAAAACGGTCAATAGTTGGGGCTTTAGCATGAGATGGAGGCTGATAGCCTGGCCAGCAGAGCCGCCATTTTGGAAAGGGGAGCCAGGGGTCCGAACAGAAAATGTGGATCGATGGAGGGAGGCGGGGACCTCAGCTTCAGAAAGGCTTCTCACTCACAACCGCCTATGAGGGCGGTGGCCATGGGGCGCCTGCAACAGAAGCTAGTATGGTAGGATGGCATCATTATAATACATTAACATTTAAATATTTTGTTATTTTAAAAAATTATAATAATAAAAACGTACATGCTGAGGTTCCCTCCGTAGGATCAGCCTCCTCCGTTCCAGTCTGGGCTGTGCTGCCTGGGAATTGGGGTTGATTGCTGCAAGGCAGAAATGGGGGTTGTCTTCTACATGGCTGGCATCAAGGTGTAGTTGGTCCTGAAGAGATCCTGGCTTTCCCGGGAGATCTCTTCATTGGCCTCCTTGAGCTCTTCCTCCGATGAGTTTTGCTGGTTATCCTTGGAGGAGACAGGTGATGTTAGTGGGCAGGAGCCTGGGTTGGGTGGTCATGTAATTATGCAAAGTCCTGTCCAGCGCCTCAAAAAATGGACCAGTTACATGTTTCCCGCTGGACCTTTTCCTGTCATCTCTTGTTTTAATGTATGTTCTCCTGAGCGGTTTGCTCTTCACCTAGCGCGGTTTGGCATTCCGGTCAGAGCCCCTCGCAGTCATCTGCCCAGCAATGTCCACAAAAAAGGTCTTTATTGCAGTGGCTGGCATGAGCACTTCCAGCATAGGTGCTTCTCCCCAGCTGCCGATGGGATCCAGCACCTCGGCATGGCTCCAGGCGGCCGTTCGAGGCGTGCTATAGGGCTTCTTGGGTATTATCACAGCTGTTGTAGTTTATTTGAATCCAGGAGCTAATGGACAAAATGTAGCGTCTGTGACAAAGTTCCTTTGCTCTGCCTTGGTGGGTCTTGCGCTTATTGGCGGATTTGCTCGCCTTGGAGCTTCATGGCAGCCCTCAGCTTGGCCGTTTTTCTTAACCCACAGTCCAGGTCGACGACTCCTGTGTCTGACCAGGAGTTGGGAGGATTTGGGGGGAACCCGGGCCCACTCTCTACTCCGGGTTCCAGCCCAGGGCCCTGTGGAATGCAGCTGTCTAGAGCGCCTCCTGGAACAGCTGTGCAACAGCTACAACTCCCTGGGCTACTTCCCCATGGCCTCCTCCCAACACCTTCTTTATCCTCACCATAGGACCTTCCTCCTGATGTCTGATAATACTTGTACACCTCAGTCCTCCAGCAGTCCGCGTTCTCACTCTCAGCTCCTAGCGCCTCTTGCTCCCGGCTCCTCACATGCACATCACAAACTGAAGTGAGCTCCTTTTTAAAACCCAGGTGCCCTGATTAGCCTGCCTTAATTGATTCTAGCAGCTTCTTGATTGGCTGCAGGTGTTCTAATCAGCCGGTCTTAATTGTCTCCAGTTTCCTGATTGTTCTGGAACCTTCTCTGTTACCTTACCCAGGGAAAAGGGACCTACTTAGCCTGGGGTTAATATTATCTGCCTTCTATTACTCTCCTATAGCCATCTGGCCCGACCCTGTCACACATCATACATATCGGGGAGGGGACATCCGGTCAACTTGACCCCCGAGCAGGGGAGATCAGTAAAGGTCATGCACAAAGCAGTGTGGGGTAGCTGTTGGGAGACTGCCAAAATAGTTTGCAGTGGCATTGCAGGCACAAAAATGATAGAGTGGACTAACTCGATTTTAACTTGACTTAATCCGGTTTAAACTCCCCAAGTGGACAAGCCCTTAGGCTACCAGTGACATGAGTTTGGGGGATTCAGCTTCACGCCCCTGCACATATTTGTCCCCCTCATAAAACAAGTCTGTGTGTAAGAAAAGGTGAAGGAAGAACAGGGTGAAGCATAGGAGGGAATGCAGGTCAGGAAACACGTGTGTTGGCAGAGCTGCAGTGTGTGGGGGGGCTGTGAGGATAGGGGGCAAGGGCGGAGTAGCAGGGAGGCAATGGGGGGCAACAGTAGAGCTGGGGGGAAGGAGTTTAGGACCGGAATATCAGGGGGTGCTGCAAAGCTCTTGGAGAGTCCATGGATACAATAGCCAAGGGGATGGCAGGTCAGGAGTGAGGTGCATCATTCAGGCTGCCTGCGGCAAGCTCACCCAACACTTGTTCACACTGTGTTCACAGCGGGTCTGTTACCTGCCCCTTGTGCACTCAGAGGACTGAGTTTCTTGTAGATCAGCGAGGCCTCTTCTCTCTCTTCCTGCAGATAGAGCACATGCACTGGCCCGGGGCGGCCCACCGGCTCCCCAGCTCCATCTGCAGCCAGCCGTGCAAGCCGGGCGAGAGGAAGAAGCTGGTGAAGGGCATCCCGTGCTGCTGGCACTGCGAGCGCTGCGACGGCTACCAGTACCAGCTGGATGAGTTCCACTGCAAGATGTGCCGCTTTAACGAGCGCCCCGACGAGAACCACACCAGCTGCGTCCCCATCCCCATCGTCAAGCTGGAGTGGAGCTCGCCCTGGGCCGTGGTGCCCGTTTTCATCGCCCTCATGGGCATCATCGCCACCCTCTTTGTGGTGGTGACGTTCGTGCGCTACAACGACACGCCCATCGTCAAGGCCTCGGGGCGGGAGCTCAGCTACGTGCTGCTGACAGGCATCTTCCTCTGCTACGCCACCACCTTCCTGATGATCGCCGAGCCCAGCATGGGCACCTGCTCGCTGCGGCGTATCTTCCTGGGGCTGGGCATGAGCATCAGCTACGCGGCCCTGCTCACCAAGACCAACCGCATCTACCGCATCTTTGAGCAGGGCAAGAAGTCGGTCAGCGCCCCGCGCTTCATCAGCCCCGCCTCCCAGCTGGTCATCACCTTCAGCCTCATCTCCCTGCAGCTGATGGGCGTCTGCGTCTGGTTCATCGTGGACCCTTCTCACTCCATCATTGACTTTGAGGACCAGCGGACTACGGACCCCCTCTTTGCCCGGGGTATCCTCAAATGTGACATTTCCGACCTGTCCCTCATCTGTTTGCTGGGGTACAGCATGCTCCTCATGGTGACGTGCACTGTGTACGCCATTAAGACCCGCGGGGTTCCGGAGACCTTTAATGAAGCCAAACCCATCGGGTTCACCATGTACACGACCTGCATCGTCTGGTTAGCCTTCATCCCCATATTTTTTGGGACGTCACAGTCGGCGGAAAAGGTAAGAGGGACGGGCAGGTTGGGGGGAGCCTGTGGGTTTGGTTCATGCCCCATCTCCCCCACTTTGCTGGAAGGTAACGGGATAAGAACGCAAGGTGCGGGGAGCAACATGTCCAGAGTGAAGGGTGATGGTTTCCCCCTGTGAGTCTTCTGGATCTCAGTGGGTAAGGGAGCTTCCCTTCCCTTTCACAGACTAGAGTGAACTCACTGCCTTTGCTGGTTCTCCCTCTTGCTCTGTCTTCCTTTCCTCCTGCCCCCTTCTGTCTTTCACACCATCTTTCTTGTGCTCTTATTTCACTTTTCCCCCTTTTCCTTCTCCCTGTGTGTGTCTCTTTATTACTTTCTCTTCCCCAATATTTCTTATTCTCTCTCTCTTTCTGCACTCCTCCCCATCTCCTCCCTGTCAGACAAGGCTGTGTTGAAAGGCAGGCAGTGTGGGTCCTACTGGGCTGTGCTGGCTGAAGTTGTCACACACAGGACTGTGGCCCAGGATGAAGGGAGTCTGGCAGAGGCAGAGCCTGGGCGAGTGAGATAGCCGTGCATGGTTCTCCCTGGCACCTGAAGATTCCTGCTCCCACAGTCGATGGGTATCACAACCCTCTCCCCAGTCTGAGCATCGCAGCACATCTGGAGTCTGGCTGCTATTGGCACCATTCCTGCATGTGCAGACCAAGTGGGCATGGGTGGGAGATCTCCCTGATGGTTCATGGCTGGGCCCTCACCCCCATAGTTATTGGCAGTGCCCTTAATATACCCCATAGCCCTAACACTGACCAAAGCCGGAAGCAAAGCCCCCCTGTCCTGCTGCTACACGTGTTCTGGCTGCCCACCATTGCCTGAGCCCAACAGTAACCTCATTTCTGGAAACACAGCTAATGGCTGGTGGTTCTGCTGGGAATCCTGGGGAGATTCCCAACCTGCGGTAGGTAAATACCATCCTGTTTGGCTGGTATTTCTGTGCTTAAGCTCAGCCCGGAGGTGAGCTATGTCCTCCTAACACCAAGCATGGGGCATTGGAAACATGCCACCTGCCATGTCCAAAGGGTCTCGTAACCCTCTGGCACAAGGGCAAATAGCCACCCAGAAGTCAGGTCTCAACCCAGCGTCTAAAGGCCAAGTTTCCACATTCAGGTAGCCACCCTTGTGACTGGCAGCCTCAACAGACAGGTCAAGGAATGGATGGGCCCACAGACCCTGGTCTCCCCTTACTCTCTTCAAACGGGAGATGAGAATGAGACCCTTAGCTCCTCTTCCCTGCTCTCTAACTGGAGTGACTTGTTTGTGTTCTGGGGGTGCCTAGCCCCATTGTGCCAGGTGCTGTACATACCCCCAGGGCAGGGACTGTCTCTCCGTGAAAGCTGACAAGCTAAATGGACAAGACAGACCAAAGAAGGACCGTTCTCCTGGTTGTACAGATGGGGAACTGAGGCAGCGAGAGATTTAGGGTGCATCTACACCGGGAGCTGGAGGTGTCCCTTCCGTCTTGAGGAGACACACACGCTCTCGCTCTGAGGGAGCTGCTGTCCTAGAAACAGGAGCAGGAGGGGTGAGCTACCCCAAATACACGCTACCCTCTTGGATGATACCCCACTTGGGGTGGCTAGCCCCTCCTGCTGCTCACCCCACCGTGGCTACCCCTCTATTTTTAGCAGGCTAGCTCGATCAGAGCTAGCGCGTCTCCTCAGGCTGGGATTGACGTCTCCAGCTGGAAGCAGAGCCATACCCTAAGCGACTTGACCGAGGTCATGCCAGGAGACAGTGGCATGGCTGGGAGTAGAACCTGGATCTACCTCCTCTCTGCCTTGTCCTGTTCTGCTTCCATTCATCCTCTCTCCTCCCCTCTCCCCACCCCAACTTCCAAGCAATAAGCACCCCCCTGGATAGTTTCAAGGCACAGTGTGTGCCCGGGAAGCTTGCCATGCCACCGCCCACACACTGTGTATAAACAGAGGTCTTCCGAGTTGCCAGTCAGGTGCCTTTGCACAGCAGTAAACTCACTGAAAAATGGAGAAGTTGCGTAACAGTGACACTCTCGGCATTACCAGCCCAAGAGTTCTGGGGAGAGAGACAAAGAAGAAGAGAAAAACAGCCCCTTGACTCTGCCGCTTCTCCCTCGATTACTGGGTTGCTGTGATTTTAATTAACACCTGCGTGTTTTGGCAACACAAGCTCCTGTGACACATTCCTCCACTTGGCTGTGGTGGGGGAGAGAGCTCATCTTGTAGCCGAGAACAGGGCGAGCGGAAAACGTAACCCTCTTGCTCCAGGCACCATCACTCCTGGGCCTTGTCTTCAGTAGCAAATCAGGTAGTGTCAGGCCATGACCCCAAGGAGTCCTGCTGACCAATATGACGTTAAAGGTGACTATGCAGTCAGTGTAAATAGAAGCAAGTTGGGCCGGATCTTCAGCTGTAATACAGACAGACCAGTGTTGGGAATCATATTCTCAAAGGAGCATGGTTAACGAACAATATCGTTGCTTCCGATATTCTGCTCCGTTCATCTTGGGGAGACGATCTAAGCCTGGTTGCTCATCTTTAACTCCAGCACTATGATATACTGCAATAACCAATGGTTATTAACATCATTGAGCAGTACTATGTGTGCTGGGAGGGATATCTAAAAGGAGGCACTGATCAGCATTCGCTATACCCTTCGTGATACTCAAAACCTAGAATTCTTCTCCGTAGTGGAGTGTCACGTTTTCAATAGCTGTGTCATTTGGGTGCCTATTATCCTCTAGCAGTGTCACTGTGTCAGCAGTGTGGGTGAGAAATGCTATCGAAAATGAAAATTGAGATTGAGATTGTAATTATCTGTCTGTCTAGCTATCTAGGTGCCTGTCTGTCTGTCTGCAGAATCTATTGGTGGTGTCTGTATGGCGTCTATCAATGGCATCTGTCTGGCTATTCTAGGTGTCTCACTGTCTATCTATGGTATCTATCTATATGTCTGTCTATCTATCTACCTATTGGTGTGTGTACGTGTAATATAGTATCTGTGTGTCTAAGGTTTCTGTCTATGATGGTGTCTGTCTATCTGGACGTCTGTCTACAGCTTCTATGGATGGTTTCTGCATAGTATCTATCTGTCTATGGCATCTCTGTATTTCTCTATTGATGGTATCAACTTTCTCATCATAAAGTTAGCTCTAAAGAAACCTCCTTTGTAATGAAGTGAGAATGAGCGTCCTGAATTTGATAAAGAAAATATCTGTCAATGGAGATGACCAAATTCCCTCTCCCAGCCAGAAAAGAAGTCCAGTCTCAAAGTTACCACAACTAATGCTCCCTGCCCCAGCTTGTGGTCTGTGGCAATGAACCTCTACGCTGTTGTCCCTCTGAAATCTGTGACCGATGAGCCCTTCCCCACCTCACTTTCTTCCCTCCTGGCTGCCAGCTTGGATTCCCTCTTGCAAGAGTGGAAAGCTTAATCAGGCTTGGTCTTTTCTTCGTGCCTCTTGTACCCGATAGTATCTCAAGGCCCTTCCCAGGGTGGTGAGCTGGAGGTGGTAAGCAGGGTGCGGTAGGTAATAGATTCATTCCTGCTCCTCCATCACATTGCTGTCACACTCACTGATTCTTACCGCAGGGTCCACCTGCTCCACTCCCCTCTCTGTCCTCTGCTCTCCCAGTGCCGTGTGCTCTTCTGAAGATGTTGCACATGCCATGATGTGCTAGGTCCACCCCTGCACGGCAGAGGCTTCTGCAGGCACTTTCTGGGGGTTGCTGGTGGGGGATTGCTGCACCAGAGTGGGCCGGCGGAGGAATCTCCCTTGATCCAGAGCCTGCTCTCAGGGAAGTGCCAGAACGTGCCCTCCTGTCTGCCTCCGCCCCAGCTGTCGTGGTGGGGTAGCACTTGTGCAGGGAGTCACAGTGGCACCTTGTGCTCAGTAGTGGCTCCTTGAAGGCTCGGACATTAGAACCTGTTACACTGCGAGAGCTCCCTGCAGTTCTTTGGAAACCTGCCATGAGCTTTTAAACGGAGATCCTTTTCTCTGATGCATGTGGTTAAACATACCTCCTGGGGAGATGGCACCTGCCAGGGCACCAGAGCGTGCAGATGAACCCAGACCCCGCCATGCAATTTAAAGCTTCCAGCACCAGGGACCAGAGATGAGATTTGCCACCAAGTCCAGCTGCTCTGGTTAAAAGTGGGAAGGCGAATTAAAGAAAATAAATGGGGCCTCGAGCAGCATTTCCATTTTGATGAGCTGGCAGGGGAGATACTAACAAGAAAGTAGGTTTCTTAAGGAATTATTGCAAAACAAAAGCTCCCTTAAAGGTTCCGTAATGTGCTCGGCACACTGTGGGTAATAAAGATGGAAATGATAATGATTGTAGATTATGCGCAAGGTTGCTCACCTCCTCGCTGCTGCTTGTCATGGGATAATTTAGGGCTGCCAAAAGCTGGCTGTCAAGTAGCAATTCAATGCTAAGGCTTGCCTCCCTTTAGGGGGCTCGTACTGTGCCGGGCTCCCCAGCGCTCAAGCTGCTCACAAACTGATTAGAGGCTAGCACTGTGCTGTTCCGAGCTCCCTTTGGAGGCAACACAGTCGCGGCTTCTCGTCAAAGTGTACCCACTCCCTCTGCATCCACTGACCTGTAAGAGAACAGTTCCCTTTGGGCGTGCGCTCCCCTGCTGGGGACGGTCGGCTCTGGGACGCACCTGCTTGGTGTGGATGTCCTACAGCCGCTGTACGCCGAGCTGCCCTAAAGGGCGGGGAGGGGGGCGAAGTTGATATTTCCACCGGAGAGGAAGGAAGACAGAGTGCCTAACTCCCTTAGTTTCTGTTCAACAATCCCAATCAGAAGGTGGTCAAAATTGGCATCTCTTTGACAGTCCCTCTCCCCCCACTTTAATTTCACATCTAAACCCCGGCAGGGGCCGATATTCCCTTCGCTTCTTCAGATAAAGCAATTTCGGATGCTGCACCTGCACTTCCCTGAGCATTTCCAAACGTCCGAGGGGCCTGAGTCGCCTCTCACCTCTGCCCCCAGATCTCCGCTTTCTCCACCGTTACACCCAAACTGGGCCCTGCATCTCTTTGCTCTGCAGCTGGGGGCAGAAGACTCGCATAAATCAGTCTTCTGCATGCTCCTGGACCCGACTGGGCAAAAAATGTGAATGAAGCTTTTTTGCCTGCCCCTCCGAGTCGTGGAGTTCTGTTCAAGTTCGCAGTGATGGCCGGCAAGCTCTTCTCCATGGGAGCTTGTGTTTAAACACAGTTCTTTCCTTCTTATCTTTGCATCTGTCTAACAGCACGTGAACCTGGCACCTGCGCCTCACAGGTCTCTGCTCTGCCCCGCTTGGCTGTGTGATCCTTTGGGTTCACCAGCTACACCCAGCACTCGTACATAGCAGCAGCTGCTCTGCACAGGTGGTATTACACCTGAGCCCTCTGCCCATCTGTCTGTGGATCTAGGCCTCTGCTGTTCTGCCCGCTAAACCAAGGCTTATTGAGAATGCTATTTCAACTTTGGGCCCTCTGTTGCAGGTATAGATGGTGGAACTAGAGTCTACTACTCTCAGAGGAGGAAGCTGAGAGAAATGATAGGAGGACTTGTGGCACCTTAGAGACTAACAAATTTATTTGAGCATAAGCTTTTGTGAGCTACAGCTCACTTCATCGATGCCTTTGAGGTTACAGTGCTGGCCTGGGAGACAGTGGTTCAGTTCTTAGCTCTGCCACGGATTCCCTGTGTGACCTTGGGCACATCACTTAGCATTCATGTGCGCCTGGGGATGATAATCCTTCATGTGTTCTGATTGTAAACTCATTGGGGTAGGGGACCGTCTCTTAGTGGGGGTGTACAAACAGCGCGTTGCCCAGTGGAGCCCTGATCTTAGATGGGGCCTTAAGGTGCTACCACAACATAAATAATATAGCGCCCCCCAGACCTAAGGATGCCCCCTTAAAATGGCTTAATGGTGTGTGGGCAGATGGGTGCGTGCACAGGTACACAAAGTTTTTTTTCTGCCAGTGGCTGAGATTAAACCCTAGACACTTCCTCAAAGCATCTGTGCTCAAGTCCCATCGGAGTTACGTGAGCAAGGCTGGCTCATTGTTTTCTACTGAAGGAGTCAGATGAGATCTCAATTTTATTTCCTCCCTCTCCCCCCCGCCCCTCCGTCTACAACTTTGGATGGAGGTGGTATATTGTTATAACAAGTCCCCAAGCCCTTTCTCAAAGGAGCCTCTTATCCCTGCAGATCCCGGCGGATTACAGAAATAGCAATAACAGAGGATCTAAAGAATGAGACAATTTCCTGTTCCGATAAGGCAGAAGCCGAAGAGCAGAGTCATTGTAAATTTCTGTTTATCACATTTGCTTTCACAGACGGAGAGAAGAGGATAAAACGTGGCCACTTGTTTGTTTAGCAAGGGCTTTTGGTGAAATGAATCATGAAAGGGACTCTCGAGTGGCTTGTCCATATCACCAGAGCCCCAAGATTGAATGTCTGGGGGATGGGTGTGGAGGGGTAATGATACAAAGGATTTGGTGGATGGGTATCAATTTAAAAGCAACCAGTGGAAATTTAACTATTTGTTCCACTTATTAGCGCCCCTTGCTCAACCTCCTACCATGCCTGTGTCCCCATTGGACCTCCCACATGTTGCACCCATTTACACTAGGTCTGAGGCCATCTGACTACTCTGCAGTTTTTTAAAGTGAATTGAGGCAGCGGATCAGCAGCACCAGAGATAGGCGCTGTGCAGTTGGCCAGGCAATGGGAGCTATGGAAGCTGATCCGATGGCTAGAAGCAGAAGCTAGGCAAATTCAGACTAAGATAAGGTGGAATTTTTTAGCAGGGAGGGCAATTAGCCATTGGCACAACTTACCAGGGGTTGTGGTGAATTCGCCATCGCTGAAAGTTTTTAAAATCCAGATGGGAGGTTTTTCCTAAAAGACTATTTTTGTATAAACGCTGCTATTGGGCCTGAAGCAAGAATTAATTCAGGGAAGTGATGAGACTTGTGTTCTGCAGGCGGTCAGACACAATGCTTCCTTCTAGCCTTAAAATCTATGACTCCGTGACCAAGAGGAGTGCAGGGGGATTATGCAGTCACTTAGGTTTGGATCTAGATTCCATTGGAGCCAATGGAAAGACTCCTATTGAAGTCAGTGGCTTTAGCTCAAGCCCTCCAGAGGCTGGTGTTCATGGCTTGGAGGCAACATCGTTTTTGTTGCTGTTTGTTTCTAAAGTTCTTTGTGTGTCAAGGTTTAGGAGGCTTATAGCTTCCAGCCCTCTGAAAAAGGATGGTTTGCGGAAGGGGGGAGATGGTACGGCAGATGGGGTTGCGAAGGGGAGTGCAACTTGGAGAAAGGCCCGGGGGCCAGCAGAATGGGATGGGGCAGCAACCAGACAGGGGCTTGGACTGAGTGAAGAGAGCAACCAGACAGGGGCTTGGACTGAGTGAAGAGAGCACAGGGGAGGGAGGGGAAGGAGAATAGGGCTGAGCTGATGCCAGGCAAAAATAGAGGACATGGCTGTTTGAGTGTTCCCAGTGGCTGGGTTGCTGTGTGGCCTCTTGGTACCATTCCTGCTTAACTGGCTTGGCTACCCCCTTCCCGGGCTTTGGCCCAGGAGCAGTGGCCAGAAGAAAGGGGCATGGCTGGGGTGCCTTTGTGATCCAATGATCCCTGGC
Organism: Eretmochelys imbricata; assembly: GCF_965152235.1. Lineage (NCBI taxonomy): Eukaryota > Metazoa > Chordata > Testudines > Cheloniidae > Eretmochelys > Eretmochelys imbricata. The sequence goes on along the minus strand of NC_135592.1, from coordinate 10,354,366 downwards.
TGCATTAATGACCCTTGGGAGGGCCTGATGTAATAGAGTATCCCTGAGGCTGCGCTAAACTACATCATGGTCTGTGATGGGATCAGAGAATCCACACAAAGCTTCTTTGCTCTCCCGCCCTTATTGGGTGCAGCCAGAACTTTTTGGATACATAGAGGATGATGTAGGCAGGCACATCAAAAGATCTCAGGCCACTAGGTGAGATGGCTCTGAACCACACTGTCCCCACACAAATATATGGGTGGTAGATATAGCTGGGGTGCTGTTTCCAGCTCTCCCATGGGCTCTCTCTGTGGCCTGGGGCACTTAACCCAAGGGTAGCTAGTTTCTCCACCTGACCTAACTTTGCAGAATAACGTGAGATTCTTGGATAGAAAGTGCGACTGGTGAGTAAGTGCAAACCAGCCTTATTTGAGGCTTCTCCGTTGCTTAGCAGCATCGTTTACATCTTCACAGAGCTTCATATGATTGGCTCAGTGCCCTTCCTGCCGTCAGGGCATGGCTCTCCCGCGCTCAGCACAGTACTCTGGGGTGGGGGAGAAAGGAGTAACAAGACACTTTCAAAGCGCTTCACAACCTTTAATTAATCCAGTTTCATGCTCCCCTTGAGAGGTAGGTCAGCATCTTATCCCCATTGTATAGGTGGGGAAACTGAGGTGCAGAGCCAGGCTGCAGAGTTGGGAACAGAACCCAGGTCTCCTGCTCTAACCACTAGACACGTTGCTTCTCTAGAGCAATGGTTCTCCACTTTTTCCATACAGGGACACACCATCTAGCCAGGGTCATGCTCCATTTAAAAATGTGGGAGGGGCATGGTGGTCATGACCCCCGGGCACCAGTTCAGGCTGTTGGGTTGAGAACCCCTGCTCTTGGTAAGTCGCTCAGAGGCTTTGCAGCCTTGGTGTCCTCCTGGGTTCAGGGCTGCTCTTGGATCCCCTTGGACTGGCCTGTAATGTGATTGTTTCATCCGTGGCTCATCCGCAGGCTGTGACTTGGCTGACCTCACTGCAGTGTTCCAGTCCTTTGAAAGGCCCAGGCTGGATCAACTCAATGCGCAGTCTTCCAGGTTGTGCTTGAAAAGAGCCCAGGACAGCTGGCTCAATGCAGCAACCGCAACAGCCCATCTCCATGGGCTGAGTCACTTTGAGCACAAGACACCGGCACCCTGATCTCTGCACTGGCTGCCAATTTGCTTCAAAGGGGGCCGGTCATGATCTAGAAGGCCCTATGCCAGAGAGGGGTCTGAGTTCTTTGAGTGTGTCGTCCAAACAGTGGATAAGGGAGAATTGGAAGATATAACTTTTTAAAAGCCTTAGACAAAGTTCCTCCCAAGAGGCTATTAAGGAAGCAAAGTACTGTCGGAGATCAGAAACAGGCTAAGAGACAGGGAACAAAGGATAGCAATCAGTGGTCAATTTCCAGTGTGGCAGAAGGTTACCAGCAAGGTGCCTCAAGGTTCCATGCTAGGTCCAGTGTTGTTAAATATATTTATCACTGATCTGGAAAAGGAGGCAAACAGGAAGAGGAGACAAAGTTACTGATGTTGATCAAGGCTAGAGAGGACTGTGGGGACTCTTACAAAGCTAGGTGAACGGCTAGCAGGCTAGTAGATGAAATCCAGAGGAGACAAATGCAAGGTGATGTGTGCTAGAGGGAATATTTGAACTAGTCCTGCACTTGGCTGAGTCTTAAATGCAACTGTAACCACTCAGGAAAAAGACCAGGGCATTGTTGTGGCCAGCACAATGACAACCTCTGCTCAAGGCACAGTGGTTCTCAAAAAAGCAAACAGAATGTTAGGAGATGTATGGCGTAGGAGACAAAATAATACTGACAATCCCATAATTGCATGCACTCTCCTTGAGCAGCATGTCCCGTCTTGGCCACCCCAAGTCAACAGAGAAAAAGGTCAGTGGAGCTACACTGATTTATACGAGTTGAGGATTTGGCCTAAGGATTCTTAATGCAAATGTATTTGACCAGTGGGATGCAAACAGTGTTCCAAGAACATAAGGGATTCTTTAGTTAGAGCTTTAAAACCCTTTCATCTGGGTCGGCTAAGGAGATATTAGCAATACTGGGCCAAATGAATCCCTGAGCTCAATGGGAAGCACAAATTTGGTCCCAGTGGGCAAAATTTGCTCTCCGTTACACTGCTATAAATCTATTGAGTCTGCTCTTGCTTTCGCTGGTGTAAGCGAAATTGGAGTGGATGGAGTTACACTGGTGTGAGAGGAGAATCAGGCCCCTTGACTTTAAGGGAATGAGTCTGGATTTGCAGTGAGGTAAGTGTGAGCAGAAAGTGGCCCATAGAGTCAGACCAGCAGCTAACGTACGTTGATTGATACCAGCTGGGGATCAGGGCCCAGGGCTACAACGGAATTAAATCAGTTTAAACTAGCTGGGGGGAATCAATCTGACCCTTTCCCTGCAATGGAGCTACATCCATTTACAGCAGGTGGGGATATGGCCCATGACATCTGTCTTGACAGCGTCCCTTTAAGGCTGCCAGCCTGGTTCAACTGCCCAGCTCCTGGCTGGCAGTGAAATCATTAAGCCGTTGTTTCCCCTGGAGTCCCTCATGGTTAGTGAATCCAAATAACTTTTTGTTTTCCCCTTCCCGTGCCTGTTGTATTAATTGCTGCTAACAGCCCAACATGGGCCTGACACGCAGAGATAATGCTCCAGTCATCTCAACATGGGTCCCCTTTTGTACATGACACACGTAGCAATCTGTACTAACCCTTTTTTTTGGTTGTTGTTTGCGGTGTGTGTGCCTCTGTGGGGCCATTCAGAGGGTGTTGGATTATATGCATTACCAGAGCTCAGGGGGATTCATCAGTCGCTGGGAAAGTCTTTCAGAGCGTCTGGAAATCAGTCACACTCCTTGTTACTTTGAGTGCAGGGCTTAGGTCTTGTATAGTGTCTCACTTCCTGCTCCAGCCTGTGTGCTGGCCTTGATCTGTTTTTTCTTCCTTAGCTAACATACTTTGCTGCCTTAGCCAGGCCTGTCCTTTAGTGCATTGAGCTGACCCCAAGCCAGTTCAAATTAATTGGAGTCTTTCCATTTGCCTCACTGGACTTGGGATCCAGCGTGTACTGCTGAGTTAAATATGTGGAACATCTTTCCGCACCTATCTGGTTCCAACCTGCCTGCCTTTCTGGGTGCTTGATGATTTGAAGCCAGGTTCTTACCTCACTTAAACTGATGTACATCCAGGGTGACTTGATAACCTCTGGCTCAAAACCTGGGTAACTCAGAGCAGAAAGTTTGGTCCATGAACTGTGTTTTGGGCCACAAACAGAATGGGTCTGCTCGGTCTCCATCTAATCCCCAGTGGACATTAGTTTGCAAAAACCAGCGTACTGTTCAAAGACATGGCAGGCAGGCTCTGCTCAGGATTAGGCGCGTAGGGGAGCTATTTGTCGACGGTGAGGTGCATTGGCAGAACTGTATGTGTTAAAATGAGGGCCAGGATAGCAGGGGATAGTGCTGCTCAGGATTGAGGGGCCTTGATAGAACTGTGTGGGAGCCCAGGACTGTGGTAACAGGGTGCTGCAGACGAAGAATGAGATGCACCAAAAGAACTGGTTGTGGGAAGCTTGCACTTAGGCTGCCTGAGTGATTCTAACCTCCAGTGCCATCCACTGCACTTAACACCCAAGAGCCTAAAAAGAGAAACTGAGGCACAAAGAGACTGGGGAAATGACTTGCCCATAATCACACAGCCTGTCAGTGGCAGAAATGGGAATAGAACCCAGGAGTCCTGACTCCTAGAGCCCTACAACCGTCCCAGACAGGCTAAGGGTGGGATTCGCAAAGGTATTTAGGCACCTAACTCCCATTAATTGAGTTAGGTGCCTAAATACCTTTGCGAGTCACACCCTGAGTTGCCATAGGTTTCACAGGAAATCTATGGCAGGGCAGAGAACTGCAATTGGGTCTCCTGAGTCCAGGGTAGTTCCCTAATCCATGGGCCATCAGCCAGGACTGCACTGTCTAAATGCTGTCAATCCTCACGCCTATTGCTGGTGCTAAAATCCACACGAGAAATGTATAAAGCAGACAGAACACCATGCCACAGCTGAGCCAGAGGATGAAGTTCGGAAACTGTCTTGAGCCTCGTTTGAATCGTTGTTAGCAACTGGAGTTCACAGCCGGGAACAAATTGGGAGCTGGCCTGAAATCCAGAACTTGTGGTCAGGGGCGGGGAGATGCAAGTGGAAGATGATGCCAAAGAGGGGGCTGAGCAGGGAGGAGGGACATGTAACCGGGAGTTGCCTGGCCCTGCCCCCTGGCTGCGATAGGGTGAGACGTGGGTGCTCCCCCTCTTGACGCTGTCTGATTGACACATCTCCAGCTTGCGAGGTGCCTGCCAAGCCCTTTCCATAGAAAAATGGATTATTCTACAGTCAGATTAATGGGCTTTCATTTTGCAAAACATCTGTCACCGTTAGTTCTGGACAGTGAGCGTGAAATTAGTTTTGACTGCAGAAAGGCTACGTCAGTGTGTAATATGTGACTAACATTCCAACGGCTCAGGGAGCGAGCTAGTGAATGAGCATTACGTGTTGAAAGAAGACAGGGCCGCATCTGTATGCACAGGAGAAGGGAGTGTGTGGGTGCTGGAGGGGCCTGCATGTGTTTTTATAGTCAGGTTTCCATACCATGCCCTTCGCAGGGGTACCTGAGCCCCCGTCTGTTGCCAGTGGTACGCACATACGTAGGTTTGAGTCTTGTTCCAAGAGGGGATGTGTGTAGTAGAGGGTGTGGGCGTCTCTCTGCTTCTCTCACAAGTGATTCTAGGGCTTTCTAAACTTTGTGTTTGCCGCTGGTGTGTTGACAAGTTTGCTTGCCATGTCCGTACCGACACTGTACAGGGAGGGCTGTCGGTGGTTTCTGCCCAGCTATGCGTCACGCTACTAGAATGCATCTGACAACCACAAAGTGGCTGAGAGAAGTGGGGAAGTTCCAGGATCAGAAGCCTCATTTTTCAGATGAGGGACACGGAGGTACAGCGAGTGGAAGTGGCTTGCCTGCAATCACACAGCCTGTCAGTGGCGGAAATGGGAATAGAACCCTGGAGTCCTGACGCCCAGAGCCCTGCAGTAGCTACCCGACCAGGCCTTCACCAGTAGCGTGCAAAGCAATACGTTGTTTTCCTACATGCTGGACCCTGAGATGAGGCCAGATAGAGTCACAGAGTTTAAGGTCAGAAGGGGCCACCAGATCATCCAGTCTGATGTCATGTAAATCACAGGCAAGCAAGATCCCTCAGCACCTGCACCTTAAACCCAACAACGGAAACTAGACCAACCAATGACAGCCCCCAGGAGACTCGACTGTTCTGTGCCACAGGCAGAGAAGAGGAGGGACTGAGGGGCACCAGTGCCTGAGGCCCCCGCAATGGCAGACAAATGATGTTCTTCTGTGTTTCGATGCACACATTAAATATCTGTACCTATCTGTCTTGTCCCACCCAAACTATCCCATAATGATTTCAGTCCTGACTTCCATTCGATGCTCAAGTATCCCCCCTCCCCTCTTGGTTTCCTTCTCATAGCTGACCTCCTTACCCCTATCCCCACTCCTCTGAAGTGATGAACCAAGCCCTGGGGATGCTAACCTCTTGATGCAATCACATTCCCAGGGCAATGAAACCATTCACATGCCAGCAACATCCCGCCTCCCCACCTCCTCAGAGTCCACATTGCTGACTCCTGGGGTAAAGTGATGGAGGTACTGATCCCGTCCCAGCACTGCTAATATGCTGATAAACTGGGGCACGACATAACACACCCTCATTCCAGCAAAGTGCTGGAGATGCCCATTTCGAGTGGATGGATTGATCCCATCTCTAGGTTAAACCCAACAGCTCTTTCCCCACCCCACCGCCTTCCAGCAGCTCCAATGAATAACACAACACAGGCATGCGGAGTGGAAGCTGAAATGTCTTGCATCCTGCTCTGGAGAAGAGTTGGAGGGCTCAATTTGGTAAGGGTGCCTTTCACCTCGGCATTGCCACTTCTATGCAAGCTCACCTGCAGTCCTCCCAGAGCATTAAGGCATGTTGGGGTGATCATATGGGTAGGGGGGCAGGAAGCTTACATGGCTGCTTCCTGTATTTTATATGTTTATGCTGAGGTCACTTAAGTTACTCCAGGTTTACACTGGGGCACTTGAGACCTGAGCCTGGCCTTAGCCTGAAGACTAATCTCTGCCCTGTAAGAGGCGATTATGGAAAACAGATCCACCAAAATGCAAGATCCTTACTTTAGACAGCAGAAACCCTTCTCTGTCTCATCCTTTCCCTTTATTCCCCCGTCTGTACACCCCACTTCCTCTGTAGCCCTACGTTCCATCCATCCACCCACCCACCCATCAAAAAAGCCATTTTTAATGCTTGTATCCATCCCATTGTTCGTTTGCTCATTTGATCTTCCATCCCGCCCATTTCTCTCCATTTAGCCTTATTCCAGATCTCCACCTGCTCCATCTGTCCTCATTTCCAACCCCGACTGATTGCTCCATCATCTTTTTATCCACATTCCCCCTCTCCTCTCGGTTGTCTTTGTCCCTAGTTGGATGTTTCTCTACGTAGAGGCAGTTGCAGAGGGAAGGGGGGATTAACGTGTCCGGGAAGGGGTTCGCAGGCCTGAGCGCGTTACCTTGTGTCTTCCAGATGTACATCCAGACCATGACGCTGACCATCTCGGTGAGCCTCAGCGCCTCTGTCTCGCTGGGCATGCTGTACATGCCCAAGGTGTATATCATCCTCTTCCATCCAGAGCAGAACGTCCCCAAGCGCAAACGCAGCCTCAAGGCGGTGGTGACGGCCGCCACCATGTCCAACAAATTCACTCAGAAGGGAGGTTTCCGACCCAACGGAGAAGCCAAATCAGAACTGTGTGAAAATCTTGAAACGCAAGGTAACATCCCCTCACCCGCCCGGCCAACCTTCCCCGCTGTCAAGGAAACTGGGCCAAGGCTCCTTGGTGGTGCATGGGCTGCCGGTGGGTGACTATGGCTGCTCCATTTGACTCCGCGAAAAGGATGAGCTCATTCCTTTGCAAAGCACTTTGTGGGACCCTTGGGCAGAGGGGTCAGCACAGCGACTAGGCGTCACTCCAGCCCTCAGAATGAGAGAAAGTGCTGTGTGGGGTTTGTGTGGCTCTTCGGCACAAGGGGTGAACGTCACCTGGCACAATACTGCATATTAGCCCAGTCCTGCTTCCGTGGAGGTCGAGGGGCATCATGCCATTGGCTTTAATGAGAGGAGATGGGGGCCCTGTACCAGGCAGCTGTGAAATCCAGGTGTCAGGACACTGAGGAGTTCTGATGTCTGGAATTATGGGCCCAGTACAGCTCCCATTGAAAATCCCTGGAAAGATGCCCACTGGCTTCGGGGGGTGGGGGAAGCGGGATCAAGAGATAAAAGAGCCATGCTTTAGTGGATTCCATCATCCCCAGAACCCCAAGGCAACGGCCTCAGTAGCTAGAGATGGAGTGCAAGTTTCAGATCCGGGTCTAAGCGTCCCCAGAAGCCAGGTGCAGGGACTTGATTTGGGCTGCTCTCTAATTATAGCCTCATAACTGAAAATGCCTTGGCTGGTTTTTAATTTGCGAGGGCATATGGATCGGTTTTAATTTTTGAATGTCTTCTCTCACCCCTCCTCCCCCTCCTGCCCTTGGAGCCAGGAGAAGCTGCTTGTTAAGCAGTCAGTCAGTGCCCCTCCCTGCCGCTCTGGTCGAAGAGCCGTCTAGCTGACCTGTCCCGAAGGGCTCTGTCTGGGTTTTCGAAGCTGTGTTTGTATTTCCCATGTTTGCGTACTGGGGCTTCACAGCTTTCACTGACTTTTCTGAAAGCCTTAGGGAGCCCTTTCGGAGCCTGTCTTCACCTAAAACCCACACAGAGACACAAGTAACCTGTGGTGAGCCACTGAGGTTTGGGAGGGTGGATGGTCATGAACTCCAGACCCAGTGTGTTTTCACCGAGCCACAGACTCATGGACACTCAAGGTGGATAAAATGTATTAGATCATCCAGATTATGCCCCTGGTTCCCAGGTGGGATCGTTGCCCCCTCCCATCACAAGAGCCACAACCATAAATTGAGACTAGCGGGCTCCTTCTGTTGCCAGTCTCCAAGGACTAGATGATCACGATGGTCCCTTCTGGCCTTAGTCTCTGATTCTGAACAGGCCATGGCATGAGCTCCCCTTTAGAGGGGGTCCCTGCGAGTCAGGGGTGAGGCACTTTGGTGGTACAGTGAAGGGGAAGCTAGTGCTGCAGCTATGCTGTGGACAGAGGACTCCAATCTCCAGGGCTGTGAATCCAGCACTAAATTCACTGCATTTTCGGTTTTAAATATCTCCCGATGTGCTTTGTGCCGGAGCCCTGCTGGACAGGTTGTACAAATCAGTGGTTCTCAACCAGTGGTATGTGTATCCCTGGGGCTACATAGAGGTCTTCCGGGGGTACATCAACTCATCTAGATATTTGCCTACTTTACAACAGGCTACATAAAAAGCACTCATGAAGTCAGTACAAACTACAATATCCTACAGACAATGACTTGTTTATACTGCTCTTATGCTATACGCTGAAATGTAAGTGCAATATTTACTTTCCAATTGATTTATTTTATATGGTAAAAATGAGACAGTCAGCAATTTTTCAGTACTATTATGCTGTGATTCTTGTATTTTTATGTCTGGTTTTATAAGCAAGTAGTTTTTAAGTGAGGTGAAACTTGGGGGTACTCAAGACAAATCAGGCTCCTGCAAGTAGTACAGTAGTCTAGTGGTACAGTAGTCTGGAAAGGTTGCGCGCCCCTGGTAAAAATTGACTTAAAAAAGCAGAGCGTGGAGGATGACATTGTAGCAGATGAAATACCAAGACTGTCACACTGGGAACTGGTTCGTTTTCCTTAAACTCTCTCAAATCTCAAGCTTGGGACTTGTCCCTGGCCCTTTGGCAAATCGACAATTCATCTGAGCTACGAATGCTGTTTGGTTTGTTACCTGTGTGAACCCCCCCAGGCAAATCATGGGTTGTAGATTTCACATAGGTTTGTATTATTCATATTGGTGTTATTTAACCTGTGTATCATGATACCACCCCAAAACCACAACCAAGCTGAGTCCCATTGTGCAAGGTGCTGTACAAACGCACAATGAATAGCCTTCCTTTCTATTGTGCATCCCTGTTCTCTCTCTCTTTCTCTTCTTTCCCTAAAATACAATAGTCAGAAGAGAGAGAGGTTGTCCAGTGGTTAGGGGTCTAGCGTAGGACACCTGGGTTCAATTCCGTGCAACAGATTTCTTTTGTGACTTTGGGTTAGTCTTTTAGCATTTCTATGCCTCGTTTCCCTGCCTGTAAAATAGCATGTCTTTACCTCACAGGGGTGTTGTGAGGACAAATATGTTAAAGATCATGAGATATGGCCCCCATCATAAGACGCACAGCACATGAGGCTTCTATCCTAATCAGGGCTTCTGGCTACTGCTGTAGTATAAATACATTAATAATCTAGTCATTTTTATTAGTCATTTATTAATATTAGTGAATGGGGCCAGGCTGCAAAGATGATCTGGGTTTTACGCTTCCCATATTTCAGGGGAGTTTGGATCCGGGGATTTAGTTCTGACCCACCTCCAATATAGTTTAAAAACGATTGGCCAGTTGTCTTCCTCTAGTGGCATGATTGTGCAGCATAGTAAACACAGTCAGGCAGTCGTGGGACCACAGCTTGTTATGCTGATCGGTATGGTCTTGTTGTTTTCTTAGATGCCCCGGTCTGTGTGTACTCCCTTGTTGTCTCTTGTCATAAAGTGTCCGTCTTTGGGGCCCGGGCTGTCGTTTTGCTCTGTGTTTGTACAGCTCCGAGCACAATGGGATCCTGCTCCAGGGCTGGGGCACCTGGGGGGGGCCGCAATACAAGTAATAAACAATAAAGTTTCTGTGTTCCCATCTAGGCTCCCTGTAGGTTCAATGTGCATGCAGCATGTGTGACCAAACCCAACAAATACATGGAAAGTAGACCAAAAAAAAATCGGTATGAGTTTGTTTCCATAGCAACCCTCCCTCTGTTCTCCCCTGGGATGGGATCCCAAGAGCGCTCTGAAGAATAACAGACCAAGGCTAATCCCGGTGCAAGGGCTGATTGTCAGCAGCACTCTATCATTGCAGCTCTCATGGACTTCAGTGGGAGCTTGGGGTGGGTTGTGTGTGCCCTTGATGCTACTGAAAGCCAGGGCTTCCTGCGGGAAGACTCCTGGACCTGCTCCTTCCTTGTGCTGCACCTCAGGTTGCCATTTCCATGAGTGCAAAGTGTGTAAACTGCTACCCCGGCTGCAAGGCACAGCGGTATTCTGATTCCGCAGAGATTTTACACTCGGCAGAGGTGTGAGCGGTACAAGGGAGTGCGGGGGAGGGCAGAATCAGGCCCTCTCTTGTACTGCTGTGCTGTGCATGCCCCTGCAGGCTAGCTGCTCGTAACCATGGTCATATGGTAGAGGTGCCGTCTGAGCACAGGCCTGGAAGCTCGGAAAGCCGGAGTTGTAATCCCAGTTTTGGCACCGATTCCCTCTGACCCTGCACAAACCATATAACCTCTCCCTGCCTCTGTTTGCACGGCTGTCATAATACTCGGGTTTTGTGGTTAATGTTGGACGGTGCAGTGTGGCGGACAACAGCTGTGTCTTTATTGCTTCCTTGGCTTGATCCATGGCCTCATATACTCACACCCTGCTATTGTCCGCTGAGCCACACACAGTGAGGTATGGAGACTAGAATTCACCACCTTTGCCTCCAAAATTAGCTCTCTAATTTGTAAGGCAAAGAAGAACCCGTGTTAACCCTTGTAGCTTCTTTAAACCCCAGACAACAGAGGCTGAGACAACCGCCAACTCATACACAATTCAAGGAGGACTGCCAAAATCCATTCAGTCATGGGCAGCATAATACTAACCCTCAAGCCGGCTTGGTTGTGTCCTGTCAGACCACAGAGTTGCTTGTGTCCCCCTTATTGTAAATAACAGATGCTCTCATTCCGTGTTGTGATGCCAGGAGCAGGCCTGGAGCATTCCTGGGGGTTCCCTGTCATTCCTGGCAGGAGATAGAGCAGATTGCTGTCGGTGCCTGTCACCTTGCCTCAGACTTGCCAGCAAAGCCATCAAGTGGCATATGGGCCTGCAGGGAGCCCGGGTCGGTTATGACCCCCCAAAGGCCCCACACTTGCACCGTAACAACCATGCTCAGAAAGACAGGGCCTCCCCCATGTCTAATCTCACATGCTCCACTCTGCTCCTGGCGCTTCCCAGCCCTCCAGTGGGCCCCTCTTGTGTCTTTATCCCGTAAAGATCATTGTCAGCCAAAAATAAGCTAGAAACCTACTAATGCTCTTGCTTTGTAAGAGGCACTATAAATCTGTTCTGATACTGCAGATACACGGGGAAAGCCGGTAATGACAGCTCACCAAAGGAGCCGTTATAAACATTATGAACATTATAATGTAGGGCACTTAGCACGGAGGCGCTCCAAGAGGGCTGAGATTTTGTTGACCGATAGCATGGCTGATCACTAGCGCTGACTTTGCTGTCTGACTGTGTGGGCTATTCACAGTGGGGCAGGTTGGGACAAAGGGTTTTGCATTGACTTCAGTGGGACTGCATGGGTGAGGAACTGCTCTCCAGTGGGAGGAAAAGGTTAACAGTCTGGCTCAGGAGGATTGGGGAATGCAGCCAAGCCAAATCTGCGCCTTTTTGGCTTGAATTTGCAAAAACAAGAGCTTTTGTGAGCAAGAAAGAGTCAAAAACTGTGAAATGGGTAGAATTTCAAAATGTGACATTCCACTGGGGCAAAGTTTTCACAGCAAAACAGCCAGGGAATGGAATCCTCCTGTGTTTGGGTGAGAAACCTGCCATTTCGCTAATATTTCATGAGAGGTGAAATTTGTGGGTTGCAACATAACCAGGATAGAAACCATAAATATTTTTCCATGCAATTTCATGGTTTGTTTTTCATTTCACCCTCCCTCTCTCCCTATTTGTCATTACTTCTATCTATCTATCTATCTATCTATCTATCTAATCATCTCTTCTCTGTATCTCTGATGTAATGTCTGTCTGTCACACCTGCAATATCTATCTACTTACTCACCCCCTTCCCTCCCCGCTCTCTATGTGCTTTAAACTGATATATCAACAATCTTTGCGCCCCCTTTGGGTTTCGTTATCTGTACCTTCTTTTCTCTGTGGCTTCTGCCCATGCCCCTTCCAGGTTAGAGTCTGAGAGGAGGCTTGGCCAGGATGCCTTAACTAGTGCTAACTGATGGCAGAGTTGTTCATGTGACTTCCCCTTGAGTGGTTTTGGATTGGTCCCAAGTTCCCCTTGTGCTCAGACCCCTCTGATCCTTCCTTTGTGCTGCCTCCCTTGCAGCCACCGAAGTCCGACAGACAAGATTTGTTTTGTTGCAGTAAGGGCCATTCTTTTCTGTTCTGTTCTGTGTGTGGTTTTGTACCCCTCTCATTGGTGAGGTATCGGAGCGCCTTTCAATGGACTTCTTCTTTGTTCTTTCCCCTGTCCCCCTTTGACTCCCTCCAAAGTCCATTTAGCTGGTTTGTGACTCATCCCCCATTACAGGGTTCCTTTGGCTTTTGTGCCTCTCTCTGCATCCTTGCCTGTACAAAGCACTAGGAGATCCCGGGGTAGCAGGAGATAAGCATTATCAAGATACCTGACTCCAGAAGCTGCCTGTCCTTTAGTTCTTAGCCTCCACCAGCCACAGGAGGATGCGCAAAGTGTGTGTGATCATGTCTCCCTCTAATGGCTCCTCTGTGTGTTACACTAATATCTTGGCTCACCCCAGTCTGGATCCTCTGAACTATATCAATTTGGGTCCCAGAGTCCCTGGACTATGTCCCACTATTCAACATTTGCTCCTAAGATGTTGCTTTTCCATGGGGTTGCCCTGACTTACCCCTTTCAGAGATGCTATTGCCAGAGCAATAAAAATACTTAGCACTGATATAGCATCTTTAACACAAGGATCTCAAGGCTCCATGCAATCACTTTGTAAATAACCCTCCCAACACCCCACTGTGTTAGGTGATCAGGTACCCGTTTAACAGAGGCACCGGGAGGTTGTGACTCCCCCAGGCTATACAGTGCATCAGTAGCAGAAGTAGGAATAGCATCCAAAATTCTGGACTCCCAGTGTCTGCTCTCACTCCTAGGCCCTGCTCCGTCTCAGGTCTTCCACCCCCAAAACATGATGATCTATTTTATTGGGGTGGGGGGTTGCATTATGGAAACCAACCAAAAGCAGGGACCCATTGTACCCTCCACTGACCCATAGTAAGAGACAGTCCCTACCCTAAAGAGCGGACAGTCTAAATAGACCAGACAGAATTATTACCCCATTTTACAGAGGGGGAACTGAGGCACAGAGAGATGAAGTGACAGGATTACACAGGAGCTAGGAACTGACCCCAGTTCACTTTCCTTCCTATGTTTGAGGTGGTGGGCAATGGGAGCCCCTGCCAGCTGTATCTATCAGCCGGCTGGTGGAAGCACACAGCAGTGAGAGACAATGCTCCGTTCTGCAGTATCTCTGGCTCCAATGTGTCTTGCATTTGCAATGTGGGTGCTCAGCCTGAATAGAAAGCTGGCACCGCGGCGTGTCGAGGACAGTCTCAGGAAGCTGATTGCATTATTAATTTGAGGGACGGGAGCGACTGTGGAGTTGTCAACCACGGGAAGGGAGGGCTGTTTTTCATTCTGTCACTGGCAGGTCACGTATCTTTAAATAAACAACAGAATAAATAATTTACAGGGCTTGATTGCAAGCAGATTGGCTATGAAAACATTTCAGCTAACAAATAGCGCTGTCAGCTCTAATTTCTTATGGCCCATCTAATTGTTATCTGAGGATAACAGCGTCTGAAATCTTCAATAAGGTTCATTTGTCAAGGATGCACTGGCACCGGTGGAGGGGTGGGGGAGAAATAAATAAATAAGTCTCTGACTGCCACAATCTGCTGGAGCTGCTGGAGGGAAAGGGCGAGGGAATCCTGGGAAGGCTGAGAGGGAGGGAGCGAGGACCGGATGGACGCCCCCTCGGGGATTAATTGCCATCCCCCATCTCAGACACCGTAAAGCCGCCAACCAGTTGGCAGTGATATCAGCCCAGCCTTAACCATGTAGAAGGTGGGGGGAAGTCATGGGAAATCACTGTGGATAAATAAGGAAGATTTAAGGTTGGGTTTTTAAAAACAGTCTCTTTTTTTTGTGGGCATTTACAATATGTGGACCCAGAGCATAATCTGCTCTGTTCATGCAATTGGGATGACCACGAGCCTATCTAGACCTGGAAAAAGGTGCTTCTGTCTGTCTATAGTACCTAGGTGTCTTCTGGTATCAAGGTATCTGCCTGTTTGTCTTTAGTATTCTAGGAATTTCTCCCTCTCTCTCTGGTCTTGGCTAATCTATGCATCTAAATGACCTAAACTGCACCTACAAAATGGCAGGAACCAAAAGGGTTGGGGGGGAGGGGCTGTTTAAGAGAGGTCCTGAAAATGGAACCTGTAGTCTGTGACCGTCCTCTCCTGACCTGGTGCCTTCTGTGACAAGCTTTGCCTCCCAGAGACTCGAGCACCGCCCGGTGGGGCTGCGGGTGGGTGGCGAGGAGGATTTGCTCCTCTCCGGTGTTTTATGGGCTGGAGCGCTCATGAATTTTCCCATGGTGTCTCTGTCTTCTCCCCTCTTTGTTTATGAATGGTTGCACCCATTCACTTAGGATTATGGTGGCAACATCCAAGGAGCTGGAGGGCTGCACCAGATTTGCATAGACATTTACATATATACATTTTTAATCAGTTGTAAATGTGCAGGCCCCTAATATTTACTTGTGTTTGTGGCAAGCGAGTGGGAACCAGCAGCAGCAGCTCATGCTTTGAACCACCCCCGGAGTTAGCTGGGGAGGCAGCTGTGGGTCACACTGTAGGTCTCCTGAGGGCTGCATATGTTCACTGGGCCACAGGTCGGCCGCTCGTGGGTTAGGTTGCTGAGCAGCACGGGGCGCATCTCGATTTGGAGATCTAAGGCACTGGCCAAGCATGTCTTTGTTCCCCACTCGTGGCCAGCCCACGTGAAAGGTTTATGAATGTGCTAAGATCGTCATGCTAATAGACCTGGCCCTTTAGCTCAGACAGCAGCCAGATCATTGGGGTTTTTTGTTTGTTTGTTTTTATGTAGCGGTCCCAGGTTGAGTCCCTGTAGACGAGCCATCTAGGGAAATAAGGTCATGTGCTGGCACCCACAGACATGCTAGCTGGAGCCTGAAATGGAGGTGATCCTGGTGACTGAGCAAGTGGGGATCTGCACCCTGACTTTACCCTACTTTAAGTTGGTTGTCTTGAGACATGGGAGCCGACCACCGAATCTGAGCTGTGTGGGGTGATACAAGCTTCCTGCTCTCTCTCTGCGCTTGTACCCTTCCCCTCCTTCCACCTGACCAATTCCAGCACTGCCATACCCCCCTCAGCGTTACAGCTCAGGCTTCAGGCTCCCAGTCTTGGGTCTGTCAGTTACTGCACAGGCCCCACCTCTGCGGGAGCTTTGAAACAGATCAGAGGGATGGCGGGAGGCTGATGCTCAGGCTTTTGAAACTGACAAGGGAGGGGGAGGCTGGTCCACTAGCTCTGATCTTCTTCAAAGGAAGGGTCAGCTCCAGCTTCCTCCAGCTGGAGATATTTCCCCTTAAAGCCGTAATTGAGGGCCGGTTCCAGGGCATATTCATATGAAAGTAATCTCACTGGAGAGGAGAAGTTTTCCACAGACCCTCTTCTAATTAGAATCCCTCTTGAAATACAGAGCAGGTCACAGACTCCATCCTCTCTCTCTCTCATATCATTTACAGGACAAATAAATAGCCTCCAAATTGTTCCACAAAGGGAGCTGTTTACAGTCCCACCTACATCCTTAGCTTTTAAAGGAAGGGGTTTGAGAAAGGACCAGATCCCTGGCTGGGGTAAATAAATCAACATCACTCTGTCTGAGTCAATGCAACTCTGTTGGTTTACACCTGCTGAGGATCTGGCCCACAGTTGCAATAGTCAGAGCCAAACTCCTTCCAAGTTTGGAAGTCCAAGTTTTGGTGCCATCCCCCGTGCATTGGAGATGGATCAGAACCAAAACCACAGGTCCGAGCTATGGATCTCGACCATGCTTGTGGGCCTGGTGCTGCTCTCACTTACACCAGTTTAACAACAGGGCAACATCACTGATTGAAGTGGCCCTGTTGTTAAACTGAAGTGATTATTCCTGATTTACCCCAGTGTCAGTCAGAGGAAAACCAGGCCCTCCATCTCCAGAATTGTCCCAATCAAAACCCTGGATCCAAACACTGCTGAACTAACAGAGATTGTTAGCACTTTGGGGCAGGGACCATTTCATTGTACTGGGCTTAGCACAAAGGGGACTTGGCCTCTCTGCACTGCCATGGTACAACTAACAGCAGCAGAATCCAGACCTAAATCCAAATGGTCCCAGTTTTTGTGGCGTTATAGGCTTCATCTGCCACCACAAGACAGCAAAACTGACTCAACAACTTTAGGCAGGGCTCTTACTCTGCTAGCAGGGCAGCTCAACAAGCGAGTCGCGCATCCCTCAGCTGGGTCACACACCCTGCCACCTGCAGAGGCCTGCTTTCCAGACAGGTTCGAGCAGGGAGCTCGGACCTGGGCCCATTTGCAATACAGATCTGGGTGTTGTCTGCAAAATTTGGATCCAGACGCACCTGGGAACTTCTCAAAAGTTCAGCTCTAAAGCTTTGATCCAGCCCCTTCTCTAGTCACAGTGCTCCAGACCTGGAGAGAACCCCCTAAACCCCACACCCTGATACCTGAAGGGGGTTCAGTGAAGATGGACCCTGGGGTCAAAGCACATGGAGTTTGGTTCTTTCAAGACCAAATCCCAATTTTCAGGGTATTGCAGAAACCAAAACTGCTCCCCAAGCTTTGCTCGGCCCAAAAGATGATCCCATAGAGTTACATGCCTTGCTTCTCGGCTACCCCATTCCTGCTTCTGAAGTGGAGAGAGGGGAAAGCAAAGGTGATTTTAAGCCATCTTTGTGTTCCCCATATTCTGGGGCCATGTGGAGCTGTGCCCAGCTCCTGGTGTAAATTACAGCAGCCTCTGGGCCCTGAGAAGCGGAGAACAGACATACTGCAGGGGATTCTGGCCATGCCCCTGATCCATCTCCAATGCTGGGAGCTGGGAGCAGGGAGCAGGGCTGGGGTAGAGTTCTTACACCATCTCTATACCAGCTGGAGCTGAGCCCAAAGGGGGGGGGGGGGCTTCTCAAGGATCCAATTCTACCTATTCAAGCAGTGTTAAAGCTCCTTAGAGCAACTGAGAATCAGGCCCATGTGTTCACACTGGAACTTCAAAGGGGCCAATACAGGAGGGATGTGGGGGTGGTGGTGGGTGGCTGGGGGCTTTCTCTGTCCCCATGAGGTTAATCTGTTACCATAAAAGAAGCAGGTTCCCATTGGGAAATGTCTCTTTAATTACCTGTGACTCATGCAAACTCTGGTGCCCTGAGACCAACCTGAGAAATCATTTGCCTTTTCTTTGGAAATCGCTCACAGTTTAATGCATAAAGAAAAGGAGTACCTGTGGCACCTTAGAGACTAACCAATTTATTTGAGCATGAGCTTTCGTGAGCTACAGCTCACTTCATCGGATGCATTCAGTTTAATGCATGTTACCCCCGGCCGGGGAGAGGTGAATTGCTCCGGCTGAGCCTGATTCTCCAAGTGCAGCTGCTCGCTGACTTCTGACTCCACCTTTGCTCACTTCTATTCACGCTACCTGAGGGATTGTCCCCAAAGCGTGGGCCTTCTCTAGGGTCCAGCTCTACTGCGCTTGCTGGTGTGTTTGGGGAGGGGAGGGATACAATGGAGCCAAGGTTTTGCCCACTGCTGCCCACTCACTCCCTGCGCACCTGCACAGGAGTGGGAGAAGGAGCTGTTTTCATGCCCCTATCTCCACGTGATCTTTGGCAATGCCAGTGGCCCACACAGGAGAGTTAGAAGCTGGGTACAGCCCACTCCTGCCTTATTCTGCCCAGAGGGCTCACAATGAGCATATTGGCTTTTGTAGTGGGTCTGCTCCAGCTTCAGTTCTCATAAGATCCTAAATCTGAGATGAACTTTTCTGCTTTGGCTGGTAATATTAATAATCTGACTTTACAGGGCTTTTGATGATATTCAAACATAGGCAGTGCTACTTTTCGTTCTGTGTTTGTCCAGCCCCTAGCACAATGGGGTCCTGGGCAGTGAGTGGGGCTCCTAGGCATGAGGGTAATATAAATAAGAAATAATAATATCCATTTTTCAAAGCACCACATTCACTTTAACTTGTTAATAACAGGGTCCTATGGGTTAAATGGTATTTGGATGCATGGCTTCTTTAAATGTTTGGCTAAAGCTGCCAGTCTGGACTCCTTTTAAAACCCCCTTGTCTTGGGAGCTTGGCCTAAAACTAAGAGAGTGATGTTCGCTGAAGGAGTTTGATTCCTGAACTTTTGTCATGGATCAGCACTTGGAGACCAAGCGGCTCATTGTCAGAGGTGCTGATCCTATTGGGCCTGATTCTCTGCTGCCCTTCCCCTTCCACCCATGTCTAGTGGATTGGGAATGCTCCCAAGCCAGCAGGGTAGAGTTTGCACGCACGTTACACTGCTGTACCTGACTACGCAAGGAGCAGGGGGGCTGAGAAGCCAGCCCGCTGACTTCAGTCGCCGTTCAAGCGCCACTCTCATGAAACGCAGGCCATTCGCCTAAGGCACTCGCTCTCCCGGGTTTGTTGTTTTCTACACCTGTGCGGATGAGCTGCCGCGGTGCAAGGCGGAACAGCTTGATGTGAGGGGGTGGCAAGTTTGTACACGGTGCAAGCCCTGTGTTGCTTGGGTGCAATGTGCCTGCGTTGGGGGCTTGCACAGATGTAACCTCATTGCCACAACTGCAGCCAGGGCACGTTTCCCTAGTCTAGCCAGACCCGAACACCCAGAGATAGCCCAATTATCTGTAGTCAGGGTTCGTCCAGGTGAGGCTTCCAAACCACTGGCTGCAGGAAGACTGTCTCTGGTTCTTTGGGCCCCACCAGGGTTAGCGTGATGTTTGCTGCTCACAGTCCAGTGTCACAAGGGTTAAATACCAGCTGCCTCCTGCTGGCTGGGAGCTCTGTGGCTTGAGATCCCTGGGGAGTCAGGACATGGGAGTCAGCTGGGATGATTTAGTTGGAGATTGGTCCTGCTTTGAGCAGGGGGTTGGACTAGCTGACCTCCTGAGGTCCCTTCCAACCCTGATATTCTATGATCTCCCTCTTTGTCACTGGCTAGAGTATATCACTGGATCCCGCCTCGTCCTGTTTCCCATGAAACCTCCCTCCACTCTTCCCTGAACTCCCTCCGCAAACACAGGCACCTATTCTGGATGCTCGTCTTATTCTCTCCCCATCTTTGGCACCTCTGAGACTCCACCCTCTGCATCCTGTGTGAGGCAGGTGGAGGGCGGTCTTCCCCCTGCATCTTGGGCCTTGTAGAACTGGGGCCTCACAGCCTGATTTGTGGAGGTGCTGAACGTCTGAGACTCTCCTTGGGTCCAGCGGGAGCTGAGCACTTCTGTAATCTAGGCCAGGGCTCACTGCCTTTGCATGGAGCTGCAGAATTGACCCTGGATGCAGCAGGATGTATCTCTGCCTGGCAGTCTTCAGAGACTCATAGGTGCTGGACCTAGGGGTGCTATCACACCCCCGGCTTGAAGTAGCAATTACAACCCAAATACATGGTTTCCGCCTTCAGCACCCCCACTATAAAAATGGTTCCAGCACCACTGCAGAGACTGAGCCTTATCTCATATGCCCACCCAAGCTGTAGTGGCGTAAAGGTCTGTTCAAGGTCACGGTACAGGAAGGCTTCATTAATGATACATATGTGGTTTCTCTCTCCTTCCAGCTCTGGCTACCAAACAGACTTACGTCAGCTATAGCAACCACGCAATTTAACTCCAGCTGATCATAACTACCCCGGGAGGAGTTGCTGGGGAGGAGGAGGAGAAGCTGGAGAGTTGAATCACGTTGCTCATCGCAGGAAGTCAGGGGGTGGGGAAGTTGGATTCGATTGGAAGACGGCATTGTGGGTGCCTAATTCTACTGGCTGGGCTGGTGGAGGATGCTGCTTGGGAAGACGGCCATTAACGTCGGCAAAAAAAACAACCAACCAACCAACCAACATCAAAACACACGCCTCTCGGGAGGAGGAAGAGGAACAACCGACCAGGGTGCACGTACAGTGGGGCGGAGGTGACAGACTTTAATAAATCTTTGGGGGATTTTTTCCTATATCTTGGAAAAATAAAAAAAAAATGCAGATACCTTTTCCCTTTTCCACAATTTGTGAGATTGTTTGTGGTTGTGAAGACTCTTTCACTTTCTCTCTCTTTTTATTTTGTTCATTTTCCATTTTTCTTTTGTTGTCTTCTTCCTCTGCCTCTCTTCACTTTTTATCTCTCTTTTTCTCCAAGTTCTATGTGTTGCAAAAAAAAAAATTAAAGATTTAAAAAAAACAACAACAAAAAATTAAAATAAAATCTAGACTGTGTTCAAAGTGCTGATTTCTATAGGTGGTACAATTGATGTATGTGATGACCATATGGATTGAATTATGTCTGCTTTATGTACTGACCAATCAAAAAAAAAAACCCAACAAAAAAAACCCCTAAGTTCAGTGCCTGGATGTTTATGAATTATTCGATGAAAAGTATAGAGCATGATCATTTTTATACGAGGAACTTTCTAATAAAAGACCATGGTTTTGCACTCCGCATTTGTCTTTTATTGGTACATGTCGTTGGCTGGCTCAAGGGAGGCTCTTCGGCTTATCAAAAAGAAAGCAAAGAGGTGACTTGATCGCAGTTGATAAGTACCTGTGTGGGGAAAAGGTTTCTACTAGCAAATGGCTCTTTAATCTACCTGACAAAAGCAGAACAAGATCCAGTGGCTGGAAGCTGAAATGAGATACATTCAGGCTAGAAATAAGGTGCACATTTTTAAGGGAGGTTTATTAATAGGGCTTCTGTTCTTCAGGGTTTGTTAATTTCATGGGGTGTTGATAACTTTGAGATTTATGAAGATGTCCAAAAATCTGGGAGGATGCAAGACTTTTTCCTTGTATATTCTTATACATTGCTCATTACAGCAGTATATACTGTGATGAGTGGTCACTTTGTAATGTTCCCTTGTGTACTTTAACATAGTAACACACTATGTTAAAATGCCATAGGGAACCTTTAGTACCCACCGCCAATAGGGAGACACATGGATCAATTAATGCACCACACGTTTGTAAGCTCTAGAAATCACATCCTTGTAGTCTGCGTGACAAGCTCTTAGATATTTTTGTCCTGGGGTATTTTATTGGTGTTTCTCCATTAAAACCGAAAAGCCGTACAGTGTGCCTAGGATGCGGTGGATTCTCCAGTATGTGAAGGTGTGAAATTCAAGATCACAGGTGGGATTTTCAAATGTAACCAAGTGATTTAGAAGCGTAAATTTCAATGGCTTTTGAGGGCACTTCTACACTTTGAGCTGGGGTGTGGTCCCCAGCTCACTGAGACATACCCACACTAGCTCTGAGCAAGCTAGCGTGCTAAAACTAGGGTCGCCATGGTGGTGTGGGAGGGGCTAGCTCCCCCGAATACATACCTGTCTGTGACACCAGGGGTGTACCCAAGCGGCTGCTTGTGTTGCCACACAGATCAGAGCTAGTGTAGGTATGGCTCCTCGAGCTGGAATTTACACCTCCCGATGTACCCTGAGACGCGGGGGTGTTTGCAGTTCCCACCCTGGCTCACTTTCTGAAAGATGTGTTCTAGTTCAACCAGCCCTTATCACTCCAGGAATTTCGGGGGGAGGGTCCCTGGCCTGTGTTTTGCAGGAAGTCCGACTAGATGCTTATGAGGGTCCCTTTTGGCCTGGAAATGAGTGAGGTGAGGTGTGGGTCTTGACGGCACTAGTGGATTGAACGGGTTGCAGTTGAAGAGGCTCCACTGAAGTACAAAGCGCCGGATTCCTCTCTCATCCCAATGGATGCTGAGAGGCCCCCTGGATGGCAGACTCAGTAGAGGCCAAGGATAGGCTGGGCCATGGAGACAGAGCCACCCTCTCACAGGGCCGACTCTAGGGGCGGGCAAGCAGTGTGGTCACCTGGGGTACCCACTTCCAGTAGGTGTCACATCCTGGGGCTTTTTTATTTTTTGTGTGTGCTCTAATTGGCTGTTTGGGGGTTTCCTGGCTCGGGCGCTGTGGCAAAATGGCTAGAGCCGCTCCTGTCCTCTCCCTCCATGTGGGATTCCCTCAGAGCAGGGATGAGGCATGCTGGCAAAGCAGAGTGGGAGCAGCTTGCCCTGACGCTGCCTGCTCTGTAGCCAGACAAGGCCTCCGGCCTGCAAGGCTGTCAACCGGCCCCAGCACTGGGATCAAAACTGCTTCTAATGGCCTTTTCTGCTGGAGCCCCGTGGGCAGGAAGGTGCACAGGGAAATGGTGCCAGGAGAGATGAAGGAAGCGCTTGATGTGTCTGACATGGCTCAGTCAGTGGTGGCTGGTTAGCAATGAAAGGCAAGATTCTAAACACCAGGTTTAGGGAAAAACCACTCTGAACTTGTAAAGCTGCCTGCAGTGACCCAAGAGCGTGAGGCCCAACCTCAGGGCAGACTGTTAGGAAGCCAGGCACAACCCCCCAGTTGGCTCTGAGTTCTATACAGTTATCAAGTGACAGGTTTCAGAGTAACAGCCGTGTTAGTCTGTATTCGCAAAAAGAAAAGGAGTACTTGTGGCACCTCAGAGACTAACCAATTTATTACCAATTTGTTATCAAGTGTAAACTCTTCGGGCACTGTAACAGCTTTAACATGGAGTCACATAGGCCCATGGAGCACTCTGATCGAGCTCGCCACCCACGTGAGCCTGCCTTTGTGATAGCTGATCCCTTACACCAAGAATCACTGCAATATTAAGGTTACAACCCAGTCCCAAAAGACAAGTCACTTACCCCAGGTCAGTTGCTCCTTAGATCTCACACCAAAGACAACATCTGTAGCCGATTTACTAAACTATGTAAAGATTTGTTAAGTAGGAAAAGGAAATGAGAGTAACTTATGAGGTTACAGCAGGTAAACATAGCCACACAAATGAGTTACACTCTTAAGTTAAAAAAAAAAAAAGCTTGCTATTTATAGAAGCTTCTAATGGGGCTTTAGGACTAACCCAGGCTGAGCACTGGGGATCTCTTGCTTATGCCTAAGAAACCTGCTCCCCCCCCATCCCCCCGGAGTCCAAGCAGCACAGAGACCCAGTTCCTTCTTCTTAGGAGTTTTTATCCCCCTCCTCCCTTGTACTCTGAACAGCAAAGTCAGCTGATGGAAGGAATCCACTTGCATGATGCCTCTTCATTGGGGGAGGGAGGAACCACAAAGGTCTTTTGTCCTCTTTAACATCCCATGATAATCCGTCTGGTGTCAATGAACCTTTCCCATTGGGCAGGATGTAACACCTTCTGTTGGAGACCAGCACTTCACACAAGTTAATGTCTCCCTCCTGTCTGGTGATTTACAGTCACAGAGGCTCATCATATAACTGCTCAAATATTACCTTACGCTGTGAGATACAACTGCTATAAATGAGCTTAATGAATGCAGCAGTTCAGAAGCATTCAATAGTCTAAAGACTAAACACATTCTTATAATTGTAACACCTATGTCAACAATACACATAGATGAGCCAGACCAACCACAGTCATGGTTTTATTGGTGTTCAACTGAAGCACGTCCTACTTGTCCAACCCTGAGTCCCTGCACTGATCCATCCGCTCCCCCCACCCCAGCCTGCCCTGCTGCTATCCAGCACCTCCATTATTCCAGCCTGGGTCATGCCACTCGTGCTGCTATTATGCTGACGTCTTCATGGGTATAAGTTGAGACCAAGCAAATTCTTTATGCTTTTGGGGCAGGTACTCTACCTGGGTAAAGTTTGTGGGGTAATCAACAGGCTGCACTAGGCAGTCTGTGAGGGCCCCTCTTCGCCTGGAATATACCCCGAGAGTCCTGATCGCTGGGTATTGATGAAAACACACACAGGCGGGGGGGGGGGGTTGACCTTATGGGTCTTAGGGGCTTGGCTATCCGTGGTATGACTATCCCCATCCACAAGTATTTATTTATCTGTGTAGTGCAAATCGGAGTCCCAGTCATGGCCCAGGACCCCACAGAACTAAACGATGGTTCCCCACCCCAAAGAGCATGCCAACTCAATAACCCTCTACAACACATGCATTTCATGGCTATTTCATACTGTTAAAGGGCCATTTGTCATTTATTGACCCTTTTAAAACTATTGACAAAGGCAACACTGTAAAGTGAGACCCAATTGCTAAGAGGGTCTTGTTGAAATGAACAGGTCATAGGCAGCAAATTGTTTGTACCACCCATTCAGTGCGTACAGAGCCCTTCAGGGTCTGTCTGTGCTGCAAAGAAAAACCCACGGCTCTGAGGTCCAGAGCCAGGGTCAACTGATGCATGTGGGACTAAAACTCGCAGTGTAGATGGTTGGGCTTAGGCTTGAACCCCAGGTCTGAGACTCTTGCTAGGTTTCAGCGGCCAGGCTCCAGCCCAAGACCAAACAGCTACACTGCAATTTTTTGCCCACAAGCCTGAGTCAATTGACCACCCGTGGCAAGAGTTGTTGCCACAGGGTTTTCTTTGCAGTATAGACAGATTCTTGGAGAGTGACGTGGTTTAGTGGATAAGGCACTAACTGCTGGGTTAAGAATTATGGGTGCTAGGCTCTGCCATGTCATGGATTAGCTGGGTCTTCAGCAAGTTGTTTAATTTCTGTAGTCCTCTGTTTTCACTCCCATCCGTTGTCTATTTAGACTATAAACTCTTAGGGGCAGAGAGTGTCTCTCACTCTGTGTATATATATAGTAGCTAGCACAAAGGGACGCTAATTTGGGAAGATGAGGATGGTCTGCAAACAATTCAGGGGTGGAGCAAAGGGCTCCTTTTGGTGGCTTGTTTTATTCATACTTAATCAATCAATCCATCAGCTGTCAAATGAATTAGTTTGGACCTGCAACTGAACCTGTCCACAACCTCACCCCTCCTGCGAACCAATGCTGGCCTCTCAAGGGAACAGCTGTGCCAGCGTAGAGGACAGTACGAGGAAGCTTAGATCCATGTGGCCCTTAGAAAGCTCAGAAGCAGCTGCCGTTGATTTCTTGGGATCTCTTCTCCCTTGGGGTGTCAGTGCCACGTGGCAATTAATTAAAGACTAAACATTACAAAGAGCTCCGGGGTGACTCTGCTCCTCGTGGCTAGCATTCCTTGTCAGGCACTCCAGCTGAAAGCAGTAGATCAGCAGAGGTGAAAGGGGACAGTGAGGTGGAGAAACAGATGCGTGGAGGGAGAAGACCGGGAAGGGTGAGGGCTTTGCTCATATGACCACCACAGTTATGACTAGAACCTACCATGAGGAGATCACTTCATGCTAGCATAGATTTCCCTGGACTGGGCCTGCAGCCTCTCTTTGTCGCTACTTTATGGCCTGGGCCTGTTTTCCCTTCCTTCTCCAACAGTCACATTGTCTTCAGTCCCAGGCCGGCCAGGGAACCTGTGGAATGTCTGACTTGCAATCAGGCAGTGAGATTGGCGCATAGGTAGAAACACCCAAGCTAGCTTTGATTCAATGCGATTAAAGCGAGCACAAATAACAACAGCAATGTCGCTGGGCGGGCCAGTCAGATGAGACATACCCAGGGAAGTGGCAGGGTTGTATAGCCCCCCACTGCCACAGTTTCACTGCTATTGTTACTGGCACTAGCTAAGTCAAAGCTAGCGCGGGTATGTCTACACATGCTGCTGTCACACCCGACTACAGTGCAGACATACCCTAAATCCCAGTGGTTAGAGACAGCTAGAGCCACGCCTGAGATATTAGGGACTGCGCGTCCCAGCCAGAGAGGCTCAGTGGGGTGCCGGTTGCACACAGCCAGGTGGCACGAGACACAGAATAAAGCAGCGCTGTTGCAAAGGTAGCAAGCGCGGTGCGCTCACTGAACACCACGCAGTTATGGTGCAGTTGGTGTATGCATCGCTGCTCCTGGCCCCCGGCTGTTTCACCGATCACCCTTTCCTCATCTACTGAGGCCCACAGCTCTGTCTTTGTGCTGCACCGCCTGGCCCAGTCTGGGAGCACCTTGGGCAAAAGTTTTCAAAAGCATTGACAGCCAACCTCGCTTTCGGCAGGTGCAAGCAGCACATTCACCCCCCCCGCCCCCCCCCCCGGCCATTTGCCCCTGCGAGTGGGGCAGCCACAATACAACTCATACTTCAATTACAGGCATTAAAAGGTGCGGGCAAGTGAACTGTACCCTTTTACTGTATGTGCTGCCCCAAGGCCCTACCTGAGGTGAGGGGTCCTTGCATGCTAGATTCCTACACCTGGCGGCACTCCCTGCCCCAAAGTGCTCATGGACTAAACAGACATGACAGGAGAAGGCTGGGAGGCTGGAAGGCTCATTATTCCTTGACATATGGGGGACTGAGAGGCAGTGATGTGCCCAAGGCCATAGAGGGAGTCGGTGGCAGAGGTAGGATCGCCTGGGTCCCAGTCCATTCCCCTAATCACAACTCATGCCTCTGTAAAGCAGGCTCCACTGGCTTGCTGCCTGGCCTTGGTCAGCGCACTCTCTTGCTTTACCCAGCTGCTTCTCCTTTGTCCGTGGCTCGTCAGAACTCTCATTAGTGTGTGGAGACGCAATGGCAGGCTTGATACATGGCAGCATTTCCACTGCTGCACACGCTCTCGAAGGGCCCGTCCCTGGGCACAGGAGCCTTTTGAAAGGGACCTTTAGTCCCTGTTCACAGTTAGCACTTTTGTTTCCATTTCAAAAAGGTACACACAGTGTGAACATCCTTTCTGCCAGTCAGGTTCATTAGCATTTTAATTATGTTCGCGCCCCGGGAGGGCTGCCTGCCTCCTGCATGTCTGCAGCTCGTACACAAAGGTGCAATACAATAGTTTTCGCAAAGACTCCGTAGGTGGAGCAGTGCCACGTCCTGCCTGGGCCCTGTGCTGTTCTTTCATCACACGTGCTAAGAGCGACCACCGCCCTCACAGCGCCTCCTGCTGGGAGAAGCTGAGAATATGGTAACCACAGCCACATTTCTGCAGTAAACACTTCCGACTCCTTTCCTTCACCTGGGGCTCCCAGCCTATTGGGGCGCCTCTGCCAATCATCTCGGCTCTGTCACTGCTCATTCACCATCCCTGCAGCTTGGAGCACTCCACCCACAGGGTCACGATGGTTAAACACCACTGGTGGTGAAACTGGAGGCAGAGGTAGGCAGCCCCCCCCGGGGCGTAGAGACATCTCATGAAGGTAAGGGAGGGAGAGACTGGGGAAAGAGGCTGTGTGAGAGTGTGCTATCCTCTGGGAACACTTGTACCACAGGGACTGCAGCGTGGCATGGTACACTAGGGCTAATCATTAGCCTTCCAGATGGGCTTACGGCAGCTTTGCCAGAGCTGAATGCCTCTGGGCAAGTTTGACTCTGGAGTATGTGTTGGCCGTTTGGAGAGGGATGGCTCTGGAGCTGGTGTGTGTCTGCACTTAGAGGGGGTGGCGCGGGGGGCACCTGGAATCCAGATTTAGTACATGGCTGCACTGTGGAGAGGGACGGATCAGGACCAGGTGTGTGGCTGCATTGTGTGGAGGGGTGAATCCAGATCTTGACCCAGGTGCATGGCTGCACTGTGGGGAGGGGGTGGATCCAGCCCTGGTGCCCGTCTATTCTATGGAGAGGGGTGAATCCACTTCAGGACCCAGGTTGTGTCTGCATTTGGTTTCGCAGACCTATCTCAGCTCATGTGGCAGGTGTCGTTAGAGCAGCTAGTCGACTTTCTGTGTGAGCCAGCCCTGTAGTATTCCACCCCGGTCCACTGGGTCTTGTTCGTGTGACTTCACTGATGCCTGCATCAGTGAAGCTGACCCTCCCGCTAGTGCTCCCCTGTCACCAGGCCCGGCTGCATGGCACTGAGGCTCAGTGTGTATTCCTACCAGCAGGCTGCTCAGAGATTGCAGCATGTGGCTCTTGGCATCTCTGAGTTCTCTCCAGTGCGCTGTTTATTAAACCCAGCACCAAAAAATCCCTTCCCTGAAATGCTCTCAGTGGTCATGTGGCTGACAGAGAAATGGAGGATACAGCATGCAAGAGTGCGCACTTAGACCAGCATTTCTCAAATGCGACCACTGGGGCTTTACTTGCAGCCGCAGCCTCCTGGGCGGTGATTGTGGGGAGGGGACCAGCAGCCCTTCCCCAGGGGCCACCAGCAGTGGTTAGGTCCTGCCCCGCTCTGGAGACGCACAAGCTGGAGGAGCAGGCAGCCAGTGAGTTCCTCACCTTCCCAGGGGCGGAGGGGTCGGGCGTCAGCCCTGGGGTGGCGAGTGGCAGGCTCTAGCCATGGAGCTTTGAGCTCTATCCCCAGGCCCTGTCCCCTGGTGTGGGGCTTTGGGCTCTGTTCTCTGGCTGTGCGGTGGCAAGCTCTGGCCCCGAGCTCCCGCTCCCCCATCACCTGTGGCCCCCACTGCCTCTCCCAGTGCCCCTTCACTGCCTCTGTACCCCCTTCCCTATCCAGGGCTTAATTTGTCCCCAGGCTTGCTGGGGCTGAGTAAATCTGCTGTGAAAAGTGCTATTTGTTGTTTGTTAATATCACTTTTCACAACACACTTAGTAACTAGCAAGTCTTAAAACAGAGCAACCAAAAAAGCAAACAAAAAACCCCAACAACAACAACAACAAGAAAGAAAGAACGTTCAAAGCACCTTATTATTTGTCTTTCTATTCTGTTTGGGTCCGGTAAAGAATAAAGACAACTGTACATTATTTTTATTATTAAGGTGAAAAAAACCCAAACCCCACATAAATAAACTACAATGATTTGGATGTGTAGCTGTGCATATTTATTTGTTTTTCCTAAAGTTAATTAAGTGTTTTAGGCAAAATTGTCAGAGCAGCCACCAGCAAGAGTTGGTAGCCGCACTCTCAGGCCACCAAATATTTTGTTGTGAGAACCCCTGTCTTGGACTACCAGAGTAAAGGCTGCAGCTCCAGGAGAGAGATGGAAACTAGCGACTGGACCCAAAGCCCAGAGCCAAGGTGCGATGGAAGGTCTTTGTATCTCAGGAAATGGGGATGCAAGTCCTATCTCTGCCACAGAGTATCTGTATGACTTCGGGTAAATCACTTAATCTCTCTGTGCCTCAGTTCCCCATCTGTCAAAGAGGGATGTTACTCAATCCATGGTCTACTTGTAGTGGAAACTCGCCGGGGCG
The DNA here is from genome assembly GCF_965152235.1 of Eretmochelys imbricata. Taxonomy (NCBI): domain Eukaryota; kingdom Metazoa; phylum Chordata; order Testudines; family Cheloniidae; genus Eretmochelys; species Eretmochelys imbricata. The sequence goes on along the minus strand of NC_135592.1, from coordinate 10,324,910 downwards.
GGGACTCCGTCTTACTGTGTGTCTGCATAGCATTGAGCACAATTGGGCCCCAAGCGTGGCTGAGGCTTCCTTATGCTAGTGTAACATGAAGTCATAAATAATCCAAACAAGCCCAGACACAAACGCTCCCATTTCCAGGGGAGGCGTTTGAGGTTCAGGTCTGGATGGAAAGTCTGTAGCCTGTGTAGCTAAAGTGAGTGGAGAGTGAACCTCGACCAGTTCAGAGCTCTGGGTGCTTCTCTGGACTAGCCGGTGTTCTTGGGTTTGCAGATCTGGGCGGCAGATCCTGCCATTTGCATGTGGAAATGTGAAAGCGATGACGGTGCTGGGCCTGCACCCGTCTCCTGGGGAGCTGGGAAAACAAACGGGAGCATTTGGATCTTAACTGTAGGGGCTTTCAGCTGGGGAGGGCCTCATTCAATTCCTACTCTGGCTGGCTAAGATAGCAGCTGTCACACGAGGGGATCCTCTAACTCTGCATCTTGCCAGCTGGTCCCTAGGGCTGAGCGTGGCTCCTTTTGGGGCCAGACAATGCTGCTCCAAGCACTGACTGCTTCAGGTGGGTCGGTGGTCCAGAACAGTGCCAGGAGCTGAGTGACTGGGAGCTGGGAAACAAGCCCTGAATGAATTGCTAAGGGCTGGAGCACCACAATTGTAGTTTCCTTTGCCGGGGAAGTCAACAGCCAGAACTCCAAATACACAGGGAGTGGGGGTGAGGTGGATGCGTGAGGCAAGAAGGTGGAATTTTACTTGGTTGATCTTCAAAGCAGAACTGCACACTGAGAGCTCTGGGCAGGCTAGTGTGTTGGGACAGTGCGTACAGGAAAGGTTTAACAGAAGGTGTGTGTTTGTGTGTTTGTGTGTGTGTGCGTGCACGCTCGTGTGTGTGTCCGTCCCGTGTGCAGGAGCTCACAGCTGCAGAAACCACCCCAATCATGGAGGATAGGTGCTCCAGTTGGGGCTAATTAGCAACAGGCCATAAAACAGGAAGCTGGGAGCCCCCCTGGTTTCCTCTAGGGGGGGAGAAAGGCAGGATCTGTTCTCAGGGCTAATAAGCTGCTGCTTGTCACCTTGGACTGCTGAGTCTCGTGTGTGCCGTGGAAGGTAGGAAACAAGTACTGTGGTCCTTGGACACCTAATTATCCACCTCCAAGGGTTTTTCTGTATGCTGCTCCCAGCTGTGAAGGGCTGCTTCTCTTTACTTCCCTGATGCCAGAGGTCTGTGCTGGGCTTGCATGCCGATGCTGCTGCTTGTTCTCCAGCCTGGGCATAGCTGTATTGCAGACAGGTGAGAAACGGTCTCCTTGCCCTTAAACCACTGTTAGCCCAGGATGGGGTTAGGCAGACTGAAAGCTGCTTCCATTTGAAGGCTGGAGGGTGATGCTTGTGTCTGATGAGTTCAGTAAGCCTCTGCCATGTTCCTAGTGGAGAAATGGCTGCAGCACCAAAACACCTCCTGGATGAGTTATTAATTGTAGTCTATGCTCCTGTTGGCAGCTGCAGAAGGCAGGCTGAGGGCTGACTGGGTTGTTGAGACTTATTGTTAGTTGCCAGCTCCTTGCACTGTAACCTGGCAGAGACTGGGTCTTGCTGTAATCTTGGCAGCCCTTGGCAGTTAGGCTCCGGTGCTGTCCCCACCGGAGCCAGTGATGGGCTTGCTTATTAGACTTGGCTTTTCCATTAATACCCCTCTGACCCCGTCCCTGTCTCTCTCCTTCCTCTGTTGCTTGCTCCCTCATCTTGGAGTGGCCAGTGTTCTTGTGCTGTTGGAGACACCTCTGGCCTGTCCAGCAAGCCGGCTGCTGTAGGGCTGTGGGAGAACTCTGGCTGCCCTGATCTCACCTCACGCCCCCCACGGCAGCTGGACAGGCTGTGAGCACAGGACAGGGCTGGAGGCTAGGAAGGGAACAGTGTCTCTAACAGCTGCTGGAGGAGTTGGGAGGTGGCTGGTATGCTGTGGGGCGGCAGGGGAGGGGTGTTTGTAGGTTGGGGGCTCCATGGGTTAACTTGCTGCCTTTTCTCCTCTGGGGCTGATCGCATCTCTGCCCCTCGGGGATCTCACTCACGAAGGCCAATTTGCCTTGATCTTAATCCGACATGCCACTCACGGCTGACCA